>NW_017731592.1:1567814-1576970 GCF_001890085.2 Hipposideros armiger
CCTCTCGTGTCCCATTTGCCCTTGCCACGCTGGACGTGACAGTGTCATAAGTCTTTCATTCATTCCTTTACCCTAAGCTACCACTCTCCCTCCTCTGCATGTATGCCCTACCTTTTCCACTTTTGGAAGGAGTGTTATGTTTAGCCACTGTGCTGGTCTGGACTGTACCTGCCTCGGGCCCCTGCCATTCCCGTGGGTGGGGTTACAAGGGTGCAGAACTGGTGGGCCGCCCCACCCACTAAGCTATCCAGCTACATTCACTGTGAGCCCCACTTTTGCCAGATGGGGTGAAGGCACAACCCACCACATCAGACTCTTAGGAATTCTGACATAAAGTTTGAAGGTACAGTTACAGTTTTTTACTTAGGGATCACCCCTGGTCCTGGGGCCCCTGCATCAGGTAGGGCAAAAGAAGTTAAGGTGATGTGGGGGAAAAAAGAAAAAAGTACAGCTGTACCAGCATTCTTCCTATCCCTTCTCTCCCAAAAGCAAAGGAATCTATCTAGTGGGACCCTCCTTTGGCCCCCACATGTTGAGTGTGAACATACACTCATGAAAGTGTGTAAGCCAACCTTTCATGCCTTTATTTCCCCATTTGAGACCAAAAAAAGTTTAAATTCTCCATGAAACCATTACTCTGAGGACTGTAAAATGTGTTTCTTGCACTGAAGATATGTGACCTGGCAGTCCAAATCGTTCTAGTAGCTTCTGTTCCAGTCTTTTTATTGTACCCGAATGCATTTGCAGCCACCATAGGGTAAGCTCAGCCCAGTCCCGAGTCAGTATCTATTCCTGTCAGGTCCCACCCTAGGACTCCTGGAGTCAGTCTGACTTGCCAGCTACACACAGGCCTTCTTCCAGAGTCCGCCTGCAGCCATCGGTAGTCTCTGTCTCTCTTGCTGGCAGACAGAACAGTTCTTATTGGCATCTTGTGCCTCAGAGGTGCAAGAGGACTGTCTACACTCAGCCCATCTCGCACTGCTGCAGCCTCACCATGTCCACTCGTTTCATGGGCCCCTGTGGCCACCTCAAGTGAGCACACCAGAGAATCCACTCACCAGCTCCATTCACCTTCCAATCCTGAAGGGGTTCTTCCTATGGGTATCAATGTGTCTGACTTTAATGCACCCCTCAAATTCCCATAGGGCTGTGCCCCATGTGGGCATCTCATCAATAGGCCAGTTTTCCATTGCCTTCTGCCTGACCATTTGGCCATTGGCCACTGCCTGTGAGTTGCTAAAAACCCAAACATCAGAGCAAACATGTAATTCAGCCCACCAAGTGGATTTGTTTTGAACTCTTCCATCGGGGTGGTGGCCTTCCGAGCAAGAGCTGTGCATCCACAGTGGAACCACCATCCACAACACAAACCAAGCAGCTCCTTGTTGGTCGGTGGGGAGTTATTCATAGGGCCATGTGTCCTCAGTGGCTCCAAAGTCAGCCCATGGGGAAAAGAGGCCCCCTGCTCCTGAGTCCCTCCCACTGTCCTCCCCTCACCCCACCCCCACCCCACCCCCAGCATGTTCCTGTAGAAGTCACTTCCATTTTGTGATGGAACACTTCTGGGCATTGTCCACCCTATTACAGCATTTCTCCAACATCACCCAAGGCATTGTGGGTATCTCAGGTTTCAAGGTTATTTTATGTTCTTCAGTCTTAGGGGAAATCTCAATGAAAGTCCAATAACAAGCTAGTTAGTAATTGTCTCTCAAATGGAAATTTTCTGGTCCCAAATCCCAGCAGTTACCACTAGGTGACACTCACAGGCTTTTGCCATAAGCTTCAGTCTGTATTGCACATGGAACTGGTCTGTCTGGGCTTGGGCAGTGCTACTGGCTCCATTTCACATGTCCAGTCAATACTGGTTGGAGAGTTCCATGCTTTCTATTTTACAGTGAAGCTTTCTCCAGTCAGACAAAATATCCATCCCCAAGATACATTCAGGTAAAGGAGACGCAACCACAGCACATAAAGTCTGTTCAAACTTTCCAATTTCCATCCACACTTTCGCCTTTATCCCATCAGCCACTCACTGCATTCCTATATCCTCCCAATCCAGTTGCAACGCTGGTCAGGAATTCAAAAACAGGTTGGAATCACAGTGTATGGGGGCCCCATATCAAGGAGTCCCCTGGAAAGTCTCTTCTGCATCCTCTAACCGTTTTACCCAAGTTCATATGGCCATGGGTCTCCAGCGGGGGTTGGTCTTTATCATGATTATCTTGCAGGACAGCTGTCCCAGGGGATTGGATGTCTGCTTTCTCATAGCCATCTTTGCCTTCCAGCTTTTTTTTTTGTTAAGATTTTTTTTTTAATTGGGGAATTGGGGGGATGGGAACAGTGCTGGGGAATTGGGGGAAGGGGAACAGACAAGTTGCTGTCGTTTTGTTCTTCAGTCTAGTTGTGGAGGACGTTGCTTCACTGGCCCAAGTTGGCACCATCATTGCGCTCTTCCCTGGCGAGGCAGATCAGTCGCCGGCTTCTGGACGGCCGCTCACTGCGGCTGCTGGCCGCTCACGCTGGCTGCTGGCTATACACGGTAGCCCATGGCGGCCCACTGCCAAAGGGGCTGCAGCCTACGCCGTCGCCGGTGACTCACGGCAGCCCAGCTCCAGGTTGAGCTGTTGTTCAGCATCTTAGCTGTGGAGGGCAGTGTCACCGGCCCTCATTTGTGGGATCCGAAATGAGGCCCTCTGGCATCCCAAGCCAGTTCTTAACCATCGCGCCACTCAGCTGGCCCATCCAGCTTTTTAAATTCCTCCAAAGGAGGGTGAATAAGGCAGACTTGTTTAGGGCCCTTCAATATTGGGGAACAACAGGGACTCCCATCAGTCCACAAATCTTCCAAGAATGCTGGATTATGACCTTTGATCCCATAAATGTCTGCCTTGTTCATTCCACTTCTTAATAATCATTTAAAGATTTCCACACTGCTGGGACAAGTCCCAGGACCATCCCTTATTTTCCTCCTTCTCCTGTGACTCATTCCAATGTCTTCCCTGTTTGTTGTTTCAACATTACTTTTCCCTTCAGTAGTGGCCCAGAGACTAATGGCTGGAGCTCAGACCAGCCGCAACCAAACCCCAGCCCAATCTCAGGGTTTGCTCCAACAGTCTCTCTTGCTATTACTCATAGCAATCATCATTGGATGGTATATTTTGCTAGTTTCTCGTGATTTTTGCATTTTCTTGTGCATCCAATGAACCAATTCCTCGGGCGTTGAATCTATCATTTCTAAACCCCATTACTGACTTTTGCTACCAGTAACTGACAGCGAGGTAGCTGCAGTCCCATACGGTGGTGAACCCACGGCCCTGGGAACACAGGCTTCTTCACACCCACCCTCCCATCCAAATTCTAGAGACAGTGAACGAGTCACCTGCAGGCACACCTTTTATACTCAATCCAACCAGTCCAGAGCCCACACCCCACCACCTCTTTATTGGGCTTCACCCCTGCCTTGATCACCCCACAACCAGATGCCCACTCAGGACAGCCCTACACCCCAGACTGCAGTTGTTCAAATGGGTCAATTTTGAGCCTGCTTACCCTGCCTCATCCGTTCTTTCCTGCAGGAACCACAGTAAAGTCTCTTGGCCACCTTTTCCACTCTCCCTTCATCTCCTGACCACCCCCCTGTGCTTCCCTGTGTGGTCCTGCATGGCAGGTGTGCCTCCTGTTTGTAGGGAACTGTGACTATAAAAGTCTTTCTTTATGACACTCATTTCTGAGTCTGTGTGTCTTCCTATACGTGATTAAAACACTGGGTTCCCTTCCAACAGTTGGTGCAGTGATCAGACACCAGACAGAGATGCTGTGTCTTTAAGCTGCTCTTCGTTTACTAAATAGATCCAACAGGCAGTGGCCAGGGCCTGTGAAGGGATCACTGGATGTTGGCGTGCCTGCCCCTTGATGGCTGCTGCATTGTGGTTTTTTGTGTGTGTGTGTGTGTGTGTGTGTGTGTGTGTGTGTGTCGGGTGTTCCTGAGAATTCCCAGCCTAAATTGTGGATCTTGAAAAGCTGGGTCCACTCCAAGTTGCTGTGTCTGAGACTGAGAGCCTAGGGGTACTCAGCATCTATTTCTATGGAGCGCCCAAGGTCCAGGACAGAGTGCCTGGGTGTACAGGTAATGGACTACATCAACTTCTTGCAAAGGTCCCTCCAAAGGGAACGAAGAGTGACAATCCTCCTACTGGTGTGAGACGAGTCTGATTCACAGACCAGGCAACACTGACAAGCAGTGAGGCCAACTGTATCATTTATAGAAAGTGCCTAGTGTCCGGGACATTCTATGCTCCCGGAGCACTTGATGAATCATTTTCTCCTTTTCTTCTGAGGCTTGCTGAGTCAAAATTTCAGCCTGTTCTGAGAGTGACACCCTCACGTGTCGCAGGCCATTCATGGGGTTAGTGTGAGGGCGTCCTCCCCGAGAGACCATGGCACTCCACAAATGTTATAATTCAGCTCACCAACTTTGCTGCCATTGTCTGTTTACTATTGTCATGATTCATCCCCCGCCCAGTGGAATATCAGGGGCCCAACTCTGGAGACCACTGGCTTAATGTACTAGGAGAAGGGAAAGGAACACCTGCGTCTGGCTCTCCCCAGTCCCTGAGCATGTCGTCCAATTAATGTCCACAGGCAGTGCCCAGCCTGGAAAGCTGTGATCACCAAGACCAGATCTCTCAGGAGTAAAGGTTTGGGCTAATCTACCAGGTAAGCCACCAAGACCTGCTCAGGTGATAGCTGAGGGCGAGGGCAGAATGGCTAGTATAGTGGAGGAAGGTGAGGATGAAAACCAGTCGTGGCCCTGAGCCTAACTGCAGCAACAAGACTGCAGTTTGTTTCACTAAACTTCCTTCTCTAAGTTACCCTCCTGCCAAGGAAAGAGGCCAACAGGAACCATGGATGAGCTCCGTCCTGACCAGTAGAGCTGTGTGGTGCGACAGGTGGACTGTACTGGCTATGAACATGGCCACTTGCCCTCTGGACCCACCACCATGCTGTTATGGAGGCCGCACCTAGTAGCTGAAGACAGCACAGGGCGGGCAAAATGTGGGAGCCTTCCAATTGGCTTGAGAACGCCCGGTCTGCTTGGCTGAATCTCCCTTGCAACCATGCTGCCGTCTGAGACCTTACCACCCGAGTCTCCCTCCTCTCACAGGTGTCTGACCTGCATTATGGTCTGAGGGCTCTCCCCACCTTCTCCTGCTCCCAGCACCAAAAAATCTCCCATTCATCTAAGCCAGTCAACGCATTTGCTTCTCAGAGAACCCAAACAAATAGAGGTGTTACCTCTTTCTGATGCAGAATCCCAGGGCTGCCATTGTACCTTGAGCTCCATCTGTTTGGTTTCTGTGGCCACCTCACAATTTATTCCAAACTCAGTGTAAAAGGGCATTACTTATTGGACTCTCCAGCCTCAACAATATTTAAATAAGTTTAAAACTTTTAATACTTTTTTGCTACAAAATTTTTGTGCATTTTGGACGGCCGGTTAGCTCAGTTGGTTAGAGCGCAGTATTCATAACACCAAAGTTCCCTGTTCGATTCCCACATGGGCCACTAAGTTGTGCCCTCCACAACTAGAATGAAACAACTACTTGACTTGGAGCTGATGGATCCTGGAAAAACACATTATTCCCCAATTAAAAAAAAACTAATAAACTTAATAATTATTATAAAAATAATTTTGTGCATATTTTTAGATGCTTTGATTTTGTTGTTATTATTGTCTTTTCTAATTGAGTATTGCTGGTGTGGAGAAATGCTTTTGATTTTTAGAAATTGATCTTGTATCTGGAAATGCATATTAATTCATATTAATTGTATGATTGTATTTTGTTTTTATATTGTTGATCATATCATTTGCAAATAATGACAGTTTTGTCCTTCCCCTTTTCATGCTTTTTTACTACTTATTTCTTTCTCTTCTTATGTTGGCCAAAACTCCTGTTACCACATTGAATTGTATTGGTTTAGCTGGCATCTTTTTCATTTTCAGCCTACATGAATGATTCTGGCTTTGTTAAGCATGGTTTTTGCTATAGGTTTTCATTACATAGCTTTTGCAACATTAAGTAAATTCTCCTCCATTCCTTTTTTTTTTTTTTTAAGATTTTATTGGGGGTCTGGGGGAGGGGAACAGTGTTGGGGAATCGGGGAAGGGGAACCGACAAGTTGCTGTCCTTTTGTTCTTCAGTCTAGTTGTGGAGGATGTCGCTTCACTGGCCCATGTTGCTATTATCATTGCGCTCTTCCCGGATGAGGCAGTTGCTCACCGGCCATTGGACGGTCGCTCACTGTGGCTCACGGCAGCTTATGAAAGCGCACGCCAGCTGCCGGCCAGCCCCACTGCAGCCTATGTTGTCCCTGGTGACTCACGGCAGCCCAGCTTCAGGTCGAGCTGTTGTTCACCATCTTAGCTGTAGAGGGTACAGTATCACTGGCCCTCATATGTGGGATCCGAACCGGGGCCCTGCTGCTCAGAGCTGGCATCCCAAGCCAACTTCTAACCAACATGCCACTTGGCCGGTCCTCCTCCATTCCCTTTTTGTTTGCTTTTTAAAAATAATTAAAAAGGGGTGGCCAGTTAGCTCAGTTGGTTAGAATGCAGTGCTTATAACACCAAGGTTGCCGGTTCAATCCCCACATGGGCCACTGAGATGTGCCCTACACAACTAGATTGAAAACAACTACTTGACTTGGAGCTGATGGGTCCTGGAAAAACACACTGTCCCCCAATTTTAAAAAAATCATAAAATAAAAAGAATTAAAAAGAAAATTTTTTTCTGCAACCAAAGAAGAAACAGCAAATTTTCTCCTTTAGTTCACTAACTTGGTGAGTTACATTGATACATGTCTGCTCAGGATTTATTATTAATACACTACATGATTTTGATAATATGTCTGAAATAACTGGTTAGTTCTTTATATTTATTTTCTCTTGCTTTTGTAAGAATATGACACAACACACACACACACACACACACACACACACACACATCCTAGTTTTTAGCTGGATACATGGATGCACCAAAGGAAAGCTACATTTTCTAGCCTCCATTACAGCTAGATATGGCCATGTGACTAAGTCTGGCCAATCGGATGTGAGTGGAGATGAGGTGCGCAACTTCTAGATCAGGTCTTTCTAAACGGAAAGTATAACTTCTTGTTGCTCCTGTACCTATTTCTTATTACTTATTGTTAGCTGGAGTGTGATTGTAGTCGACACAGGGACACCCTAGGGATTCATGATCCAAAAGATAGAAGAAGCCTGGGTCCTAGTGCTGGGTAGCCAGCAGACCAGCCCTAGACTGACGTGAGAGATCTATTCCTATCCTGTTTCAAGCATTGTGGGAGGCTGTTTCAGCATCCAAACCTGTATCCCAAATAAGACAGAGGTCAAAGTTATCTAATATTTTGCTTGGGGATTTTCATCTACATTCACATTTTACGGACTTACAATTTTTAGATGCTCCTTATCTGGTTGAAACTTCAAGTTATATTGGTCTCCTGAAATGAATTGGGAAGCATCCCCTCTTTGGGCAAGGTGCATGGGTTGGCTGCTACCTCTCAGGGTGCCCCCTGCATGGCCAAGGATAGAAACACAAAGGCCATAGTGCAGCTACAGCGGTCTGTGACACAGGTTTGCAGTGAGATTTGCCCAATGGGACACCCGGGGTTGAGGCCCTGCTCATGCTGTGTCTGCCACTCTGGCTGGTAAGCACTCGAATGCCCAATATCAAGTTCCATGGGTGTTGAGAAGTAGCCAGGGGACATCATGTTTTTGCAGGGGCAGATCTGGCAGCCGACGACTGCATTAGCATTTGCTTCATTTGGATTATTTGGGTTTACTCTCTCACTCTTTTTCTAGTGTTTTTAATTTTTTTTATTTGAACAGTTCATTTATTTTTCTTATTTTCTTGCAATTTCATTTAAAATAAAATTTCCCTCTGAGTTCTGCTTTAGCCATCTCCCACAACTGTCCTCTATTAGTGCATGGCTCTCGTTATGACTTCCTTTCTAGTCAAAATGTTATTTGGTAGTATGTCTTTTTTGTTTGTTTGTTTTTTAGATTTTTTTTTTATTGGGGAATTGGGGGGACGGGAACAGCGCTGGGGAATTGAGGGAAGGAGAACAGACAAGTTGCTGTTGTTTTGCTCTTCAGTCTAGTTGTGGAGGACACCGCTTCACTGGCCCAAGTTGGCACCATCATTGCGCTCTTCCCGGGCGAGGCAGATCAGTCGCTGGCTTCTGGACAGCCGCTCACTGCGGTTGCTGGCCGCTCACGCTGGCTGCTGGCTACACACGGTAGCCATGGCAACCCACTGCAGCAGGGGCTGCAGCCTACACCATCGCTGGCAACTCATGGCAGCCCAGCTCCAGGTTGAGCTGTTGTTCAGCATCTTAGCTGTAGAGGGCGCAGTGTCACTGGCCCTCATATGTGGGATCCGAACCGGGGCCCTCTGGCATCCCAAGCCAGTTCTTAACCAACACGCTACTCGGCCGGCCCTGGTGGTATGTTTTTAATTTCCAGATACTAAGTAACTTTTTGTTGTTGATTTCCATTTATATTCTCCATATTTCTTCATTTCTCTTCACAAATGTCTATCTTTCTAGTTCCTTCCCCAGGCATCTGGGCTGCTTTGTTGATCAGATCTTCCAATGTCCTTATTTGTTAAGTCCATTTTGTTATTCAACCCATCTACTGAGTTCTTTACGTCAACGATCACACATTTCAGGCCCCGCATCTCCAGCTGATTCTTCTTTCTAACTGCTTGTTCTTCCTTCATGTTTCCAGTAGGCTCCCTCATCCCTGGGGAAAGTCTTCATTCTGGCCTGTCCCTGTGGCTTCACTAGGGCAAGGTGTTCAGATTTCTTCTGCAGGCCCTGTGACCCTCAGAAGTCTCAGCATCCCGTGACTCATCAACCCTAGGGCCCCATGTACCTGGTAAAAGGGCCCAAACCTACTTTTAGCTTTGCTCTGCTTGCCTGCTACCGGGGCAAGGGAGGGCACACCTCAGGACAGAAGGCACCCTTTGGACCCAATCATTCCCCATTTTTTTTTTTTTGGCTGAGCCATCCTGCTACCTGTTGGCAGCTCAGCGGCTGCTCAGCTCGGGCTGGACTCGAACCGCTGTTGCTCAGAGCTCA
>NW_017731592.1:1577250-1586036 GCF_001890085.2 Hipposideros armiger
AGCGGCTGCTCAGCTCGGGCTGGACTCGAACCGCTGTTGCTCAGAGCTCAAACTCTTGAGCGAGCTCTTAACCAACTGAGCCACTCGGCCGGCCCCCATTCCCCATTTTCTGAACCCCCGTTCCATGGGCAAAATGCCATGCAGAATTCTAAATAATTTATGTGGATATTCCACCCTCAAGGTGTTGGCATAACTCCTCAGTCCTTTAATATACAGGCACATAGTGATTTTTTTCCCCAGGGGACAGTATGGAAAGGGAGTGGGGACAGTAACTTCACTGTGGAGAAACCTGACAGACACACCTCAGTCAGGTGGTCAAGTTCCACATCAACAGTGATAAGTCGTGTTGGTGATGGGCTGAAAATGATGCTTTACCTCTGTGGTCTTCCTCCAAAAAAAACCACATAACACCAATCTAATTAAGAGAAAGACACTGGACAAATTCCAGTACTGGGACATTCTACAATTTGGTAGGTATTTTACCTGGTCAGTACTCCTAAACACTGTCAAGGTCATCAAGAACAAGGAAAGTGTGAGTCTGTCAGCCAAGAGAAGCCTAAGGAGACATGATGACTAAAAGTAATATGGAAGAAGAACATTAGGTAAAAACTAAGCAGGTATGAATGAAGTATCAGTGTTGGTTCATTAATTATAACAAATGTACCATAATAATGTAAGGTGCTAATAATAGGGAAACTGGCTGTGGAGTATATGGGAATTTTCTGCACTATCTTCACAGTTTTTCTGTAAATCTTAAGAGTTCTGTAAAATTAAAAGTTTATTTTAGGGGCTGGCCGAGTGGCTCAGTTGGTTAAGAGCGTGAGCTCTGAGCAACAGGGCCGCCGGTTCAATTTCCACATGGGCCAGTGAGCTGTGCCCAAGCTGAGCTGCCACTGAGCTGCCAACAGATGGCGGGATGGCTCAGCTAGTGAGAGCACATGCTCCTAACAACAAGGTTGCCTGTTCAAGATGGTGGTTATGCCCACCCGCAACTAAAGACTGATCTCAGCACCTTGAGCTGAGCTGCCACTTGGGTGACTCAGGGAATAGAGGGCATGCTCTTAACAACAAGGTTGCGGGTTTGACTCCCGCATGGGATGGTGGCTACGCCCACCCCCAATTAAGACTGAACTTGGCACCTTGAGCTGAGAGGCATGACTGGAGTTGGAGCTGAGCTAGCTGCGCCCTCCACAACTAAGACTGAAGGACAACAACTTGGCTGTTCCCCTCCCCCAATACCCCAACGCTGTTCCCCTCCTTCAATTTCCCAATAAAATCTTTAAAAATTTTTAAAAATTAAAAATTTAAAACTTTTGTGCTTCAAAGGATACCATATATAAAGTGAAAAGAAAATCCAGAAGATTAAGTATTTTTCTTAGTAAGAAAGAAGGGAAGCAAGTAGAGGCGATGATGCCGAGTCTTTTTCATGTACGTACTGGCCATCCGTATGTCTTCTTTTGTGGGATCCGAACCAGGGCCCCGCTGCTTAGAGCTGGCATCCCAAGCCAATGCTTAACCAATACGCCACTCGACCGGCCCTTTTTTTCTTAGGGAATTGGGGAATTGGGGAAGGGGAACAGTGTTGGGGAATTCCTGAAGGGGACCAGCCAAGTTGTTGTCCTTCAGTCTTAGTTGTGGAGGGCGCAGCTAGCTCAGCTCCAAGTCCCACCACCATCTGGTCGCCCATCGGCAGCTTGCAACCACTCAGCTCAAGGTGCCATGTTCAATCTTAGTTGTGGGTGGGCGTAGCTCACCATCCCATGCGGGAGTCAAACCGGCAACTTTGTTGTTAGGAGCACATGCTCTCACCAGCTGAGCCATCCTGCCACCTGTTGGCAGCTCAGTGGCAGCTCAGCTTGGGTGCAGCTCACTGGCTCATGTGGAAATTGAACCGGCAACACTGTTGCTCAGAGCTCGCGCTCTTAACCAACTGAGCCACTTGTCAGGCCCCAGTATTTTTTATGGTCCTTATCAGTTTCTCCACTTTGAGTTCAGGAATCGAGGCTATCACATTAGCCGCTGCCAGGTTTTACAGGCAGAACCTATAACCAGAGGGGCATCATCATTCTTGAGGTCCCCAAGTTTGCCAATGTGCCTGACTTTCCAAGAAGTGACCTGACTTTCCATAGGCTGGAACTTCATGGGCCATCAAACAAGCAGCAGACTGGTGTCCTGGATTATTGTGCAGGCACCTTTGCAGCGGGGCTTCCGAGAGTGCAGCCAGCCCTGACTGAGCGAGACATGGCTGGGCATGGGCATGGTCACGTCTGGTTAATCTGGTGATATCCTGGTAGGAAGGCGGGCCGACTCTGACTGAGCCTGTGCCAACAGTTATAGTGCCATGGAAAGTCGTCAGGTCAATCATTTGGTAGCTTCTCAAAAAGTTAAACACAGAACTACCTTGTGACCCAGCAATTCCACTCCTAGGTATCTACCCAAAAGCACTGAAAGCACAGAGCCAACAGATCCTGCCACCCATGCTCACAGCAGCTTTATTCACAACAGCCAAAAGGTGGAAGCAACCCAAGTGTCTATCAGTGGATAATGGATAAACAAAATATGGTATATACATACAATGGAATATTATTTGGCCCTAGTATTGTGATACATGCTAACCTGATGACATTGAAAACCTAACCCTAACCTTGAGGACATTATGAAATAAGCCAGACACAAAAGGACAAATATATGATTCCACTCACATGAGGTATCTAGAATAGACAAATTCAAAGACAAAAAGTAGAACAGAGGTTACCAAGGGTCAGGGGAGAGAAAATAGGGAGTTAACTGCTTAATGGGGCCAGAGCTTCAGTTGGGGAAGATGAAAAAGCTCTGGCGATGGATGGTGGTGATGGTTGTACAACAATGTGAATGCACTTAGTACCACTGAGCTGTACACTTAAAAATGGTCAAAATGGTCAATCTTATGTTGTATGTGTTTTACCAAAAATTTTTTTTAAGTAAAGTGACTTGGTACAGGCAGTTTAACATTTGACCACTACTCTGGGTAGTTTGGTAGATAAGGCAAGTCAATATGTTATATTTTCAAAGAATCATCATCTTATTAAGATCTCCCAGTAACTCACTAGCCTATAATCTATATGAATCTCCTGATGGATATTTTTCCTTAATACTGATTGTTCTAATTCAGTTGGAACAAAATAACATTCAAGGGTATTACATTCCAGTTTGTACAAGCGTGGCCTGTTCAGAAGATTAGAGATAGATCAAGAGAAAAGGTTAAGGGCTTCTTCAAGAGCAACCATATAACCTTATTTGTTTACAGTGGCTTTATAGCCCATCTATCTATACATGAACAAAAATTACTACCATAGCAAAACAAAAAACAATCATTAAACCAAACTGGTTTATGTTCCACTTAAGGGTAACTTAACCTTTCATAAGCATAAATTTCTTCATCTTTAAGATGAGCATAATACTATAGTCCTATGGTAGCGAATAAATGTGCAAATGTATAAAAAAAGACTTAGCAAAGTGCCTGGCATATGGAACTCACTCAAGGAATCTAACATTATTAAAAACAATACAATTTTAATAGACAATATATAAGAAGAAATATCCTGTAAAAATGCTTACAGTGAACACTTGGATAAGTTTGTTAATTCTGCAATGAAAGAAAGTTGTGGCATCAAAGTAATTGGTTTTCTTCTTTCAATATCTATTTCTTCAAGTTCTGAAGCTAAATATGAGAGGCTCTAAAAACCAAAAAATAAATATATAATTTACAATGTAAGTTCATTGCTTAGTACAATTATGCTTAAAATTAAACTTTCATTTCTTATATATTTGTCATTTTGTTGGGTAATTGTTACAAATACCAAGATTTCCTATTCTGCCTAACAAATATTATAACTAGTTAAAATGAGTTGAATATTGTTTGTAATATAAATACCTCCTGTTTTTCCCCATTTTTATACACTTTTCCTTCAGTTTTCTTCTCAGTCTCAGACATTTCTGACAGTTCTTCTTGTTTTTGTTCATCACATTTATTCATTTTTATCCTAATCAATAATAAATAGAATTATTTAAAGCAGAAATAATGGAAGTATTGGAAAGTTATAACTGTGGTGGGTTGCACAACTCTGTGAATATACTAAAAACCACTGAACTGTACACTTTAAATGGGTGAACTGTGTGGTATGTGAACTATCTGTCATTAAAGCTGTTATAAATATAAAAAAAAAGATTAAAGGCTTCTTTATATTCCTCTCTGAAAAAAGAACATTAAAAAAGACCAACTATGTATGATGCATAAATAGTCATTAAAAATACCAATAATACTCTAAAACAAATAACTTCAATTGGTTTTTCTCACTGTTCATCACACAAACCACAAAAAGGAAAATATAAAGTAAGGCTAATATAAACATATCAAGCTCCAGCTCTTAAGACTAATTATATAATCACAAGGTATGAGCCTATCTACAGAAATTTTAAGCCACAAAGAAAAGTTCATCTGATTGCCTGAAGACTAATACTGATCGGACCTGATGGAGGCACTTATCTCTCCAAAAACCCATGAAACTCATTTAAATAAAAGAAGACACAAATGGTATGTTCAGACCCAATTTTGAGAGCAATTTCTAGGAATTGTATTGCCAGCCCTCACAATTTTGAGAGAAATTTCTAGAAGTTGAGTACATATTGACAGAAAAACGTAAGCAGAAAAAAACCCAAAACCCCAAAACCCACAGGATGAGACTGTTGAGAGGTTAAGCATGACACTAGGAAAATAAATGGGAAGTGACTCCACTGGATAGGGCTAAAGAAACAGGAACTAAAACAAGACACAGTTTTTCATCTCTGGTCTGGGCATGGAATTGGCTCTACAAACAGTGAATCGATCCTGGGGCAGCCCAAAATAAGTCGGGTCTTCAGGAAAATACCAACTAGACCTGTAGTCTGGGTCCTGTCTCTCCCAGGTGTCCTGTAGACGAGCATATGGCCGCTGAGTAACATGCTCTGGAGTTCAGGAGAGAACCAAGATGCACAAAAGAGAACAGCAGAATTGTAAATGCTTTCCATGAAAATCAGCCATTTCTTTTCTACCTTCAGATAGGGCTTGAACCTTTCTACGTGAGGAATTGGGTCCCAGGCACATTCTTGAGTGACTGTAAATTACTTCATAGTTAAGTGGGACTCCTGAATCAGTGTTTAGGGAAAGTGGTCTTTTCATGAAATAATTGAAGTCTCTCATGCGTCACTTAGAAACTGAGTTGGCTGCTGATGACAAGGCCATCCTGTGGCTTGACCAAGCAGGGATGTTTTTCTCTCCCATAGAGGATGTGCTCACTGTCAGGCATGCAGGGCTGGCAGGGTGGCACAACCTGCAGCTCCTCCTGCCTTTCTGCTAGGCCGTCCTTGGCCTGGGGTGTCTGTCCTGATGTTCACTTCATGGCCTGAGATGGCCACTGCATTGCCAAACAGTAACGGGATATCCCAGGAAGGAGGAGGGGCAGGGGCAAAAGGGTGATCTGACTGAGTCAGCCCCTGGAAGAACTTTCTAGAAGCACCACCCAGTGCCTCCCTCTAACTTCTCCCTAACCACCACCAGCAAGAGAGCTGGAAAAGGCCACCCCAAATTAAATCTGAGTTTTGATAGGAGGGAAGGGGGAGTTATTACATATCAGGGAGACAATTAGCAGTTCCCCAATTGGGAACATATGAGACTTGTGGGTATTTTCTTTCTTTTTTTAAGATTTTAAATAAAATCTTTTATTGTTTGCAGGTGATAGGAATTTTTAAAAAACATCTTAGGGAGACAATCGCTGATATATTTGCTCTGATTTAGAAAGTAAGGAAGCTGTTGAATTCTAACTAATTCAAAATAAAATTTTCCTATTTTTTAAAGCGGGATCAGCAAATGCAACTGAAAAGATTTAATAAGCTAGATTTAGTTAAGCATACAATTAAATTAGAATGAAAGTCATGAGAAATATTCAAAATTTTTTAGAGAGAAAACTGCATACCTTACTGAGGGACACAAAAATAATCTACACACAAGTAAAAGTTTATGTTACTGAATGGAAAGAATTAGCATGAGAATAAGTTGTAATAATGGTAACAGCTAACATGCAGTGAGTGCTCCTCTGTGGCAGAAACTGAACTCCGTTTAACGGGTTCATGCATGGCTCACCCTCAGTCCCAAGGCAGGCGTTAAAGTGATCTTCAATGTAAGATGACACTGAGGTGCAGAAGGGGCTGAACTTGCTTCTTTCCTACATCTAGAAAAGGGACAGAGAAGGAAGCCACACACAGCCAGATGATGACAGCCATGGCATCTGTCACTGTCACAGTTCACCAAAATTTCGTGTAGTTCCCCTCCCCAGCTTTATTGAGAGATAACTGACATACAACATGGTGCAGGTTAAGGTCTTTTCTTTGCCGTGTGTTCTGGAAGGAACATGGGGAGCTGGTTGGTGCATGCAATGGTTTGAGGCAGATGCCTGGTGACAGTTCTGCATGTGGTTATTTCAGAGTTGGGAAGAGAAAGAGAACTCAAGGCTATGCCCAGGTTCAGTTTAGATTCCAGCAAAACAAGGCAGCTGTACCTGGAAAGGCGGAGACATGAGCTCCAGAAATGGCTCCAAAGCAGGAGGGCAAAGATGGGAAGATCCGGCAGGGGCGTGTGACCACCCAGGAGGGGAGGGTACACATCCAGGGAAGAAGGTGGAGACAATGGGATAGCCATGGTGCTTCAGAAAGAAGTGAGGATTTGTATATGGGAAATAACCCAAGTTAAAAATAAGGCAAGTGTCAACTCAAGGAAATGTTCAAAGGGTACAATCAGGGCGGTGTTATGGGCACACTGTACCTGGCTAAGAGTGGACTACATCTGCGTCACAATACTGATTGTTTACTTAGCTAAAAACAGAGATATAATCCTATTTGGAGAGAAGGTGGGGTGTAAAAGAGCTACAACCTCAAGTGGAAAGAAATACATAATGCTGAAATAAATAAAAAATGTTTACACATTAAGATAAAGTGAAACGGGTATTAGATACACAAACACATGAATTAGATACACAAAAGTAATGACTAGGAGAAACAGCTAGTAGAGTTGAAAATCATAGCTCGTAGGCCATGGAGAGTGGTCATTTTTGTTGTTGCTATGGGCCTCTGGTGTGTTTGATTTTTAAATTATTGCATATATTATTTAATGTGTTTTTAAATAAACACAAAACAGAATTGACACTACCTGTAAATTATTTCAATTAGCCCACACAATTGTTTTTAGCAAGGTCTCTTCTCTTCTTGATGAAAAATTCAGTTCCTGTGTGATAGGTTTCTCCTTTGAGAATTTCATCCCTTCTCAGAGTCATCAGCGTTTCTAGGGCATGACTCTCTCTGTCCGTCGGGGCGAACACCCTCTCACTTAAATGGCGAGCTGGCTTATGGAAGGGAGCTTGTGTTGCTGTGCACACTTGGCATAATATTAAATTTGTTCTCAGGTGATATTCAGGGATGCACAGAAGCCTAACCAATTCAAATAATGTTAAGAATTAGACTTCAGGGCCAGCCGAGTGGCTCAGTTGGTTAAGGGTTAGCTTAAGAGTGCGAGCTCTGAGCAACAGGGCCACCGGTTCGATTCCCACATGGGCCAGTGATACTGCGCCCCAGCTGAGCTGCCAACAGGTGGTGGCAGGATGGCTCAGCTGGTGAGAGCCCATGCTCTTAACAACAAGATTGCCTGTTCGATGGTGGGCTATGCCCGCCCGAAACTAAGACTGAACTCAGCACCTTGAGCTGAGCTGCCGCCCAGATGATTCAGGGGATAGAACGTGTGCTCTTAACAAGGCTGCTGGTTCGACTCCTGCATGAGATGGTGGCTACACCCACCCACAACTAAGATTGTAACACAGCACCTTGAGCTTAGAGGCCACAAGCTGCCGATCAGCAGCCAGATGGCGACTGGCGACCTCCACAACTAAGATTGAAGAACAACAACTTGGCTGTTCCCCCTCCCCAATTCCCCAATTAAAAAAAAAATTAGACTTCATCCTAAACACATCTAATTTTGAATTCCAGGTTACATTTCTATAAGCAGACTTAAGAGGGAGGGAGCTTCTTATCACAATCCTTAATCAGACAGCTCAAGGCTGAGGGGGAAAAATAATCTAGGGCCAGGTTTAAAATTTAGATCCCACTGCAACTTTGGGGCTTCAAAAACCAGTTAAGGAAAAATCGGCAGGCTTCCCCTCGGATGAGGCTCCCTCTGAGGGTGGCCCTGCTCTTAGAAACTGAGAGAACTCTGACTCTGGGTCTCTGGGATAGATAGAGAATATGAGGTTGAAACTGTAACTGGATTCCATCCTCAGTTTGGGAATTTTCTTACCAAATGATTCTAATTTGACTGGATTAATGAATGAGCTCCTGGGAGGCGCTTCCTGGAATGCTGCCAGAAGCAGAGACTGGCCAAGGAGGTGAATGCTTGGGCTCTGGAGTCTCACTATTGTGCTTGTGTGCTTTCCGGGGGAGAGTAGGCAATTACGAAATAGATTTTGTGTCCAAGATGGTGGATATTGAAATTTCCCCCGTTTCATACTAGAACAGATAAAACATTTTTATTAGATTGCTTTATTATTACAATAATAGGTTTTCAAATATGCTTTGTGATGACTCTGTGGAAGCCCCTGCAGAATGCTAACGGGGACACAAGGTGTCTGATCCAGTGGGCTGCAGCCTGTGGTGTGCACAGAACTCCCCTCAGTGCTTACTAAAAATGCAGGTTCCAGGGCCAGTCGAGTGGCTCAGTTGGTTAAGGG
>NW_017731592.1:1586776-1601700 GCF_001890085.2 Hipposideros armiger
TGTTGTTAGGAGCACATGCTCTCACCAGCTGAGCCATCCTGCCACTTGTTGGCAGCTCAGCAGCAGCTAAGCTCAGGCGCAGCTCACTGGCCCATGTGAGAATCAAACCGGCAACCCTGTTGCTCAGAGCTCATGCTCTTAACCAACTAAGCCACTCGGCCGGCCCCCGTGTATAACTTTTGAATTCCCAAAAACTTAGTTGTCTCTTGGTATCCCCTGGGGATACCCAAATCCACGGATGCTCAAGTCCCCTGTATAAAATGGTGTAGATCAACGCATACAGTTGGCCCTCTGCATCCGTCTACTCTCAAACATGGGTTGAAAACAGCACAGGTATTTATTGAAAAAAATCTGCGTGTAAATGGACCCACACTGTCTGACCCATGTTGTTCAAGAGTCAACTGTATATTCAAGTATCCTGACTCTGCAAACCTGTGTCCTCGTATGTGCGGGAAGTGCCCTTCCCCTGCCTGCCACAGTAAGAGGCAGGAGGACGCAAGTGGGGGCCATGGCCCCAAGGGTCAGTTAAAGGGGGGGGGGTGTGCACCCTTAATCCAAATGTCACAAATGTGGACGGCAGAGTCAACATGTGTTGGCCTAGTGGTTCCCATCCGCAGTGGGGAACACCAGTTTTCCAACCATCAGATGACCAAAAGATCTTGACCAAGGCCAAGACCACTTCAGTGCCCTCTCCCCTCCACTACCTTCACCAGGAACGCCGAAGGAGAGGACCAGGAGATGGAGATAGAGGGCTGGGGGGTATGATGGTCCAATTCTTTATTGCCACATAAAAGGCCATCGGAAGCTTGTAAAAGAAAGTCACTTTTTATGCACATGGTTCTGTGGGTCTGTGGGTCAGGGTTTGAAAAGAGCACCGGGATTCAGTGAGCTCTTCTCTGTTCCATGATGCTGGGCTTTTGCTGGGATGACTTGAACAGCTGACGCAGGAGCCCAGATGGCTTCTTCCCTTACACATCTGGCATCTGGGCCCCGATGATGGAAGACTGACACCAGCTGGGACTCTCAACCGGAGGCCTGCATGGGGCTCCCCAGAGTGAGCTTCAGGTGGTGGGCCTTCTTACACAGTGGCTCAGGGCTTCAAGGGCCAGTGTCCCAGCCAACCAGGCGTAGCTACATGGCCTTTGTGGCCTGACCTCAGAAGGCCAGCGCGTCACTTCTGCCACACTCCACTTATGGAAGCAATCAAAAACCCGCCCAGACTCAAGGAAAGGCAAGAAGACATCGACCTCTCTATGGGAGAAGCGTCAAATAATTTGGGGCAACATTGTGACGCTATCACAGTAGATCATCAGAAGAGTAAATGATAATAACAGAAGAAAATTTCCCAGAGCTGAAGAAATATTATACATGAGTTTCAACTCAAAGGAGGACCCATAGTGCCAAGGAGGAGAAAAAAAGAAAAAAGATTCAAACCTATACACATCTTCACAATGTGTCAGATCCACAAAGATAACTACTAAAAACTTCAGAAAGACAAAGAATTTACTGGAACAGAACAAGAATCAGAAGATGACATCAGACTTCCAGTTGGCAACACAAAGCATAAGAGCAAATGAAACCTATCCTCAGGCAGGGAATTCAGAACCATCATGTCCCTGAACTATCTCTAAGAGAGTTTCTAAAGGGGATGTACCACAAAACAAAACCAGAAAATGCAGAAGAAAGACATAGGATACAAGAACTGAAACGCAGAGAGACCAGGAAAGCAAATAATTAATTGCATATTAAAAAAAAATTAATAGCAATTTTGGAACCAAAATCCAACATAATTTCTGTTGGTTTCCTTTTTGCCCTCCCGGGATGGCGAGGAGGGCAGGCTCTCCCAGGACCCCGACAGAACCCTGACTCTGGATTCCAGGTTTCTGGAGTTTTCAGCTAAGCACTCGTGCCCAAGGAGTGGGTCGGCTGAGACTGCGTGTGCATGCTATGGCACGACCCGTTACATGTGTCACCCAGGTTATCACATATCTGTCATCTCCACGCCAGTCAGTCCAGACTTTGCCCAGGTTCCCTCCTAATACTCTCTCCATAGATCTGACTCCCTAATTCTCTGACTTGTGAGGTTTCTCTGAAATGGACCAGCTTCACCCTTTGTTGCCTTTCCCTGTTTCTACACAGAATCTCCTTCTGATCACTAGTCCCCACCTGCAGGAGCTGGGATTGAGTTCAGCTGGGAGTAAAACCCACCCCAACTCATGCACAGTTGGTTTCTCTCCCTGTGGATGCCGTCTGCAGTGGTGGCCGGTCCAGTGACCTTGGCTGCCCTGCAGATGGCCACGTGGCCAGCAGCCTGCTACCTGCAGGTTATTCACCCTCGTTTCTTCGCGGCAAGCCCACCTTCCTAAATGGGTGTCTGGAACTCAGAACTGTTTCCCAGGCTCCTCAGCCCACCGGCCTCCAGCAGGTCCTGCTGCTGGCGGGTCTAGGTGGAGATTAGGAGGAGGAGAAGGGGGTGACTTCCTTTTTCTGAGGCCAGCAGCACAGCCAGCTGGCTCCAGCTGCTTCAGTACTGGCAGCGGCACAGACCTTGCCCTGCCCGTCAGCGGCAGTACCAGCTCTTCCACTCTTCCTGTCCACTGGGCTGTGCCTCCTTGGAAGTCCAAGTTCCCGCCAGGCCCCACCGGCTCAGAAATCTGAGCTGAATTAGTCCATGATGGAACTGAACTTGAAAATCGAAATGAATCACGGTAAAACTAGGGGAAAGACTATTTCAGCACACACGTGCATTGTCAATGTTATTGATAGTAATCAAGAAATGTCAAATATTGATCACGAGAGTCTTACGATAAAGCTGTTTTGAAAAGCACATATACAGTATATATATTTTTTTAGTTGCATATATATATATATATATAGAGAGAGAGAGAGAGAGAAAGAGAGAGAGAGAGAGTTTTTAAAGATTTTTATTGGGGAATTGAGGGAAGGGAACAGCACTGGAGAATTGGGGGAAGGGGAACAGACAAGTTGCTGTCCTTTTGTTCTTCAGTCTAGTTGTGGAGGACGTTGCTTCACTGGGCCAAGTTGGCACCATCTTTGTGCTTTTCCTGGGGGAGGCAGATCAGTCACCGGCTTCTGGATGGCCGCTCACGCTGGCTGCTGGCTGCTCACACTGGCTGCTGGCTACACACGGTAGCCCATGGCAACCCACTCAGCAGTGGCTGCAGCCTATGCCGTCGCCGGCGACTCACGGCAGCCCAGCTCCAGGTCGAGCTGTTGTTCAGCATCTTAGCTGTAGAGGGCAGTGTCACTGGCCCTCATATGTGGGATCCGAACCGGGGACCTCTGGCATCCCAAGCCAGCTCTTAACCAACGCACCACTCAGCCGGCCCTAGTTGCATATATTTTAAAGTTAACATACACTGAAATGTTATATATGGCAAAAATGCACAAATCTTATGTGAACAGCTCAATGAATTTTCATCCCGATTCCTTCAGGTTGTTGGCCAAGTCGCAGCAGGTCTTTCTCAATCTCCACCCAACTCTTATCCCCCTAACCTTTTCCTTCCTAACCATTGTCATGGGTTGAATTGTGTTCCCAGAAAAAGCTGTTGAAGTCCTAATCCCCAGCATGTCAGGATATGACTATTCGGAAATACAGTCTATGTAGATCTAACCAAGCTAAGATGAGGTCATGGAGGGTGGCTAATCCAATATGACTGGTACCCTTATAAAGGGGAAATTTGGAGACAGAAGACAATGTAGACAGTCGTGTGATGATGGAGCCCGAGATTGGAGTGACATGTCTACAAGCCAAGGGATGCCAGGATTGTGGGGAATTGCCAGAATTTTGAATGGCGAGGCAAGGGAAGTTTCTTCCCTAGAGCCGTCAGAGGGACCATGGCCCTGCGACAATGTTGCTTTCAGACTTCGAGCCTCCAGAACTGGGAGACAATAAATTTCTGTTGTTTAAAGCCACCCAGTTTGTGGTTCTATCATAGCAGCTCTATGAAACAAATACAAGCATTATCTGAGGTAGCATGTATTTTACTTATTGATTTTACCTAATTTCCCCACTAGATTGTAAGCTCCATAGGGGCACAGGTTTCTGTCCCTTTGGTCTCTGTTGTGTCCCAGTGGCCCAGCGTGTGGCAGAGTGGACGTGTGAATATCACCTACAGTCCAGAGCAGACATGTATTAGAAAACAACACGGGGCAGAGGCAGGGCTGGCTGTCTTTAAGCTACAAACAGAAAACATGACTCACAGTGGTTTGAACAAGATTTATTTTTTCACATAAAATCCCCGTGGTGGGCAGTCCAGGCTAGAGCAGCACTCAGCAATGTCCTAAGGACCCGCACTTCACCGGCTCCCTGCTCCATGTTCATCACTGCCCCTGTGGTCACAAGTAAGGGGGTGGGGGTGCTGTGCATCTTTGGAGTCACTGCCTTCCAGCAGGAAGAGGGGGGCAGGCAGACGGCCACACCAGCTGGTCTGCCACTGTTACTGAGGACCTCCTCCACAGATGCCACCAGTCTGGCTCAGGCACTGCTTTCACCAGGCCACCCTCGCCAAGGAGTTGGGAGGTTCAGCTGAGTACAAGCCTCCAGGCCACGGGAGAAGTGAAAGGTGAGGGGGGCATCAGGATGGGGCTGCAGCCCGCTGAGCGCCTGCCTCAGTGACACTGCGGCTCGGCTTGTGCTGAGAAATGAATGAGTCTGTAAAGGTACTGGGACAGTGGACTGGGCACGGCGGGGAACAATCGGACCCCTATATCACCCCCTACTCCAAAATTAACTCGAAGCAGATTAAATGCTACATTTGAAAAGCAAAATTTTAAAACTCGGGGGGGGGGGAAACATCTTTGGAAAAGGTTAGCAAATGGCATTAAAATGCAGACTGTGTATCACACGACATCATTAGAAAAGCAAACAGACACACACGCTGGGAGGCAACTGCAAAGCAACAACCTGAGGATCTGACAGGAGAAAAAGTGGCAAAATGAACTCTGCATGCAGGAAATATAATACAAAGGCACTTCTGAGGACACAGAGGTCCTCGACCTGACTAGTTGAGAAATGCAAATTAAAACGTTTGGGGTTGAACACAGCACCTTGAGCTGAGCTGCCCTGAGCTGTCAACGGGTGACCGGATGGCGACTAGACTTGGAGCTGAGCTAGCTGCGCCTTCCACAACTAAGATTGAAGGACAACAACTTGGCTGTTCCCCTTCCCCAATCCCACAACACTGTTCCCCTTTCCCAATTCCCAATAAAATTTTTTTAAAAAACAAAAACAAGACCTATCTGAATGCTACCTTTTAAAAAAACCAAAAAACAAACAAAAAAACGTTTGCACCCATCAGACTGGCAAAAAATAAGCACTCTGACAATATCAAGTGCTAAGAAGCGGGCAGAGGGGGGGGCCCAGTTGCCAAGGCTGGAGTGGACTGGCTACAGCCCACTTTGGAGAACAATCTGACGTCTAGTAAAACGAAGTGCACGTAGGCTACGACGCAGCTCCCACACACTGTGTGTGAAGACCTGCTCACAGCGTTCAGAGTGGCACTGGGTCTAAGAGCAAAAACCCGGAACCCGTCTGGACATCTGGACATGCAGGATGGAGACACTGGAGTCCACTCATGCCACTCACAGTGCTGGGTTTTAAAAGTCTGTGTACCATTTATAATTTTTAAAGATGCAAAACAATACCATGTAGTGTAGGACACACACCTCCACACTAACATTTTTAAGAAACAGAGTCAGAATCAGCAGGCATCACTTCCACGGGGACAGGCACCCACTTAGGGCAGGGGACAAAGAGGGATGCAAGTGTCAATGTTTATTTCTCACGCTGCACAGAAGGTCCAGGAATATATTTATATTTTTTTATATGAGGAAATAACTTTAAATGCACACGGCAAAAAAGTACATGATGGCATGACAACCCCATGTGTGTGCAAAGGCAGATGTAAAGACCCACATCTAACCCTCTGGGGAAGCACCTCTAGGTATGAGCTTCGAAAGGGATGCAAACAAGACCCTGATACCCAGCACAGACCATGGTCGCTCTACTCTCTGCCTTAAAACACTGCAGGCTCCCAAGCCCATATACTCGTCAGAACCACCCACAGAGGTTCTTGTAAAACCGCCCTGGCCCAGGCCCTACTAACTTCCTACACCAGAACTAGAGAATGAGGCAGGCTCACTTTCATTCTCCAGGTGACTCTCATATGCAGCCAAGGGAACAGCCAAACAGCCAAACTGTCTAATAATTCAGGAATCCAGAGGCCACACTAGAGCCAAAAATTAAAGGCCAAGTATGGCAAGTGTGGTGCTGATGACATGGTTGCAGCAGCCATGGAGAGTTCCAGGCTCCAGGCCCCAGCTGTGTGCCGGCAAGGACATGGCTCCCCTCAGGAGGGAGATGGTCAGGAGGCCAGAGCCGCCTAGCCTTGTGGATTTCTGGCATCCACATGGGTGAGTGTTGGGGAGTGAAATGAGTCAACACACGTCAACTGCTCAGAACTACGCTTGGCATCTAGCAAGCACTCAGCTAGCTACCTTTCAAGTAAACAAACTGGGGGAAAGTGCTCACTAAAATATCTCACTAAGGAGGATCATGTTTACTCTCACAGCTTCATGGACAGGGTCCCAAGTCCGTGTGGGGGAAGCTGAGCTCGGACCTCTCGGTCGCTGTCAGCTCGTGAGCAATCTCTCAACATCTAACCTGTGAAACATCAGGAGCAACAAGAGAGGGTTAGCAGCTCAACAAAGAGCTCTAGTGACTGAAAGAAAGATTGAGTTCTTACTCTTCACTTCCCCTCCTCCTAGAGCAGCGGTTCTCACCCTGTGGGCCGCGACCCCTTTGGGGGTCGAACGACCCTTTCACAGGGGTCGCCTAAGACCATCGGAAAACAAAAAAATATTTACATTACGATGCATAACAGCAGCAAAATTACAGTTATAGAGGAGCAACGAAAATAATTTTATGGTTGGGGGTCACCACCACATGAGGAACTGTATTAAGGGGTCGCGGCATTAGGAAGGTTGAGAACCGCTGTCCTATACTAACAACTTTTTACAGTGAGAATCTAATTGAGTGTTTATTACAAAAAGCCTGGTTGCACCAGGAAGACAGGGTTGGTTGCTCTTGCTTTTAAGATGGAGACTCAAACGTTATTGAACTGTGAGTGGGGGGACACTGAGGATGGCTCTGGACTAGATGAGGACACACTGCTCCGAGACGGGGTTGGGGTGAGAAGGGGAGGACCGATGGCAGCAGGAAGCTGCAGCCAGGTGGAGAATCAAATGGCGGCACTTACTTTCAGCTGCACGTTCTTTATTCCCTGTACCATCTGTCCCCTCGAGGCACCCCAAAGGGAATGCCACCACTGACCCCAGCCTGTCCTTCTTCCAGATCATCCCAGAGCCCCGTTAGCCACAACCTCGTTTTCGTGGGCAGAGGTCACACCCTCTGCATGGTACCCCAAATCCGCTACTCACGGGACCCCTTCACCCAAAGGCCCAGAGAGTGTGGGAGGTGGCACAGGGTCCTGTTCCCATGATCCCACTTGCTATGTGGCACTGGCTGTGCTTTGCTTGACCTCTGAGATCTGTCTCCCCCACTCCCCAAATGGGGAGCACAGCACCTACCTGCCCGAGGGAATGAGGCTGAGAGCTGGAAATCCTGGCGGCCTCGGGGGGGAAAAAAATGCCCCTGAGGGCAGTCACACAGCTGAGGGTGGCTATCTCACTTTATTTAGCAAATGGTCACACTGGAGCCCCACCAAACTGCTCCTCCAGCCTCACTGGAGGGTCTTCCTCGGGAGGAAGCACAGAAGTGGACACAGAGGCCAAGCTTCCCAGTCAGCCTCGTCTTCTGCCACACACGCCATGCAGCGCGGAACAAGTCCCTGCTCATGTCCTCAGGCATCCACCCCCGTACGGCTGCAGGGCCTCCAGTGTCAAAAGTGCCAGGCCTCAGTGCAGCTCCACGTACAGAACCCCTGCTCCTGAGATGCTGACAAACAGCAAGGGCTTCTGTTCCCAGCTGTGGGGACACCAAATCCTTATTCTCCCAGCCCTCCGGCCTGTCCCTGCTGGGCAAGAAGCAAAATGTACGAAAATACTTTAACTATTTCTTTGAAACTGTTAAGAAATAAGGTCGTCTTGTTGTTCTTTGACAATCCCAGTAAAAAGAAAAGTTCACATCGGTGCCGGGGCCGAAGGCCAGTCCCCAGGCGGAGCGCCGCGGCTCAGTAGAAACGCTTGTTACGGTCCTGCCGCTTCTGGAACACCACGGCGCCCACCACGGCACATACGATGATGCCCAGGAGCGCACACAGCAGCAGCAGGAACACTCGCCACCCCGTCAGGGGCCCGCCACGGAAGTTCCCAGTTGGGTCATCCACATTGTCTGAGGGGGGAGAACAGGAGCTGAGGTGGCAGAGCAGAGAGGCCTGGAGCTCCCAGACAGGGCCCCCAACAGGGCCAAGCAGGGCGGGGGCCCCAAGACCCCCACCCCACCCCACCCCACCCCCATGGTTGTGGCTGTGCACAGCGTACTGGTGAGGGCCGGGGGAGTGGAGAGAGGGATGACCCCAAGGTTCCCAGAGACCGAGGTCTGGGGTGCCTTTCTGCTGCATGAAGCTGGTGAACACTGGATTCCGGGGCTCCCCAAGAGCCTGGCCTGCTAGGGAGGCCCAAGATCTGCTTTCACAAGACCACACCCACCCCTGGTGCAGTGTTCTGAGGTCCCCATCTGCCCTGACTCACACCTGGATGCATTCGGTGCCTCCTGGGGGCCCCAGGCCCCCAGCTTCCACCCTGCCCTTCTGCCTCATACCATGCCCCTGCCGCTAACCCCACTGATGACTGCCAGGCACCAGGCCTTGACACCTGTGGCATCTCCCAGAATCCCGACCACCCTGATTCTCCTCCCAGCCAGGCCTGTAATATCAAGCCACGAGCGCACTGACACCCTCCCTTCCCGAAAGACCTGACCAGGCAGGCCTGCTGACACGGTCCCACCTCTGGCCCCTCTCCACCTCTGCGGTGACAGTAACAGCTGCTGAATGTATCAGGAGCTCCCAACTGAGGCACTTCCAGCAGCCCCGCAGCCTATCAACCTCGGTGCTCCCACGGCCCCCTCTGCTCACTTCTCCTCCTCAGTCACTAGGCTGAGCCCCGGGACAGCGTCCAGCCCATAGCTAGGCACTGAGTGGAGGCTTTTGAACCATCTTCTAGAGGAAAGAACAGGCCAACAAATCTGCAAACAAGTTAATCCCCACCTGGCCAACCACATGGGGTTGCTGGGTGGGTGGGAGCACATGTGGTCTCTGAGTCCCTGGCAGCCAGAAGCCCTGGAACCAAAGGTGGCAAGACAGGGGCCTATGACAGGATTTGTGTGACCCTCAAAATGTTTAAAAGTAATCAGAACCTTAAAAAAGTGAGATGTCACATAAAATGCTGGGTTCCACTCTGGCTCCCGCTCAACATGGTGACTCTGTCTGGGCTGAGCGGTCCCTCTATGCCCCCGCTGGGCCCCCGGCACAATGTCAGGGTCTTGGGGATGTGTTTCTCCACACACAAGGGCCTCACTTCTCCACCCAGACCCTCACTTTGTGAGGGAGGAGTTGTGGCTAATTAGTGTCACAGGAGGAGCCCAGGCTTGGGGTTTTGCAAAAACTTAAGTTCACATCTTGCCTTTATATCCTAGCTGAAGAAACCTGAGGGGTCAGTTCCCTCAGCTAGCGGCAGAACCTACTTCCTAGGCTATTCACTGAGGTCCTGCATGTGCGGTATCAGTGCCCTACATGTCACCTACACCAATAAACGTCCCTGTGGCTTTACTGGAATTTAGTCTAGCACCGAGTGCAGGAGGAAGCAGGCACCAAGTAACACCATTTGCTGACCCAAGAGCGCAGGCGACAACCACAGCCAGACCTGGCAAGGACAGGGGACCTGGGCACATGCCCATGCCAACCTCGGCCCAGCCCCAGCCCCGTGCCAGGCAGCCCAGGACCAGACTGGGAGGGGCCACGCACACATACCTTTGGGCGACTTAAGGAAATTGACACTGGGCTCGATCTTGGTCCAGTCAATGTTCTCCTCGTCAGGTGTGTGCTCTACCATCAGCTGGAACAGCTTCATGGAAATGATGTCGTGATTGTCTGCAGGACCGACAGTTAGCTTAGAAAGGGCCTGAGCCCACAACGGGGTGCATGGCCCATGTCCCTGCCAGCCACATAAAACGACCATAAAGGGCCCCTGGGAGAAGCCTGCTCCTGTCTGGCTGAGGGCTCGGCCCTCACACACGGTCAGTGGCTGCACCTGAGGAGGCCTGGGAAAGGCCCAGGTCCAACCAGTCTGGGCAGGAAAGAACCTCCATTTGACAGTAACTGATCACCCCACATCTGAGATGGGGAGGTCAAGACTCAGAGCCAAGGTGAGGGTCCCAGTCAGCTTGACTCCTGCTATCAGCTCAGCTAACCGACTGAAATCTGAGGGAATGCTTGGAAAGGGGAAGCCTAAAGAGCAAGGACTTGGTGGCCAAGTGGGCAGAGCCACACAGCACCCAACAGCCCAGTGTGCGTAGCCCCTGGTGGCCCAGGGACAGGCACCGATTCTAAAGTCAGACTGAGGTTCCCACAAGAGCGCTGCCACTTCCTGGGGTGAACCTGGGAAATCCCTTCAATGCTCCAACTCCCAACGGTCTGGGTTATGAAAATAGCTACCTAAGCATATGTCACGTGACTTGACCCATAAGATGCCTGTTGCAGACACTGACGTTCACATCCCCCCGATGAATGGTCAGACTACTACACACAGGGCTCTCTCCATCACTCTTTACTGGCCTCCAAACAGATTAGAGAACATCCACTTACCACAGACCTGGCTCCATTCCCAAACCCTCAGGACAGATGCTGAAATTCTGTCATATGAAATTCAAAGTAACCCAAGGGGAAGGGTGGTGATGGATCCAGGGATGATACAAGGTCTGATTACCTGAATGCACTATGAACTGATTACCAGGTAATCAGTGAGTAGGTAAGGATTCCCAGGACGAGGGGGCTGACTGGACCACTCTCCCCTCTTTTGGGTATACCATTAAAATTTCCATATAAAATACTTTAAAACAAAATCCCCAAACAATGGACACTCTGGGGACCAAGTGAACTCAGACACTTCCATGGGGAGGAGGCTCCTGGACAGTCGCTGGTTTACAGGCCCTGGAAAGGTCTATCCAGAGGATGAACAAGCCTTCTGTCGGTGCTCTATGCTGCTTCCCAATTCTGGTGGTGAAGAGCTGGCCCTGGGCCCGGTGCCATCTGAGGGCCAAGAGGACCAAGGACTGCAGCCAACGGCTACCCACAAGTTCCGCCCAGGCCTGGCAGCACCCCAATGCTTCCAGAAGACTCACTGCGGGCCAAAGACAAAGCCCCGACTTCATGGAGCTCACAATTCAGTGAGGGGAAAGAGACAATAAAATAAATTATAAGGCAGACTCCAAGAGAGTTAAGTGCTATTAAGAAAAAATAAAGTCGTGAAAGGTGACCCAGAGTGTGCAGGAATGCATACAATTTTAAATCAGGGAGTCAGGGAAGGCCCTACTGAAGAATTGACATCCGAGCAAGACCTGAAAGAGATAAGAGGGTGACACAAACACAAAGGCCCGAGGCAGGAGGGCCACACTGTGTGAACAGCTAGAGGTAACATCCAGGGAGCAGGGCGTAGTCAGAGGTGACTGGGGGTGGGGGGCATTGGCACTAGGGCCTGGCGGGGACAGATGGTGGCCTTGACTCTGAGTGAGCCGGGGAGCCACTGCAGAGCTGAGTGGAGAAGCAGTGACACCTCATGAGAGCTTTAATGGCATCACTCTGGCTGCTGTGGTGACAGAGACTGTCAGAGGCTGGCGTGGAGGGAGGGGAATGCTTGGGGGGGGGGGCTCCTGCAATTGTCCAAGTGATGGGGGCCTGGACCCTCCAGGTAGTAAAGGAGGGGCGAGAGGTGGTATGCTGCATTGTGAAGACAAAGCCCGCAGAACTCGCTGATGGATGACAGATGGCACATAGGAGAAAAGGGGAATCAAGAATGACACCAAGCGCTTCCAGGTTGGTGAACACGTGGAGATTCAGGGAGCACGGAAGCTCCACACCATTCCCCCAAGCCTTGCCTTATGCATCTCTTCCACCTGGCTGTTCCTGAATTATATCATTTTATAATAAACTGGTGATCTTGTTAAAAAAAAGAATGACACCAAGGTTTTTGGTCTGAGCAACCAGAAGACAGAGGTGTCATTTATGTCTTGGTGGCAAGATGTGGTCTTCAGTAGTGGGCATGTGAAGGCTGAGACGCCTGATGGGCGTCCGGGTGGAGCAGGTGGTCAGTGACACCAGACCGCAGATGGACATGTGGGGTCTACAGAGTGCAGTTTCAGAGCCTCCTCAGGAGAAGACTGCACACACACTGAGCCCTGGCGTGCCAACGGTGACCGACAATGCAGGGAGCAGAAAGAGATCAGGCGAGTGTGGAACCAATGAAAGGAGTTTCAAGGAGACTGATCAGCTGTGTCACAAACTCCCAACAGAGCAGGGAAGGTCAATGCCGAGACTTAATGCCTTGCTCAGCCCACTCACCAGACAGGTCGCCGGTGCCAGCCGAGGCCCCGAAGTAGTAACCGGTAGGCAGGCGCACGCCCGTAATGTCAATGCAGTTCTTCCACTCGTTCTTGTCCTCCAAGTCGGTCATCACCTGCAGCCAGCCAGCGGGTCAAGCGTGTCCTAGGCCCGCCTGCCCGCCGAGTCCCTCCGAACCAGCACAGGAAGAGCCACCCCACCCCCAACTGCTGGCTCACCGTCAGACGACCCCGGGAGTAGCGCACCGCCAGGAAGGTGTCATGATCGCGGTTGCGGAAGTCGGCCGTGCAGCCAGCCAGCTCGGTCCAGCGGCCATCCTTGCTGTGGTCGTAGGACAGGGAGCCATTGTTCACCATCACCGAGATGTACGGGAACACGCGCTAAGACCAAGACACTGGTTACTGCGCAGCCAGCCTGGCTTGCGGGAGGTGGTGGGGGCCCCACCACCCCATCCCTGGAGGTTTCTCTTTGCTGGGACCAGGGAGACGTCCCAGCCCCCATCGCCCAGCCCTTCCCGTCCTGCTCTGCGGGGCTCGGGGGAGCAGGGCCTACCTCTGTGGTCTCGTCATTGGGGTATGTGTCCAGAAAGATGGCTAAGCCATGGAAATTGTCTTTGCTTCCAAACACAGGCCCTGGAATGAGAAGGAGAGGCTCTCGTCACAGGGAAAACTGGGGTTGTTCCCTGAGTAACCTGAGGACAAAGTACTGCCTGTGCGGGTGGGGCAAGAGATGGCGACCTGTTGGTCGTTCCCCCAGGCAAAGAAAAAAGCTTGGGGCGGCCTCAGGGCCGTGGCAGGGAAGACTCAAGTCTAAAACCTGCACTGTGAGGGGACAGCACTCAGCCATGTGTTCTGAGGACTCAGGTGACAAGGGGGTATCCAGCCTGTGGAAACCAGGTGGCTCTGAGGAGGCCCCAGCCTTTAACACAAGGGATAGCAACTTTCTGTCAAGGTCCAGAGAGGAAACATTTTGGGCTTTGTGTGTCACATACAGTCTTGGTCACCTAGTCGGCCTTGTTTTTGCTTTTAAAAATAACCCTTTAAAATGGTAGAATGGTAAAAACCATTCTTAGCTGGTGTACAACGCCAGGCCCCGGTGGGGTACAGAGTTGAGCTGCGGGGTCCAGCTCCTCCTTTTCCCAAAGGGACACCCTGCCAAGGTCCCAGGGCTCCTCAAAGAGGAGCAGCAGCGCCCTAACAGGGGGGTGCCCAGTGAAGGATCCTTGGCCACCGGTATCCCCACCTGCGCGAGCAAAGCCCTACCTGGCACGAGGCGGTCCCGACTGTACCATAAGGCGATGCCGTCTCCGTGGAGATTCTTCTTCCCAGCACCGTGAACTTTGAAGTGGACATGCATCTCCCAGTCCTTGAGGAAGCAAGGCTGGAGGGAGAGCGGAAAGGGCCACTCAGAGCTCCCTGGGCGTTCCTGCCAGCTGGGAGTGACCCAGCACAGACCCTGCCCCCACTGAGACTGGGCGTTCCTTGGAACAGGGCCAGGCAGTAGGGTCACTAGTGCCACTGACCAACAGACACCCCTAGTTTTCTCAGCAGGAAGAAAGGGGGCTGCTTGGCCTCTGGGGTGGCGAGGGGGAGGCCACACAGTATCACAAGGCAGTCCGAGGCCCAGACCCCGCCCAGCGCAGCCCAGCCCCAGTCTTCTCCACTTTGATTCACTTTCCTCAACACTGACCAAACCCAACAGCCCTATTTTCTCTCCATCCTCACTGCTCCTGCCTGCCCTGGGATCTTGTGGAAGGATTACTATCCCAATTTGAGCCACATATTTTACAAAACAGAAAACACATTCAGAGACAAAATAACTTGTCCTCAACAGGTAAGTGGACAGTCCGGATTCACACCCAGGTCCGTCTGGTGTGGAAGCCTGTGCTGTCTTCTAAACCTCCCATGGCCTTCAGGTCTTTAACACAAACTGCATCAGCTCCTTTCTGACCTTCCAAAACTCGCCCCTCACCCCCCATTTTCCTTTCCAATCAACCTTCAAAACAGAGGGACTCAAGCCCAGGTCTGGCTAACTCCAAACCCCAATCTCTTGGCCAGCAAACCACCTGCCTCTTGCAGACCTAGCCTGGCCCCAGCGTAGTGACAGCACCAGGGCTGGGGGTGGAAGGCTCATGTGCTGGGGCCTCTGGGCTGCCATGATACAGGGGAAGGCAGATGCTCCCCGGCAGCATCCAGGAATACCAGGTACAGAGCTGGGCATGGCCCACAGCAAGGCAACAGCCTGGGCTTACCCACCAGGAAGTTGCTTACGAAAACTAGTGTGACACATACTTCGACAAGAATTCACTTCAGGGGCCGGCCGAGTGGC
>NW_017731592.1:1602435-1611354 GCF_001890085.2 Hipposideros armiger
AAAAAAAAAAAAAAAAATCATTAATACCACTGTGGACAAGGATGGAGAGAAACACACATTCAAACAACCAGTGGGACTATGAATGTTCCCATCTTCTTGGGGGCAATTGGCTGTTGCAGCCTTTTAACAGAACAAGGCAGAGCCAGAAGTACTTATACTTAAAGACATCAAAGGTAATACTGCAAAACAGTATCAGAGCTATGTTCTCATTTTTGAAAAAGAATTAGTACATATGTAGAAAAAGAAAAAAATGAAAAGAATATGAACATTAACAATAGATGACTTTGGGAGGGGTGCTACAGGGGATGTTTACTTTCCATGTTTGAATTTTGTATAATAAACATATTACCAATGCAATCAGAAAAAATAAAGATCTTTACATCCCATTGTGAGCAAACTGGCTAGAACATTCATTGAGTCATCAGACTCAGTGTTCCAGCTCTGGGCACCAGAAACCCGGGAGATGAAACCAGCGATGGCCCCAGAGATGGCCCCTGAGAACACGGAGCTAGCAGGCACCTGTGCAGCAGCTTGCAAGTCGTGTGAAATCAGCCTTCCCAGTTCTTGACAGTTCACTGGCTCTGGAAAAATATGCAGATTCTTGAGGGGGCGACTGAGAGGTGATGAGAACCAGCTCTCAAGGACAGATGGACAAGGAAATCTGTGTCCAAGGCCTGCAGAGGGGGTGGGAGGCCTGGTAAACAACCTTGCTTCAGGTTGGGACCACAAAGACAGCAAAAGTGGGAAAGAACGAGAAAAGCCCTGCCAGGGACTATCAGCTCTAAACAGACTCACCTAGGCCTCACATTTTTTTAACAACAACAAAAATCTTATAAATATGCGGTACACAATCAAAACTACCAGGTACACAAAAGAGACAAAATAAGAACAAATAAAAAACTAGTTTACTACATTCAAAGAGATAAAAGATAAAGATTGAAAATTTTGGAGATAACTGAAATTTTTAAAAATCACGCTACAAAAATTTCCAGAACAAAAATACAATAACTGAAATTAACAATGTAATGGATAGGTTTTACATCACATTAAAAACAGATGAAGAGAGAATTAGTGAATTCAAGTCCAGTCAGATAAACATATCCAGAATGAAGCAGAGAAAACAAAAGGATGGCAGATACAAAACTGTGGGTAAGAGGAGGGGAAAGAGTGAAAAAGTCTAAGATATGTATAATTGAAGTTTCAGAATAAGCAGCAAGAGACTAAAGCAAAGAAAAATTTAAAGAGCTATCTAAGCATTTACTAAAACTGATTCAAAGAATTATGCCATAAATCTTAAGTCTTACAAACCAAAAGTAATAATAATAAAACTATATCTATACATTAGAAAAGGAGGAGGGGAGAGGAGGAAGAAAACGAAGACAGACATTCTTAAAAGCAACCAAAGGGAAACGATTACCTTCCAAGGAGCTACAACTAGCCTGATATCTGACTTCTCAACAGAAACACTAGAAGCAAGAAGACAATAGACTGATATATTTGGAGTTGAAAGAAAATAATCAACAACATAGGATTCTATACTTAGCAAATGTATCCTTCAAGAATAAAGGTGAAATTAAAACATTTTCAGATAAACAGAAACATTAAAACTATCTTGTATTCTTCAAGGAGAAGGAAAGAGATCCAGATGTAAAGGCAGAGATTTAGGAAGGAAGAGCAACAAAGACAGCAAATATTAGGGGGAAAATCTAAATAAATATTTGAATAAAAACAGTTTTATGTGATTTATGATAGAAAGGATTAAAATAAATTACAACAATGGGGTAATGGAATTAAAGTTAAGGTCCTTGCATTGTCCAGGAAGGATGTAAGAGTACGTATTGTTAAGACTTTGGTAAAACACAGATACGTGTTTTAAATTCCAGAGTAATCACTAAAAAATTAGGAAACAAGCACAGAACTTTGAAGCTAATAGAAGAATAAAAATGTAATAAAAAATAACAAACCAAAAAGAGAAACATGAACACAGAACAGGAAATACAAATAGAAAGTAAACAGTAAGATGGTAAATTACACCCAAATGCACCAGTAATTGTAATAAATGTCAATGAGCTAAATGCTGATAAAGGTACACTGGATCTCTCTGTGTTATTTCTTACAACTGCATGTAAATCTACAATTATCTCCAAATAAAAAGTTTTAAAAATAAATAAAGGATCAAAGACTTCAACTAAGAGCTAAAATTATCAACTCTAAATCTATAAAAACTACAAATCTCTTAGAAGAAAACACGGAGAAAATCTTCATGATGTTGGACTGAACAATGATTTCCAGGCTAGGACACCAAGGCACTTGTGCACACACAAACAGGTAAATTAGGCTTCATTAAATTTTAAAACTTTTGCACATCAAAACACATAGAATGGGAGAAACAATTTCCAAATCATATATCTGATAAGGAATTAATAATATCCAGAATATATAGAGAACTCCAACAACACAACAAAAACAAAACAGCCCAATTTAAAATGGAAAAGGACTGGGGCCAGCCAAGTGGCTCGTTGGTTATGAGTTGGCTTGGGAGCACGAGCTCTGAGTAGCAGGGCCCCAGTTTGGATCCCACATGAGGGCCAGTGATGCTGTGCCCTCTAGAGCTAAGATGGTGAACAGCAGCTCGACCTGAAGCTGAGCTGAGCTGCCGTGAGTCGCCAGCAACAGCGTAGGCTGCAGTGGGGCTGCAGTGGGCTGCCGTAAACTACCGTGAGTGCCGGCAGCCAGCGAGAGCTGCTATGAGCCACTGTGAGCGGGCTGTCCAATGGCCGGCGACCGATCTGCCTCAGCCGGGAAGAGCACAATGATCACAATACCAACATGGGCCAGTGAAGCGACGTCCTCCACAACTATACTGAAGAACAAAGGACAGCAACTTGTCTGTTCCCCTTCCCCGATTCCCCAACGCTGTTCCCTCCTCCAATTCCCCAATAAAATCTTTATTTTTATTTTTTTTTAAGATTTTATTGGGGGGTTGGGGGAGGGGAACAGTGTTGGGGAATTGGGGAAGGGAACCAGCCAAGTTGTTGTTCTTCGGTCTTCGTTGTGGAGGGCGCCAGTCGCCATCTGGCTTCCCGTCGGCAGCTCATAGCCTCTAAGCTCAAGGTGCTGTGTTCAATCTTAGTTGCAGGTGGGCATAGCCACCATCCTATGCGGGAGTCAAACCAGCAGCCTTGTTGTTAAGAGCACACACTCTGTCCACTGAGCCATCTGGGCGGCAGCTCAGCTCAAGGTGGTGAGTTGTCTTAGTTGCGGGTGGGCATAGCCACCATCTCATGTGGGAGTCGAACCAGCAGCCTTTTTGTTAAGAGCGAACACCCTATCCACTGAGCCATCCGGGAGGCAGCTCAGCTCAAGGTGCCAAGTTCAGTCTTAGTTGCAGGCAACTAAGGCATCGAACAGGCAATCATGTTGTTACACCAGCTGAGCCATCCGGCCACCTGTTGACAGCTCAGCTTGGGTGCAGTGTCACTGGCCCATGTGGGAATTGAACCAGCAGCCCTGTTGCTCAGAGCTCGTGCTCTCAAGCCAACTCTTAACCAACTGAGCCACTCTGCTGGGCCCCCCAATAAAATCTTTTAAAAAATAAATAAATAAAATGGAAAAGGACTTGGATTTCTCCAAAGAAGATATACAAATGGCTAAAAGGCACATGAAAAGATGCTCAACATCATTAGTCATTAGAAATACAAATCGTAGCCATGAGACACCACTTTACACCCATTAGGATGGCTATTATCAAAATAACAGAAAAGAGCAAGTGGTAGGGAGGATGTGGAGAAATCAGAACCATTGTGCATTGCTGGTGGGAATGTAAAATGATGCAGCTGCTGTGGAAAGAAGTTTGGTGGTCCTCAAAAAAGGTAAACACAGAGTTACCATATGACTCAGCAATTCCACTTCTGAAGTATATAACCCAAAAGTAAAAGGAGAAACTCAGTCAGCCATGTACCCTCATGTTTATAGCAGCATTATTTGTAGTACCTAAAAAGTAGAAGCAATCCAAGAGTCCATCAATGGATGAATGGATACACAAAATATGGTGTACACACACGTGCGTACACGTACACACACGTGTACAAACACACACACACACACACAAATATTATTCAGCCAGAAAATGGAATGGAGTACTGACACAGGCTACAACATGGATGAAACTTGAAGACGTTATGCTGAGTGCAAGAAGTGAGACACAGACAAATATTCCATGATTCCATTTATATGAGGTACTTGGAAAAGTCAAATGCAGAGTCAGAAAGTACAATACTAGTTCCCAGGGGCGGAGGAGAGGGAATGGGGAGTTAGTGTTTAACAGGCACAGAGTTCCCATTTGGGATGATGAAAAAGTTCTGGAGATGGATGGTGTTGATGGCTGCACAAGGTGAGTGTACTTAATACCACTGAGCTGTACACTCAAAAATGGTTAAGACTGGGGGGCCGGCTGGGGGGCTCAGTTGGTTAAGAGCATGAGCTCTGAGCAACAGTGTTGCCGGTTCAATTCCCACATGGGCCAGTGAGTTGCACCCGAGTTGAGCTGCCACTGAGCTGGCGAGAGCACATGCTCTTAGCAGCAAGACTGCAGGTTCAACACCCGTATGGGATGGTGGGCTGCACCCCCCCACAACTAAGATTGAACACGCCACCTTGAGCTGAGCAGCCGTGAGCTGCCAGATGGCTCAGTGTGCAACAAGGCTGCCGGTTCAACTCCCACATGGGATGGTGGACTACACTACCCCACAACTAGACTGAAAGTGGCGACAGGACTTAGAGCTGAGCTTGCACCCTCCACAACTAAGATTGAAGGACAACAACTTGACTTAGAGCTGACAGGTCCTGGAAAAACACAATGTTCCCCTTCCCCAACTCCCCAACAAAAATCTTAACAAAAAAATGGTTAAGATGGTAAATGTTGCATTATATATACACTTTACCACAATAAAAAAAAGTCTGAGTTATCAAAACCAATATTTTGTTGATGGCCACGGCATTTTAAAAAATTGTTTCAAGGGCCGGCCGAGTGGCTCATTGGTTAAGAGTTGGCTTGGGGGCCGGCCAAGAGACTCAGTTGGTTAACAGCTCGCTCAAGGGTAAGAGCTCTGAGCAACAGGATCGACGGTTCAATTCCCAGCCCAAGCTAAGCTGCCGTTGAGCTGCCAACAGGTGGCAGGATGGCTCAGCGAAAAGGAAGGAAGGAAGGAAGGAAGGAAGGAAGGGAAAGAAAGAAAAGAAAGGAAGGAAGGAAGGAAGGAAGGAAGGAAGAGTTGGCTTGGGAACGTGAGCGCTGAGCAGTAGGGCCGCCGGTTCGGATCCCACATCGGCCAGTGACGCTGCACCCTCTACAGCTAAGATGGTGAACAACAGCTCAACCTGGAGCTGGGCTGCCGTGAGTCGCCAGCGACAGCGTACGCTGCAGTGGGCTGCCATAAGCTACCATGAGTGGATGGCAGCCAGCGTGAGTGGCCAGCGGCCGGCGGCCGGCATGAGCCGTTGTCCGGTCAACCGACCTGCCTCAGCCAGGAAGAGCGCAATGATCACAATATCAACATGGGCCAGTGAAGCGATATCCTCCACAACTAGACTGAAGAACAAAAGGACAGCAACTTGTCTGTTCCCCTTCCCGGATTCCCCAATAAAATCTTAAAAAAAAAAAATTGTTTCAAACCAGAGTGTCCTACTAAAGAAAATGGTTTCATACATTAGGTTTTTTAAACATATTATAAAATAAAAAGGTAAAATGGTAAATTTTATGTGATATGTATTTTATCACAATAATAATCCCCAATAAGCCTAATTATATGCTATTTACAAAAGACAACTCTAAAATATAAAGAAATGGGGAAAAAAGTAAAAAGGAATAGAAAAGATACAACATGTACATACTAACCAAAAGCAAACTCATACAGATATAACAATAATAAAGTTTAAAAGGAGACTCTACTGACAAAGGATTCCATTTACCAGAAAAATTTTGGCCTCAAAATACATAAAGCAGAAACTACCAGAATTATAAAAGATAAAAAACAAATCCACACACAGAAAGGTTAACACATCTTAGTAACTGATAAAAATGAACAAAATTATCAGGAAGGATACAGAGATTGAACCCAATCAGCAAACTTGATCTCAAGGACCTGAACGGCACACTGACTCAACCAACAGAGGGTCCACGTGCTTTGCAGTCACACTCAGAATGTTTTTCCCAAACATGACCATTTGAAGGACCATTCACAAGTCTCAACAGGCCTCCAAGGGCTGAAATCATCCAGTATGTTCCTTGACCGTAATGAAATTTAACTAGATATTGACAATAATAGCTTAAAGAATATAACTACAAAAGCCCTCATATATTTGAAAACATTTAAAAACGTATCTCACATATACAAAAGTCAGCCCAGAAGCTTGGTGTTCAGTTCTCTGCACCTGGGAATATACTGAGATACGACCCCGAACTAATGCAAAATACGCCTCTGAGAAGGGCAACTGTAAATGGGGAGGTGGGAAAGGAAAACCTACCCTCTGGTCCCTGGCACATTCACAGGGAGGTCCATTTCAAGAAAGAGTACACACGGAAGTTGAGGACCTGGAAACTGATCCCTTCAAGATGAAGCAGGCCTTAGAAAGTGTCCACATACTGCAGATCAGCAGATAGAAATACTATGATACAGACAATATAAAGCCTCTGAAGGATTTTAAGCAGGTAAAGTATGGGCTGGAACTGATTTGGATGCTGCTTTGGGGGGCAAACAGGAAGTTGCCATGGTTCCCCGCCCTGGCTGCACAGCCGAGCTTCCTGGGGAGGAGCTCAGAAATCTTAATGTCCAGGCCCTCCCCCAGAGGCTCTCTGCCAGATCAGAATCGCCTGGCAGTCACAGAGCATGTACAGTTAGGTGGTTTCCATGCCTTTGTTTACAACCGAGAAGAAAGCAGAGCTAATCCAAGTCAGCTGACATCATTAAAATTTCTGATAAAAGATCACTGCAAGATGTGGGGTTTATAAATAAAAAGTTCAAAATATTGAGTGACCCTTCTATAATAAAACTCCCTGCATCTCCATTTACTGAACAGATTCTCAGCATTCACATTTATAAATAAAAAGCAGAAATGGGGGCCGGCCAAGTGGCACATTGGTTAGGAGCTGGATTGGGACGCCAGCTCTGAGCAGCAGGGCGCCGGTTCGGATCCCACATGAGGGCCACTGGCGCTGCCTTCTACAGCTAGGATGGTCAACAGCTCGACGTGGAGCTGGGGTGCCGTGAGTCGCTGGTGACAGCATGGGCTGCAGCCCCTGATACAGTGGGCTGCCATAAGCTACCGTGTGTGGCCGGCAGCCAGCGTGAGCGTCCCGGCAGCTGGTGTGAGCTGCCAAGAGCCGCAGTGAGCGGGCCGTCCAGAGACCGGCGACCGATCTGCCTCACCCGGGAAGAACGCAATGATGGTACCAACATGGGCCAGTGAAGCAACATCCTCCACAACTACATTGAAGAACAAAAGGACAGCAACTTGTTTGTTCCCCTTCCCCTACTCCCCAGTGCTGTTCCCCTCCCCCAATTCCCCAATAAAATCTTTAAAAAAAAAAAAAAGCAGAAATGGGGCTGAGGACTGTTTCATTCTACAATAAGATCCATCCATGGGGTGGGAGGACAACAGCTCACTGAGATGCATTTCAATAAATTGTCACTTTTCTATAACTATTCAAAAATTGTGTAACGCATTTATTTTGATCAATTGTATACCAGTAATAATCCTAAAGAAAATATTAAAACTTAGTTTCAAGGTCCCAACAAAATTAAAAAGCTTAAATTATTACATTTCTTTTAGTCTCAGAGGAATACGAGGTGTGACCAACAAATACAGTGAATGTTTAAATTAAAAAAAAATTTATTACAGTAACAGACACATTGCCATTAATCCCCCTCAAAATATTCCCCCTCACTTTGAACACACTTATCCCATCATTCTTGCCACTTTCTAAAGCAGTTCTGAAAGTCCTCTTTCCTGAGTGTCTTTAGTTGCGCTGTCATGGCCGCCTCAATGTCCTGAATCGATTCAAAATGTTTACCTTTCATGGTTGTTTGGAGTTTGGGGAAGAGCCAGAAGTCACATGGTGCCAGATCCAGTGAATATGGTGGATGAAGACATACCATAATGTTTTTATTTGACAGAAATGGCCATACCAGAAGAGATATGTGACACAGGGCCTTTCCATCGTGATCACAAAATATGGTGAATGCTGCTGCCAAGTGCCATCCAACAAAAAGGCAGGGATCTTCAATACAGGGCATGGCGCACTGAACCTTAGAAACAGCGTGTGACAAGTTTCAACTTGTTCGGTGCAGTTGGTTGGGTGTGAGCTACGGTGGAGAGAAGGTGTGTTTTAAAGTGTCCTCCATCATGACAACACTCCATGTCACACATCGCTTCTGGTATACGGCAATTTCTGTAAAATAAAAACATTACAGTGTGTCCTCATCCACCTTATTCACCAGATCTGGCACCGTGTGACTTCTGGCTCTTCCCCAAAGTCAAAATGATTCGGGACATCGAGGCAGCCACGACAGCACAACTATAGACACTCACGAAAGAGGACTCCCAGAACTGCTTCAGCAAGTTACAAGAACAATGGGATAAATGTGTTTGAAGTGAGGGGGATTAATGGCAATGTGTCTTCACTGTAATAATTTTTTTTTAATTTAAACATTCATCGTATTGTCTGATCACAGCTCACAGGACAGGCTAATCAATATGAGATTTTCAAGCATTAAATATACTGCATTGTGATAAAATTCTGTGTGGGAAATAATATGAAAACACAAGTTCAATTAAAAAAAACCTGACAGGGCCAGCCGAGTGGCACCACGGTTAAGAACTGGCTTGGGACGCCAGAGGGCCCCGGTTCGGATCCCACAT
>NW_017731592.1:1612411-1814480 GCF_001890085.2 Hipposideros armiger
CAGCAAAAAAAAGGTTAAAGACCATGCTGCAGCTTACACACAAGACCCTCTCAGGATGGGCCTGACCAGTCCCTCAGGCTTCCCATGTCCTGTGCTCCAACTAACAGGCACTTCAAAGTTCTAGTTACTGCTGGGCCACTCCTTCATCCAGACCATTTTGCCCCAATCACAGCAGGCACTGGGTCTATCTCTGCTCAGAAGACAGCAGGTAGTCAGCAATGTTTGCTAATTTGCTGCCTCACCCAGATGGAGTGCGTAAAGGAGACAAAAGAGAGAAAAGTCCAAAAAACATCTCTCCAGCCCAGTAAAGGAAGAGGAGGCTCTTGGGAAACAATAGGCAGAAAATTCTAAAAGTTCCAAGCAATTTCTTTCAGGAACTATAGGAAATACTCCAATTCTTTAGGGAGTATCTACAGGGCCAAACAAGAAAGGTCCCTGGAGCTGAATGGGAAGGTGAGGGAAGGAAAACAAGGCAATTATACTCCAGACTGTGAAAATTCGATGAAGTACAGAAATCTATCAGCCCTGTAACATTGCCACACACTGACAATGCCAACCACCAGCCTACCTACAACCATAATTAAGTTACTTGTGACTGAACCCAACTTCCAACAGTTTCAGCACTATTTGTACCTTATATTTAAAAAAAAAAAAAAACTTAATGCTATACTGAACTCATTTCCATAAAAATAAATAAATAAATAAATAAATAAATAAATAAATAAATAAATGCTACATTACCAGTTTTATAAATTACCTGAAAATCTAAATGTAGAATAATGTGACAGAATGTGACTCAGGGAAGATGGGGTGGTTACTGGAGTACCCGCTGAGTGAGTGGCACTTGAGCTGAGACTTAACACTTTGTATGCGGGCATTTTCCCGCCAAATCGCGTCGTAACAAAGAGGTCTCTATACCTGAGTTAAAGCGCTATGACGAGTTTACTCGTTTCCCACAAACAATGTGTTAACAGATGAGAAGGAACCAAGCAGGCATGAAGAGCTAGGAGGCAGTGTCCCAGACAAACAAATGCAAAGGTCCTGAGGCAAGAAGGCAGCCAGAGAGGCTGGACAAAATCAACAAAGAGAAAGACTGAAGATGCCAGGGACCAGGGACCAGAATGTGTAGACATAATGCATATTTATCCCTTCACAGGAGACCCCAGGCTCTGAGAATCAGAGTGAAAGCTGAGAAAACCCCAGATGTCCCTAGCAGTAAGGAGAGAAGCTGAGGAGACAGGCAGATGAGGCAACACAAGGACAATGTGGGCTCCCACAACTAAATAGGGACATCAATCAGAAAGGACCAAAGAGCAGGGTGATGGAGAAAATCAACAGCTTAGGCATTGGAAGGGTTCAAGTCAGGGAGGCTGGGGCAGGAGCAGGTTCTGTAATCCAACCCCAAATTATTCCCTTTTCACTCCTTTCCTGACCTACACTTCCTCAGTGTAGAGTCTGTATAGCAACTGATCTTAGCCACTGCTTATATGTGACATACTAGTGACACCTGAGGCTCCCTGACTTCTGGAGCAAAGATCACAGAAAATAAAACTGCCCACAAGTCCAGTTCCTCCATACCACTGATGACAAGACCCTCAATCAAGTACTGGGGAAGGGGACTGAGTCTACAAGTATTTCTAAGGGGTTCCCTCACCATCCAGGGGGAGGGTGTCAAGTGTAGCGAGTGAATTGCTAGGCTTGGAGATTGACAGATCAGAGTTTAAATTCTGTATATGTTGAATTATTCACTGTCTGTATTAGCTCTGCACAAAGTCACAATAGCCGCCTATTTCAAAAACCCTGTCTGAGAATTAAATGCAATCAAGCATGTTAAAGTCAGTGCCTAACACGTAGCAAAATAACCAATAAAGCTTCCGTTCTTTCCATTTATCGCACTGTTTGAGAGGGTTCAATTCAAACAGCCTGACAGTTCTACTACTTACTGTGTGACTTTGGGTAAGAAACTTTCAACTCTTAGCCTTAGCTTCTTAGTCAGTAAAATGGAAATAACATCACTTACTTCACATGGGTTTTGAAGAAATTAAGTGAAAAGGGTGTAAAGTGTCAAGCGCAGCTCCGGACACACAGCAACTTCAATAGCCATTACCTGTCATTACTGATGAATGTGACCAAGACGGGGAAGGGGCGGGGAAAGGAGGGGCAAGCCTTAAGGGTATGCCTGCCCTCTGGGGAACCACTCACCTGATGGTTCCAGATAGAGCCCTCTTTGCTTCGCTCATCAGGAGTCAGACGCACGTACTGGCTCGTGAGTATAGTGCTACCTTGGAAATCCCAGAGGGGCATGGAGCTGGAACCGACCCCTGTGGGTAGAGACAGGCAGAGACAGGCGCGTAAAAGGCCATGCCAGGAATGGCCTTGTCAGAGGCAGTAAACCCACAGAGCTGCCCTGCTCGGTAGCATGGGCACCCCCTTCCCCAACCCTATGCAGCCTCGCCCTGCACTCATTCCCGCCCCAGGCCTCACCTTGGTAGGGCTTGATAAGCGAGTGTTCCCGCTTGAGATGTTCACTGTTGCCATCAGTTATATCCGCAGTCACCGGCCCCAGCAACAGGAGAAGGAGTAGAGGTGTCGTGGGGCCAGGGCCGGGGCCGGGAAGCCCAGGCCTGCCCAGGCACCGCCGGCCCCAGCCCCAGCGCCAAATACAACCTTCCGCCGCCATTCTCCGTTTCTCTCGATCACTTCCGTTCTAGAACTTCCGCCTTCCGGGTGTCCTATCTAATGGCTTCCGGCCGGAAACCCTCCGATCCTAGTGTCACCGGAGAGTTAAAAGCAAAGCCTCGCAGCCGAGGGGACGACGGCTTTATTTGCTGAGCAGCCACCATCCTGGTCGAGTGCAATTCCATCTCCTCTGCGGCCCCGACGCACCTGTCGGCCAGCCTCAGCAACGAGGTGGCGAGCCAGAACCAATCATGAAACAGCACGTTAGGCTTGTGAGCCAATGGGGAGCACGAGGATGGTTTGAGTCCGCGACAGCACGAGGGTCTTCGGCGAAGCGTGGCATGCTGGAACTTGTAGTTTTGGTGGGCCGCTCCCGCGGGCTGGACAAATCAAGATTACAACGCCCTCATCCTCTGGCCACTGGTCGCGTCCCCGGAGTAACCTTCCCCATTCCAGGGGATAAGGGCTCTAAATTGAAGGCGGAGTCCTGAATTCCAATTCCCGCGCCGCCTCGGACTCACTGGGTGACCCCGGGTGAGTCGTTAACTGGCTCTGGCTTCATCCCCTCTAGGTTTACGCCTTTGAAGACTTAGAATTCCCACTGATTTGAGGACGTCCATTACTCCCAGCTCCTCAGCCCCAGTTGGGTGTACGCAAGAGGGCAGACCTGCACCCTGTCGCGGGACTCTGATAATGGTTGCGACGCTTATTGTGCCTGCCTGGTGCAGCCTGCCTGGTGCAGCCTGCCTGGTGCAGCCTGCCTGGTGCAGCCTGCCTGGTGCAGCCTGCCTGGTGCAGCAAGAAGTGTCCATGAGAAGTGCAGGAAAGCTGGCTGTGGACCGAAGGTTGAAAACTGGTGGTCCGCAGCCAAATAGAGCTCTGTTTTACCTGCTAATGCTATTTCAATAAATGATTTAACTACCGATATATTTAAATCAGGAGTCTTAAATTCACATTAGAAATCCAAATTTCCGGTTTCTCAGGAAAAATTGAGAGAGCCAACCACACTAAGCCCATGGGCTGCCTCCCTACAAATGCCTTCCTCTTCTAAGCTAGTGTACACACTGGCCACAAATTTACAGCACCTGTCTGACCCTTCTAGGCATTTGAATTAATAACCCCTATTATAGATCACAAGGTGGAATTGTTGGTTGTTTGCCTCTTTATTTTAAGAAGCTTCCCTTTTGAATGAATGAACTTATTCAGGGTTAAGTACTAAGACATCTTTTCTGGATCATATTTTTTAATGAGCTTTATTATTAAAGTAATAATTCATATATATATATATATATATGATATGGACATATGTACAAGAGTCCTCTGCCACTCTACTCCTCTCCCCAGGGGTATACCCTTCCAGAGATTTATCTCTATCCATACAAACAAGGACATGTAGATTCCACTAGACTTCCAGGAGGGTTGGGATTTTTGTCAGTTATGGTTGCTATTGAATCCCCAGCATCTAGAACAGTGCTTGGCACATAGGAAGTGATTAATAAGTCATTGGCGAAAGAATGAGTACTTGTTTTAGAACCTGGAATGGGGTCATGAAGAATGAGTAGTTTACTGGAAAGGGGACAGGCATTCCCAGGAGAGGGGACAGAAAATGCAAAAGCAGGAGTGATGCTTGAAAGCATAAGGAAGGCAAACAGTTTGGAATGGCTGAGAGGGTGAGCGAGAGTTTGGCTGAGGCCAGAACTTAAAGGGCCTTTCAACTCCCAGGTAAGGAACATCACCTTTTTCCAGAAGGTAATGGGATGGTTTTAAGCATGAGAGTCACAAATGTGGGTTTCTCTGGCTAAGGGGGGTGTTACCTTATCCCTGTAGAGAGGGGCCCAAACAGGAGTGGTGGGTGACTTTGAGATCTCTAAGTCCATACTTCAAGTAAGATGCAAGTCCTGTAGTGGGTACATGCATGTGTACGAAAGAGGCAAACTGAGGACGCTGGCTAAAAGGCCCACGTTCATCTGGGACTGGGCCAGGCTGTGAGGGCAGGGTGGCACTCTTCAGTTGACAGGGCTCTACTGTGGTGGGATTTATATGTGAGCAAGTGGAGTGTAAATGCACGTGTCTTTGGGCACAGATAAACCTGATCTGTGCCCCGGCCTGGGTGGGCAATCATGGGCACACATATGTGCCTATGTGTAGGTATGCCTGTCATATGTACCTGTCCACAGGACTGTGCAGATATATGACTGAACACCAGGTGGTCCTTACGAGGGAAAGCCTGTGTGTTTATGACATGCACACTTGAATGGTATGTGTGTGCATGACCATGCATGCAAGGTGTCCATCTGTTTTCACAGTGGGGCACATGCCTGGGAAGCATCTGGGAATAAAGGTAGTAAGTCACTGCATGGGCACGGCTGCCTGGGGGAGGGGTGCTGAGTATGCACAGGCCTGGCACACAGCAGATGTAAGATAAATGTGTGCTGAGTAAGGCCCACATGTGGATACTTGGTGTACATGTACACATGTCCATGGGAGCCCCTGCCAGGGTGTCCCAAAGGTGCCTAGATGTGTGAGCATGTACTTCTTGTGCCCAGACATGGCCATGGAGCTCCCTGGGCAGGGCCAGACCAGGCTGGGTTCCTCGCTGGGCACATAGAGGCCTCTGCTGTGTGTTGGTGCCTGTGTGGGGTGCTGCCAAAGTTGCGTTGGCAGCGTGTGTGCATGCATGAATGTGTGTGTACGTGTGTGTGTGTGTGTGTGTGTGTGTGTGTGTGTGTGTGTGTGTGCTTGTGTGTAGGAAGAGGCGTTCTCTCTCTTAAACCTTTCTTCTTTCTGTGGTTCGGTTTCTATAGAGACACTTCCTGTGGCAAAGAAAAGAGGTAGTGAGCTGGTGTTTCAGGATGTGAGGGCCTGCAGGAGCAGAGCCAGGCTCTCTCTGCTGCCTGCCCGCCACCCTGCAAGCTCTGGCCGGTGCTGCCCACAGTCCCCATGGTGGGCACCCCCCGTGGCGGGGACCGGTGAACAGCGGCGGCATGCCAGGGAAGCCCAAGCACCTGGGCGTCCCCAACGGGCGCATGGTGAGTGCTGGCTCCAGGCCAGGCCCATGAGGAGGGGTGGGCACACCCAGGGTGGAGCCCAGGAACATACCTGGCAGGGCTGGGCAAGAGCCTGCATGCTGCTAGCGGGCGGGAGAAGTTGGGTACAAACAGCAGCTGTGGGACCTGGTGCCCTTACTCCAAGACCCTCCAGATTGGCCTGCTGGGGACCCGGGGCGTTTCTGGGGATGAAACCAGAGCACAGTGGGCATGAGCTTCTTGTCCAGCCCACACTGCCCACTCTCCTGCTACTTTGGCACCATCTGGGGCTGCCTGTATCCTAGCATAGCAGGGACACCTGGCATGCTCCTTTTCCCCTGCTCAGCCCCATGGTGGTCCAAGCTCTCACACCGCATTTAACTTTAGCCCTCCCCTCCTCACCCATGTCCTGATGCCCAAGGTCAGGTAAGGGACAGCCCTCACTGGGTCACTGCCCTGCAGCTGAACCTGCTCCAGGGGCTTCCTGCCAAAATTAGTCCTTGGGCAGTCTGGGATGGGTTAGCAGGGTTAGGCCAAGTTGGTGCATCTTCTGTCTGTTCTATTCCTGGATTACCAGGAAGGGAGGGGTGGCTGGGCACTAGGATGCCCCTGGCTGCTGCTGCTGCTCCACCCCCTAAACCCTCTCCCTGTCTGCTTGGTCCCTGGGTCAGAGCTGTGCTTGGAAGGTCCAGCTTCTTTATTCATTCAACAGATGGTGCAGCCTGTGCTGGGCCTCCCTTCTCTCCCTAGGAAACCAGCCCACTTGGCAGGTCCCCACCCTCCCAACAACCCCAGGAAGATCAGACTATGTCCTAGCCTCCCACCTAACCTCCCACCTAGTGAGACAACCTAGTACTAGCCCAGCCTAGTACTGTGGGACAAAGCCAATAGGTCTAGGGAGACCTGGGTTTCAGTATCTGCTCTGTTGGCCCTTACTAAGGGGTCCTCTCTGACCCTCAGTTTCTTCCTCTGTAAAATGAGATTAGAACAGATCTCAAAATCTTATTGAGATGATTAAGTGAAATGGTGAATATGAGGCCCCTGACCCATTCATTATGTGTGTGGGGGTAAGCGGGGCCTCCATAAATGTCAGCCCAATTCCCTCCTTTCATGCTCAGCCCCTCTTCAAGGATCCCCTGCCTCACCAAGAAGCTGAGCCACCCCACTCCTCCCTCCTAATTCGCAAGATCTGTTTCCATCTCTCTCCTTCTTCCAGCATCTCTTTATGGCCCAGCCCCAGGCTAGCTGGGTGGGAGAGAGGCAGACCCCTCCAACCTGGTCCAGTCCCCACCTCACTGTCTCTACTGTCACCCTAACTGAAAGTTCAAGAACCCATGGGCCTACTCCAGAGGCATGTCACTTGGAGGCTAGCCCAAGGGGGACCATGCCCACTCCCACTCCCACACCCACCCCAGAGGGCAGCTGAGTGTACCAGGGACAGACCCAGCCTCTGCCCCTCCCACATCAACCATGGCTGCTCTACCCAAAGTCATTCAGGGCAGAGAGGGCACCAAAGCTCTGCCCCCAGTCCTGGAAAACCCACGGGCACCCTGCCTGGCTCCTCTCAGCAACCTGCACACACTGCTTTATCTTTGCCTTTCCTGGGCCTGTTCCGAATGCTCTGTGCCACCTCTGGGAATCCAGAGGGCCACAGATTGGCTGCTTGCTGGTCATTGGGAGCTTTCTGAGGCCATGCGCGGCTGAGAGATGGGGAGGGACGGACAGGCATTGGCGTTCGTAGCAGGGATGTGCATAGAGAGGCACCTGTGAGCCAGGCGTCTGGCTCCTTCCATGAATTACCTCTGGACAGAGGCTCAGAAAAGTAAACGACTTCCTGAGGGCAGCCAGCAAGTACAGGGGCCCACATTTGAACCCGGCTGGGCTGACTCAATGCCAGGGCTCCCCCACCTCCCTGAACTGGCTGACTCTGTCCTCCCCCACCTCCCTCTGCTGCCACCCCACCCGTTGTCATTCCCTGCAGAGGCACTTCATTTGTCAGCCTTGTCTTTCTGCCACTCAGCTTGTCAGGCAGTTGCAGTGAAACCTGTCACTTAGAGATGGCTCCCAGCTCCCCTCCCAGAGATGTCACACAGTCCCAACTGCCACTTCATTTGTTCACTCACTCATTCAATCAACAACCCCTCCTTAGGGCCTGCTCTGTGCCCGCCCTGTCCCAGGCCCTCAAGACCCAGGCCCATCACCCTGTCCCCTGACCTCAAGCGGCTCCCACTCTGGCAAGACATGAAAGACATGGGCACAAATACCAGAATAAAATTCAGGCGTGGGTAACAGTCACTGGTCAGGGATAGAGAACGCTCGAGAGGGATCTGGGGAAGGAGAACTAACCTCCCCGCTCATTTGGTGCCCTGCTGCATGTAAGATATCCTGAAAGGGTGTGCCAGCTGGAGGAGGGCATGGCCCGGGGAAAGGCCCAGATGTGGGGAAACACGGGATGGGCATTTATTGTGTCCTGTCACTCTCAGGAGGCCCAGTTCATCTTCCCCACCTAACAAGGAGACCTGCAAGGTAGAGCCCACTCTACCTCTGGTGGTCCAGCTCAGGGCCAGGTCCTGGGGAGGAGGGTGGCCTTACAAAGGGGCCAAGGCTGGGGTCATCTCCACATGCCTGGCCTAGGCCGAAGGGGCCAGGCTCCCTGGATTCTCTGTGGACATACCCAGAGAGGATCTCAGCGCCTCAGTTCTCTAAGCTGGGATGAAATGAGATGAAGGTACCGAGTGTCCAGCACAGAAGAGACTCAGTAAATCGGCCCTCCCTTTGAGATCTGACCTCTCCAGGGTCAGAGTTCAAGAGGAGCCCCTGGGCCCTTTACTCCCGCCTGACCTTGCCCACCTGTGGCCCAAGGGTTGAAGCCCTAGGCCTCCTAGCTCCACTGGGCCATCTCCTATCCACCCAGGGAGGGAGCTTAGCAGAGGGAAGACCTCAGGCTCCAGAGTCAGGCACACCTGGGTTCCAACTTCAGCTCAGCCATTTTCCAACTGTATGACTTATTTGGGTCTAGGTTTCCTCACCTGTGAGATGGAAGTAATAATAGCTGCCATACAGGATCAGGATGTGAGGATGGAGTGAGAACAAGGATGTGTGTGTGCTATCAGAGTGTGCTCAGTAAATGCTGGGCCACCTTCACCTTAGTATTTTCAGATACCAGCGGCTCCCCCAGGGCCCATTTCCTAAGGAAAAAGTATGGCAAACTGGGGCCAGACAGTGGGTCAGGGGTGTCACTGGCCACCACACCCTTCCTCATCCTCCCTTCCCCTTTTCTCCCATTCACTCACCACTTCTCCTCAGGCAAACCAGGGTGGGGCAAGGCCAGCCCTGTTCAGCACAACTTCCCCAGGTCTGGGAGCCTGGGCAGGTCAGAGCCTGGCCAGCGGCATCAGCATGAGGTCAGCGGAGCCCCTGACCACTGCATGCTTGCTGTTTTCACATACGGGCCTCCTCTGTCCTTCCCAGCAGCCCCAGCAGGTTGGGAATGCTGAGCCCATGCTACCCAGGGGGAAACAGGTCCAGAGAAGGAGAGTTACTTGCCCTGGAATAGTGGAACTGGAACTGGAGCCCCTCCCACCTCCGGATCTTGGTCTCTACCCCGTCTCAGCCCCAACCCCATTGATCAACAACCAGTGGGGCAGGAGGGGCTCAGGAAGGTGAATGCAGGCTGCAGAGATGGGGTGTTCAGTGGTGGGGCATCCCTGATGGGGGATGTGCCAAGGCCACCTACGAGGGCAGAGGAGTGCTGCTCAGGGCCCTGATGGCTGGTTGAGAGCACTGGGGCAAGGAGGGGTCTTTGTGGGAGGGAGTTCAGGTGGTTGCTCTCCTATAAACCAGGCCTGTCCTCTGGGAGCCACCAGACTGGCAGGGGAGAGAGGCCTAGACAAGCGCGGTAAACAGGGATATTTGGGATGGCTGGTGTTTGGGGGTGACTGATGTCAAAGAGATTGGAGCGCCGTTGGGTGGGGGAGCAGGAACAGATACCCAGGCAGAGGAAACAGCAAAGCAGGAAGCAGGAGTGTATAGGGGTGTGGGGAAAACATAAAAATTTGATAAAGTATAGGGTGGAAGTGAGGGGGAGGGAAAGAGGGGGACTGAAGGGGTTCATTAGTCGGGCCCAGGAAGAGCTTCAGCTACAACCCAGCACCAGGGCAGGGAGTGGGTCCCAGGGAGGACCTGGGAGCCAGCCCCCCTAAAGATACAGAAAGTCAATTCTACCTACTGCAAAGAATAAAACAAAATAGGAGTGTGAGCTGGGAACTAGGGGGCCAGTCAGGGGTTGTCACCTCTCTGGGGCCCTTGCCTGCCCCAGCTGCCATGGGGGCTCTGAGCAAGGGAGAGGGTGAGTCCCGGGTTGGAGGGCCGGCCAGAGAGAGGCCAGTGGGTGTGGGAGAAGGCAGGGCCAGGTGGCACCTGAGGAGGGGGAGGAGGCGGGGAGTCAGGATGGTTCCCGGAGACCTAGGAGGAGGGCATGGACAGACAGCAGCATGGTGGCTGGAAACGGCCTGCAGAGCAGCCTGGACAGGCAGGTGGGGGCATCAGGGGAGCTCCCAGGAAGGCAAAGAGCAGGCTGGAGGGGACTGTCAGCCTCGCACACCACAGCAGATTGGGACTTGATCCTGCAGCCTTGGGAGATGACTTGAAGGAAGCCATCAGATGGATGGGGGAAGAGCAGAGGCAGGGGGGCAAGGGCTGGGTGGGCCGGGACAAGGTGTGCTGAAACGGTTCCACACCCAGCCATGCCCTGTACAAACTTTCCCTCTTCTCAGCAACATCTTATCCCAGTGCTCCAAGTGGGCGACGAGGCTCAGGGAGGAACCCACTGTTATGAAACTAGAAAAGGGCAGGGCTGGGATTTGAATCTGGGTCTGACAGACCCTGACACCTGTGCTCTCCTCCATGGCAGGACTTGCAAATTTGAAAGAGGGAGCAGGGTCATACACCAACACTAATACAACAACAACAGTAATAGTAATGTTCCTTCAGTATTTACACATGGCAGATAGTCTTCTGAGTTTTATATATGTATACCGTATATATATTGGGGTGCCAAAAAAATGTATACAAGTGGCCACTTTGGCCAACATTGCTCAAGCAGTAGTTCGCCGTAATCAGAAGTGTCTCGCTTTGAGCACCTCTTGTAATTGCAGAAGTCAAACGTGACTTGTATTCACTCATCTTTTGTTATCAGTATACTTGTATATTGAATATTACAATTTTAATGCAGTTTTCCTTTCTTAAAATGTGTATACATATTTTGGGCACCCGCTGTTTATATATTTAACTTAATTACAGCAACCCTTTGAAGTCAAGCCCATTATTTGCCCCATTTGTATAGAGGAAGAAACTGAGGCACAGAGAGGTGAAGTACCATGTCCAAGGTCACACAGCACAGATTTGAACTCATGCAGTCCAGAGCAGTGCCTGCCTCCATAAGTAACACAAATGCATCAAATTGGCCCCAGGGACCTCTGGGGGGCAATCAGTGCCCCTTCTAGGCACTGGTTGCTATTCAATTCCAATCAAGGTTGCCATGCCAGAAGAAACTCAGGATAGCTGGGGCATTATAGTCATAAAGGGGAGACAGAAAGCTGGGGTGTTTTGTAAAACTACTGATTTTTAAATGTGGGAACCCTCTTTAAACTTAAAAAGAAGAAAACGAGGGCCAAGATATTAGTAATGTCCTACATATCTGCAGGCCTGCTCCTGTGTGTGACCTGAGTGCCCCAGGTGTGAGTGGAGAGCAGAGAGAGAGATGGCAGCCAGGAGGAGGCTTCGGGGGTGGGGGTGGGGGTGGTTGCAGACCTGTTTCTAGGGGGGATGAAAAGAAGGGAGGGTAGTGCAAGCTCCCATGACGACCTAGTGAAAATGTAGGAGGTGAGAGGGAGGGAAGAATTGGGAATGACTCAAGCCCTGGTGTTGGGAGCTCAGGTGATGGGAAGAAAGATGGAATGCAAGGAAGCTGGTTGGGCACCCTGCTGTGGTGGCAGCAGAGGTGTCTCCCATTTGGGACTGGATGAGTTTGAAGGGCTTGTGGGACATTTGTGGAGATGTTAGCAGGAAGTTAGCTATGTGGCTATGTGTGTTTGGACATGGGGAGATGTAGGTGGGAGATAGGGGCCAGGACAGAGTCAGGGAGAGGTAGGGGCCACCTTGTGTGGGTAGGAGATGACAAGGAAGCTGGAGGAGCTGCTAGGAAGGTGGGAAGACCAAGCAAGACTCATTTTGAAAGGAGGGTTTTTCTGTTTCACTAATAGTTGGGATTCCCAAAGAACTCAGATTGGGGGGGGGGGGTGGTAAGGGAGGAAGGGGAAGATGGAGTTGGCCTCAACAGCAATGCTACTCACAGTGTGGTCCATGGACCAGCAGTGTCACCTAGAAGCTTGTTAGCAATGGGGCATCTCGGGCCCCATCCTACTGAATCTGAGTCACTGGAGGTGGGTCCCTCGCAGTCATTCTAATGCACACTGAAGTTTGAGAACAACTGCTCTGTACTATAAAATAGTATCCTGTCCCACCCAAGGAGGGGTGGGACTCAAGGGAGACCCTGGGCCTCAAGAGGAAACAGTCATAATAAGGAGAGCATCAGCTACAGAGGTACCTCTCCATCCTCAAAGACAACAGCAAACATTGATATAGCGCTTCCCACATGCTGGCCACTGTTCCAGATGATGCAAATACTTTAAACTGATTTGGGCCTCACAACAGCCCCTATTATCATCAACCCCTCTTTCCAGATGGAGACAAGTAATTTGCCCCAAGTCACACAGCTAGTAAGTGGCAAAACAGGATTCAAAGTTTGTGCTCCTATCTGCCATGCTATATGTACACCTGGGCTCACCCAGCAGGCGCTGGAGGAAGAGGGAGCCAGGGGAGACTGGAGGATACCAGGCATAAGTCCCAGCACACAGGGATTGGCAGATGATGGAAGGGAGCTGGGGACAGCCTCAGCAAAACCTTGAGCAAGAAGTGACCTGGCTGGGAATGCCCAGCACGGTCCTCCAGGCAGAGGAGAACACAGCTCCAGTCCTGGGGGCTAGGGCCGGAACGGTCTTTGAAAATCCCCCCTTGGGCTCTACTCTGATTTTCTACCTCGGGTCTCTTGTAGGTTCTGGCTGTCTCAGATGGAGGTAAGTGACAGAGTGTATGGAGGAAGTCTGGCTGGGGGCGGTGTGGATGTGGAAATGGGGTGGGGATACCCTTGCTAATTGCTATCTTTCCACGGAAATTATCCGCAGATGGGGTTGGGCCAAGGGCTGGAGAAAGCCGAAAGGCTCACCTCCGCTTGTCTATCCCCCTGCAGAGCTGAGCAGCACAGCAAGGCCCCAGGGCCAGGGCGAGGGCCGAGGCAGCTCCCTCAGCGTCCACAGTCTCCCCAGTGGCCCCAGCAGTCCCTTCTCCGCCGAGGAGCAGCCTGTGGCCAGCTGGGGCCTGTCCTTCGAGCGGCTGCTGCAGGACCCACTAGGCCTGGCTTACTTCACTGTGAGGCCTGGGGTGGGCTAGGGAGGGTGGAAGGCAGTAGCCACCGGGGGTGGGGACATGGGAGAGGGCATGGATGGAGCTTCAGGGTGGCCAGTGGGACTCCTCTGTCAGCTGCCTCTTCCAGCCTTTCTTGGGCACCCTCTTCCTCTTCTCCCAGCTGGGAACTTCGCTTCTCTCTGTCCTTGTCTCTACCATTCATTTTCTCTCTGTGCCTCTGGATCTGGCCCCATCTGTCTGGCTTGGCCTCTTGGCCCTGTGTCTCTATCCCAGTCTCTTTGACCACATCCACTGACTGGGTCTCTGTGCCTCTGACTGCCTCTCCCTCTTGCCCTCCTCCTCAGGAGTTCCTGAAGAAAGAGTTCAGTGCCGAGAACGTGACTTTCTGGAAGGCCTGCCAGCGCTTCCAGCAGATCCCTGCCAGCGACACCCAACAGGTAGCGGGAAGGAGGAGCTGAGGCAGAGAGGTGGGACCAGGGCTTGGGCGGTGACCCCGACCTTCTTCTGTCCCTCCTGCCCCAGCTAGCTCAGGAGGCCCGCAACATCTACCAGGAGTTCCTGTCCAGCCAGGCACTGAGCCCGGTGAACATCGACCGGCAGGCCTGGCTCGGAGAGGAGGTGCTGGCCGATCCCCGACCCGACATGTTCCGGGCACAGCAGCTTCAGGTGAGAGGGCGTGGCCTAGGAGGGGAGCTCAGTGGAGCAGAGGCGGGGCCAGATCCAGGGACACAGCCTGAACGGCGTGGGGTGGAGTGGGGAAGGGGATAAATTTGGATGTGGGCATCGAGCCAAATAAATGCGGGGACAGGGCGCGGTCAGAGGTAGATACCAGAAGCTGCCGTGAAGAAAGGGCCAGGGACGGGGCGGAGCCGAGATATAGGAGGTGCCTGGGCTCTGGAGGTCGGGGTAAAGCCCTAGGTTGGGGACCGGCCAACCCCGGGGGCCCGGCATGTGACGCCGGCTTACCGCCCTGGCGTCCGTTCCCGCAGATCTTCAACTTGATGAAGTTCGACAGCTATGCACGCTTTGTCAAGTCGCCGCTGTACCGCGAGTGCCTCCTGGCGGAGGCGGAGGGACGCTCCCTGCCGGAACCTGGCTTCTCGCGCCTCTGCAGCCCAGATGCCACCAGAAAGGTGCGGGCTAGGGGATGTGGGCAGCAGGGGGCCCGGTGCAGATTTGCGAAGGTTGCCTACCGTCTGTGTGCGGGCTAGGGCCCAGACTCGTGCCAGCGTCTTCCTTGTACCTGCAGAAGCCGAAGCTGAAGCCCGGGAAGTCGCTGCCTCTGGGTGTGGAGGAGTTGGGGCAGCTGCCGCCGGCTGAGGGCCCTGGGGGCCGCCAGCTCCGCAAGTCCTTCCGCAGGGGTGAGGGCGGGAGCTGGCCTCAAAGCAGAGTCGGGGCGGGAGTTTGGACAAGCCTTGAGAACTCCCTCTTCCTCCTATTTGTGCCACAGCCTATAAATCTGTGATAACCGAAATAAATGCAGGTACCTGTGTCCACCACGTTGCCCCGGTGGTTCGGGTCCCAGGCTAGACCCCAGAAGTTTGGGAAGCCCCCTCAGTAGCAATGTTTGTAGGAACCCAAACCATGTTAGATGCATGCAGGAGAGCTCCAACAGGGCCCACCGGCTGGGGAGAGGCCTCAACGTAGGGGGGCGGGGGGGGGGCCTGTCCTGTTCATTGCTGTTCATTGCGCCCTCTCTCGTAGAACTAGCGGGCACCGCGGCAAATTCGGCCTTGCGACGAGAGTCCCAGGGCTCCCTCAACTCCTCCGCCAGTCTGGACCTCGGCTTCCTTGCCTTTGTCAGCAGCAAATCTGAGGTGAGCCCACTGCTGGGAGAGACGAAGTGTGGGCTATGGCCACTACTCAGGCCCCTTTGTGTGCCTGCCGCTATCATCCCCAGTCACTGTTCCCACTCTCCTGCCTCCTTACTCCTCACAGTCAATCCCTCAGCCTCCTGCCTTTCTTCCTGTACTTATCACATTGTCTCCATGCATGTCATGAGCGCACATCCTCTTTAGCTGAGGTGTATGCACATGTGGGTGCTCAGGTGTACACAGTGCCTATGTGGGGGTCAGTAGGTGGACCTGCCTCTGGGTGCCCATGTGCCTGGGTGAGCACACATGTGTTTCTGTAGAAGGACTACAGGTGTGCTCTTGGACGTGTGTGTACATGTGTGCATGTGTGTGCCCCAGTGAGCTTACCTATCTGTGCACACATGACCTCCCTCCACACCTGCCCTGAATCAGAGCCACCGGAAGAGCCTTGGGAGCTCAGAAGGTGAGAACGAAAGCCGGCTAGGGAAGTACTGCTGCGTGTACCTGCCCGATGGCACCGCTTCCTTGGCCCTGGCCCGACCTGGCCTCACCATCCGAGCCATGCTGGCAGGCATCTGTGAGAAACGTGGCCTCTCTCTACCTGACATCAAGGTCTATCTGGTGGGCAACGAGCAGGTGCGAACCTGGCCTGGTCCCCAACTCTAACTCCCTTCCTGATCCTGATCCCAATCCTATTCCTATCTGTGCTCAGCTATGAGCTCAACCCCAATTCCATTCCTAATGTGGACCAACCCTAATTCCAACTCCATCCCCTATTCTCACCCCTTTCCTAACTCCACTCCCTCCCCGCATGCCCAACTCCAAATCAACGCAGCACCAACTCTTAACTGAAACTCACATATCCACTCTTAACCGCCAAAAATCCTATCCCCACCCCACTCCCATCCTGGTATCCAGCTTCACCCATCATCCTCACTGTGATGATCCCTGGGAGGTAGAATAGGGAGAACCCCTGCTGGAGCTGGGTTTTCCCCCATCATTCCAAACTGACTGCCCATCCCTGAAATGACCATTTGGGGGAGCCCTCACCTCCTCTGCCACCAGGAGCACCCAACTGCAACTAACCTCTGAGAAACTTTCCCTTAGGTGCAAACCTGCATAGCTTTAACAAGGAGTCACGGGAAAACTCACTTTAAATTAAACCACCCAGTAAGGGGGGTCTAAAGAAGGATGCATCCCAGAAGACCCAACACGATTTCATTCACCCAGTAGACAAGTCCTAAGGCCCTGCCAGGTGGGTAGGCAGAGGGACCTGGGCCTAAGCGCTGTCCCCCAGCTCTACCAGCTAGAGATGAGCCAGGCGGAATGTGATCAGGGAGGAGGAGTTGAATCACCAGAGAGTTTCTGGGGCACGGTAGGCATTTCTGGTTGGTCCCAGGAAGGCTTCCTAGAAGAAGCAGCAGTTAACAAGGATAAGGAGGAGTTTGCCTGTCAGAGCTGTGCGGGGAGGACATTCCAGGCAGAGGGAAGAGCTTAAGCAAGGCCTGAGGCGGGTAAGAGTGCAGGTGTGTTCAGGGGCCTGGAACATGGGAGTATGAGGGCAGCAGTGGAAGAGCTCTGCCCACTCTCTCAGGCCTCCCAGGCAGCCTCCATAGCCCAGATGGGCTTTCATGTTTACTAAATATAACTTCACCACCCACACCCCAGCTGTCCCTGCAGCACAACACAGTCCTATGGCAGGGGAGCCTCGGGCTGGTGCAGGCAGCAGAGCCTCTGGGGGCAGTAATCACTACAGCTACTGTTTATGCACCTACTATGTGTCAGGCACTTCCTATCCTGCTGTTCTCACAGTGATCTTGGGGGAACAGCCCTTTTTGCACTGAGGAGACAAGAAGTGTCCCTAGTAGGTGGGGTTGGAAAGAAGTGGACAAGTGTCCAAAAAGGGACAAGGCCTGGGTGGCTGACCAAAGGTGGATGGTGAGGGAAGAATTCATCTAGTTAGTCTGGGTTTCGCATGCCATAGGGACAAGGGACAGCTCTCCAGGAGGCAGATCCTGCCCTGGCCCAGGAAGAGGTGCCCTGTGATCCAGGACCTAAGCCTTCCCCTTTGCCCAAGCAACCCCATTACCATTCCGTGCCCATCCCACACCCATGTTTCCCATAACTGCTCCTTTTGCAAGTCTGTCTAGCATTTTTGCCACCCTTCTCCCTGGCCTTGGCCATGCCAGGCTCTGACTTCATCCTGGTCTCTACCCCATTCTCATTGCTACTGCTCAGCTGCCCATCGACCCCTCCCTCTGACCCTTAGGGCGGCCAATGAGGAAGTGAGAGTGGTACCCTCCGACAGCAGGGATAGCTAGGGGTGGGGGGAGGGACTCAGACACTGCCTGGCGTCTGCAGAAGGCCCTGGTACTGGATCAGGACTGCACAGTGCTGGCGGACCAGGAAGTGCGGCTGGAGAACAGGATCACCTTCGAGTGAGTGCCCGCACTCCAGGCTTGGGTCGGGGTCTTGTTCAAGCTACTGTTCTCCCCTGCAGGTCCCACCCCTTGTGCTAACCCCGCCCCATGGGCTAAGGCCTCACAGCCAGCTGGCACTTCTCGCCAGTTTAGACTCTGCCGCCTCTGGGGCTGGCATGGGTGGGTTGGGGAAGAGGTGGGGTCCGCTCTCCGCCCTTCGGCAGCCCAAGGATTCCACGCAGGCTCGAGTTGGCTGCACTGCAGCGCGTCGTGCGGATCTCCGCCAAACCCACCAAACGGGTACAGGAGGCGCTACAGCCTATCCTGGCGAAGCATGGCCTGAGTCCGCAACAGGTGGCGCTGCGCCGGGTGAGTCGCGGGGCGGCAGGGCTTGAACGGGTGGGGAGGCGGGGAGCCGGGGAGCTGGCTGCCTGTCCTGCGGGCTGCTGACCTGTGCCTGCAGCCAGGTGAGCAGCAGCTGCTGGATCTAGAGAAGCTAGTGAGCTCGGTGGCGGCCCAGAGACTGGTTTTGCACACCCTCCCAGGTAGGGGATCTTGGCCCTGGTCTTTGTCCCTGGGGACGGCTCTGGACTAAGGGGGTTCAGGTAGGAAGCAAACACTGAAAGGTGGCGCTCTCTGCCGCAGGCGCGAAGATTTCAGAAGCCAGTGACACATCCCCGTGCTGTAGCCAGGTGAGCGAGAGGCGGGCGCCCTCTTCTGCACGCTGTCCCCCCCGCCCCCCCGCCCGTTGTGGCTCTGACCCCACGTTCTCTCAGGGAGGCCCACCTAGAACCCGGGACAAGGCCACCCATCCCCCTCCACTGCCCCTCAACTCGCTGGCCGAGGCGCCCAGTAGTGTCATTGGGAAGCGACAGACCTGTGACATTGAAGGTACATTGGGAATGGTAGGGACTAGAGACCAGAGGGGGTGGGACCAGACTGGATGCCAATGGGGGTAAGACAGGAGGGCGGGGCGCCACTGGGGTTGGGGAACCAGTGGGGGTGGGAGGGGGCGTTGGTGCTGGGATCAGGGAGGTGTGGCAATAACGTGAGCTGCAGAACTGTGGTGGGCTAGTGTGGGCAGGTCTGTGCAGGAGGGCGCCCTGACTCTGTGGTCACCCTCAGGCCTGGTAGAGCTGCTGAACCGGGTGCAAAGCAGCGGGGCTCACGACCAAAGGGGCCTTCTGCGCAAAGAGGACCTGGTGCTTCCAGAATTTCTGCAGCTGCCTGCCCAAGGGTCCACCTCCCAGAAGGCCCCACCACAGACTGAATCATCAGCCCATCCCAAAGGGGGCCCCTCAGACTCTACTGCCCACTCGGTCCTCTGACAGCTGTCCAACAGCTCAGGCTGGCTGCATGGCACCTGGCGGGCCGAGCATGCAATAGGCCCGCTCTGCATGCCCTGTCTGTGCCATGAGTGTCTCTGGCCCCTTCCTGCCACGGGCAGGCCCGTAGGAAGAGCCAGGATGGGGTGGAGAGGGGCTCAGAGTAGCCACACCCCACAGCTGCCACCACTTGGTCCCTCACAGGCTTACCCACCCATCCCTTGCAGCCAGGCCAGTAGGTGAAGGTGGGCCTCCCCATTCTTCCCTGTGTAGGCATGCCCAACACAGAGGGGTGGCGTTGGCAGTGCCAGCCTCCCCACCCTGTGCCAAGCCTCATCAGGGAGCAGGAGGAGGGGCCAGCCCCTCCTCAGGGAACAGGTATGAGTAAAGCCTGGGGGTCCAGGTGAGCAGCCCCTTCCTCTACCCACTGGACTCTACCAGATATACAGATTTTGCATTTGGTTTGGGGCAGCTGGGTTTGTCCTGGATGTATGACATTGTTATTATAATAATTAATATTCTGCCATGTGGGTGTTCCTTGTGTACCCTGTATCCCCCCTGCCCCCCTTCCCTCTCCCCCCAAAACCGCACTGCCTCTGTCACCAAGTTCACAGTACCCAGAAGCTCTTGGGGACCTCAGGATGTATCCTTTGACTTCCTGTTATCAGAACCTCTCTTCCTGACTGCACAGAGCATGGGGTGTGAGTGTGTATGTGTGTGTGTGTGGGGGGGGAAGACCCCTCTGGGGAGCTGCGCTTCTGCCAGGTGTCATCATGCTGTTCTTCAGTCTCTGATCTGAGTAGTGCCTGGTTGCTGTTTTCTGTTTCTTTTGTGGACTGAGTGAGTCTCTAGCCGCAGTTCCTTTGGAGGCACCGAAGGCCTTGTTGGGGACACTGGGTGTTGTGGTAAGGGCAGGTTCTGCCACTTGCCTTCTTTGGCTGGGTGGTCTTCCCTGTCTCCCATCAGCCAGGGAAACCTCACACAGGGAGGGGCAGCAGGAAAGACCTCCCAGAATGAGGGCCCCAGCCTGCAGGCAGAGAAGCCAGACTCTGTCCTGGTGCTTTCACAGAGGAAGCCAAGGGGAGACAGGAGCCTGGAGAAGGAATCTGGGAAGTGAGTGGCCCTCCTGACCCCCTCAAACAGGCTGAGCTCTCATCCCCACTCCAGCTCTTTGCACTTGCTCTCCCCTCCACCAGGATCTCCCCACACTCACCCTCATCATATAACTGGTTCCTCATCCTTGAAATTTCTGGGAGAGATCCATGGGGTTTGCTGGCCCACCGTGCCTTTCTCTAGAAGTTGAAGCCAAGCCTTCCTGAGAGAAGGGGCTTCAGCTCTCTGCTCTCTCAGTCTGTGTTTAACTGTGTTGACCTAACCCCTGGCTGCTGGCGTGAACTCATGCCCAGACCCAACCAATCAGTTTGTTTCAGGGATGGTCCTCTCACCCAATCAGAATCCCAATCCTGGTCATTACCTATCATTTCCTGGGGATTTGCAGAAAGGACCTGCAGGAAGAGAACCTGCATGTGAATGAGGGCAACACAGGACTGAGAGATGGAAGGAGATTCCTGATAAAATTATCTAAACACCTAAATTCACATATGCCCGAAGTCCTAGACTTCCTCGTTAGGCAAGCCAATACACTTTTCCCATGTGTGTGAACTTGTTACTCTGTATTGGGTTTCTAAGATCTGCACCCACAAAAGCCCTGCTTCATTGAAGACTTTGGCTTAAACATCTCAGAGGAGCCTTCCCTGGTCACTTTGTGCTGTGACCTAAATGTGTGTATCCCACCACACTCGTGTTCAAATCCAGACCCCCAAGGTGATGGTGTTAGGTGGTGGGGCTAGGGGGAGGTGATTAGGACATGAGGGGAGAGCCCTCATGAATGGGATTAGTGCCCTTATAGAAGGAGGAGCTCCCTCACTCCTCCCACCATGTGAGGACACAACGAGAAGATGTCCCTCTCATCTACAACCTGAAGAGCGCTCCCATCAGCCCCCAACCACTCTGGCAACCTGATCTTGGGCTTCCAGCCTGTAGAACTGTGAGAAATCCGCTTCTCTGGTTTATAAGCCACCCAGTCTCTGATATTTTTATTGTAGCAGCCCAAACGGACTATGACACCCTATATAAAGTGCTCCCCAATTTTGTTCTCTATCAGTCTATCCAGTGTTTTTTCTTCACAACACTCAGCCCACTATGTAATGACCTTGTTTCTCATTGCTGACAATATGATATATGTGTCCTGCTGGCAGGGACCTCATCTCTCTTAGTCACTTCTGTGTCTCCTTGGCCTAGTGGGCTGACAAATGACGCTGCAGCCTCACATAGACCCAGTAAAGGCTGCAGGAACAGCAGGGCAGTGGGGGTCCTGGACAGGGGACTGCATAGCACCAGGGCCACAGTCTGTTGCCAGAGATGGGGGCAGGTGAGAGGCAAGCCCATGTCCCTCCCGTGGTCAGCTGCAGAAACCCTGAGCCCTGGGACTTCTGCCTGTGGGAGGAGACACCCTTCCATCCCCGGATAGAGAAGCGGGGACACCAGGTTAGAGATGGATTATCTTCTCAAAGTTGGCATATCCTGCAGGCCAAGCCCACCCTTCTGCAGACCCCCTAGTGATGATGCCTGTTGTTCTTAGGAACCAAGGAGATTGTCTCATGAGAAAGGGGTTCATGGGTCAGGTGAAAGAGCCTCCCTGAAGGTCAGCCCCTATAGGAGGAGGAATTCACATCTACTAAGGTCCCTAAGTTAGCCACGCTCCATTCTTTATCTCATTTTCTCACAACAAAACAGCCTGGTGGGGATGAACCCACCACTGCAGGAGGGGAAATGACCAGCCCAGGATACTGCAAGGAATTGTCCCTGGAACTTAACCAGCACTTAGGTTGTCTGACGTGGTGACACACCCCAGGGAGGGCCCAGATGCTGTAGCAACCCCCATGGGGAGCCAGGGCCCTTCCATGGAGGGCACATTGATATAGCTTCTCTGGGGGGGCAGTTTGGGAGTTTCTGCTAAAAATTAAAAACACACCTCATGTGACCCCAGCAGTGCCGCTAGAGAGTCACTCATTCCCAGACAGGAAGAGACCTATTCCTGCAAGGTTGTCTATGACCCAAATACTGGCAAACAGCCAAATGTGGATGGGGGTGGGAAGTCAGGTAACACAACAGGTGGTGTTGTGTCCATGCTCTGCAATGTCACATAGCAGGTAAAGAACTGGGTACAGTGTGTCCTGATGTGGAAAGTTCTCCAAGATGTGTTATTATTAGGTTAAAAAAGAAAAGCAGGGCAATTCATGAAATCTTTAAATAAACCACAAACACGCAGGCACTTATGAAGGTACAGAAAAGGGAGAGAATGTTCCAGAAGGATACATGCCAAACTGCCAGGCAGATTGGGAGGGCACCAGGATTGGAGATAGTGGTCAAAGGAGACTTTCACCTTAGCTTTACTTTTTTAAAAGGATGAGGTTAAAAATCATCATAACACAACTTCCCAAGGCCACTTAATTGTTACTGCTGGCCCGCCATCTCTTTCTCCAGAAGTAGAGCCCAACTCTTCCTTTGGGGACTTCAGCCCACCACGCCCGGAGGCCCGTTTTGGCTGGCTGGGTGTGTCCCTCTGCCACAGTCCTCTCTATGAGCCCCTCCTCCCACATGTCCGCTGCAGCAGCCCTGGGCTGAGGGAAACCTGGTCCCCTCTTTCCGGTTTCTATGTTCCCAGAACCCCTTGAGGCCCTGGGTCCTCCATCCCAGCCTGTGTTCCAAAGCCACTGCATGAGCTAGACTCCTAGGTGGTCGGGAAAGTTCGCAGAACTGCTTGCCCTCATCCCACCAGGTAGAAAGCCTAGAGGGGTGTTGGCCTGTATACCCAGCACCCAGCGGGAAGGAAGGGAGAGACCACACATTTGCTGGCCGCTCTGCAACCTCCAGCACCCCCATCTTACAGAAGACACAGGCTGAGCCAGCAGGTGTGGCTTCGTTGAGGACACCTGGGACCTAAACCCATGTGGCTCCAAGCCTCTGAGAGAGAATTTTGTCCCATCTCTTGTCCCCAACCTCACTTAGTGGCCTTGGGGCTGGGGAAGGGGATGATATAAAATGGGCACGGGGCCAGCATGGGGCTCACAGCGACCTGGGTTCTGGGCCAGGGTCGGGGCAGGTAGAGGCACGGACTGCTCACCTGGAGCCCACTAAAAGTGCTGATGCAGCCATGGGTTGGTGCTCCCTAGCAGCCACCCCCGCCCCTAGAGTGAGCACAAGGTGCACCCCACAGGGGCCCTGGCCTGGTGGTCAGGTGACTGACTTCCGGGGGGATTAGAGGCTGGAATTCAGCTTCCACAAGGAAACACAGACTAGGATAGGGAGGAACAGCCACGGTTGGTTACATTAAATCAGATACAGGCCCGGCTGGGCCCAGACCCCTACAGCTGCACAACCACCGGAGGTGCCATTCATGTCCCTGTTAGTCCTAGGGGGTCCAAGAAGATCTGGGGACATTAATGTGTATGTGTCCTGTGGGTCCCGCAGGGTTGGGGCAAAGGGTGCTCTGTGGCCATCTCAGATCCTGTCTCCAGAGAACTGGCTTGGGGTAGAGCAGAAGCAGAAGCCAAGGAAATCCACCATAGAACCAGTGTACCCCTTCCAGACTAGCCCAGGGTGCCAGCTGTCAGTATGAAGTCCTGGCCAGCTGAGATGGGTGAGGAGGGGTAACCCTACTAGCCAATGAGGCTACTATCTTCCTGCCCAGGTGCTGAGGGGCGGAAGGAACCCAGCACCCAGACTCAGAATCCAGAACGTGGAGTGTGGAACAGGAGCTTGGAGCCTGGAGTACAAAGCCTAGAACTGGAGTCTAAAGCCCGGACTCAGAATCCAGAGCTTAGACCTGAGAACTTACAGGCAGGACCTAGAGCTCCCTGTTACAGGCCACGACCAGAGTGGGGACCCCAGAAGCTGGAGCCCAGGACCTAAGTCTAAAGCCAGACCTCAGAGTTTCAGGTCTGGGACCTAGCAGGCAGAGCCTGGGACTGCCATCTGGGAACATGCTGTCCACAGCCTCACGCTCAGGCCTGGTCCCCTGGGCCAGCGTGACAAGCACGGGGCTGAAGCAACATGAGGAAGGGAACTGCAGGGGAAGAGGTGATTTCTGACAAAAGCCTGAAGCAGCCTCAGCTCTTTTGGCCACAGACTTTGGCCTTATCAGTCAATGTGTGACCAGTGCCTGGTCCACCAGGATTAATCATTACCCAGGGCACTTATCACCCAAACAATCACAGGACATTCTCAGGTCAGCTGCCCTTGCCCTGCCCCACCGGACCTAATGTAGTCTTGGAAAATGGGGCTTGGATGGGACCATGTCTCAGAGCCTTGCCTGCTCTGTGCCAGCGCCTCAGATTCAAGTCCAGGCTCTCCAAGAGAGGACAAAGTCAAGAGGGCCAGGAGAGGAATTGCTCTGTTCCCCAAAGGGAAGGGCAAGTGGCCCTTGCTCTGTCACCCAGCCCTCAGGTCAGAAGGGATGCCTTGACCACAGATCAAAGAAGATGTGTCCATGTGTGTGCAGTGCACACCATCTGTGTCCGTGTGCAACCCATGCTGGCCTGACTGCTGGAACGGAATGCTCGCTGCCGTATTCCCAACGTACAGTAGCACCATGCTGACTCAGTGGGGCTTATGTATTGGGTGAATAAATAAACACGGTGGTAAGAAGAGGCAGTTCTCAAACTGTGTTGATGAGGAACTCTGCTATGGGATTACACTGCTCATTAGCCAGATCCCAAAAATATCCAGTTCCTGGACGGATGACCTGGAGTGTTAGCTTCTCCTCCCTTGATTGTCCTCAAACTTTAGGTCCTGCAGAAAACTGTATATATTTAAGGAGCAATGGATCTTAGTGGAAAATTGCAGAGACAGCTGGCTGTGCCCGCCTCCACAGCTTGCTCCGTTCCTGGACTTGCACACTTGTTCTTGGCATCGTATCTACTCCGGTCAGCAGCCATGCTGCTCCTGGGAAAATCGATTTCGTTGGTGTGATGAAATTCAGTATCTGTCAGCCTGTCACATTCACACTGGCCATGATGTCTGCGCTTCCCACTCATAGCAAGCTGCCTCCTCCCCCAGCACGCTCCCGTCACTAAATCCGCTCTGCTCTCACAATAGCTGCCCTCTCCACAGACATAGCTCACTAGGGTGTCTCTCAAAATGTGGCGACTCCGACTTCTGGACTACACTTTTCTGTTCTTCCTCCTGGTCCCAGCTGCAGGCGGGGATCGCAGTTTCCTTTGCTGGCCCCTCTTCCTCTGGCCTCCCAGAAATGTGGGGATTCCTCTGGGCTCAGCCCTGGGCCCCAGCTCTTCTCAGTGTGCATACTCTCCCTGAAGGGGTGCATTCACAGGGGGAGCCAAGTCACTTTGAGTCCCCAGGCTGTGACAGATGCTGTCTTTATATTGAGAGGCTAGCAGGGGCAGGTTTTAAAAGGGAGAGGGGTGACATGATGAGAACTGCAAAGCTGGCTGGCTGCTTTGTTGGAGACTGGATTGTAAGGAGCGAGGGCAGACCAGGGAGAGCACTTGGGAGGCTATTGCAATAACCCAGGTGAGAGAGGGTGGCCCAGAGCTCCTGGAGAAGGAAAATCAGGAGAATTGGGTGGTGGATTGGAGATGAGGAGGTGGAGGAGGAGGTTTCAAGATGCCTACTCCATTTCCAGCTCGATGGACCACATGCTGCTACCTGGGGCCGGGATAAGCAAGAGGCCCCATGAGGGGTAAGGAGCATGTTGTGTGCTTCAGACTCACAGATGCAACTGCTCGCACCAGAGGCCCCTCAGACACCACAGTACAGACCGATCTTGGCATCTTCCCCCCAGGACAACAACTCCTCCTGGAAGCCTTTACTCAAAGTGAGACACCACCAATCACCCAGGCTCCAGGTCTAGAGATCTGGGGGGGGGGGGGGGGGGGGGCTGTGGCCAGAGTGCACATGACTAAATAGGGCAGGAGTCACCCTTCAGGGGGAAACACAGAATCTGTCATAGACAGAGAGGAGGCAGGCCATGAGCAGGAAGGAGGTTGAAATGAGCAGAGGTGCTGAGAGGCTTGGGGCTGGAGTGCGGCCACCTTCTGTGCTGCTTTCAGGAGTTCCAGATGCAGCCCTGGTCAGTTCCCATGTGTTGGGGCTTTTGCTAGAGCTATAGCAGCCCCAGCCCACCCCCAGAATTTTGGGGAATATTTTGGATGTATAAGCCCACAGTATTTTGTAATGATATCTCTTGTGATGGATTTGATCAGTAACTGCCTTCTCCACTAACCCCTGAGCTCCATGACAGCAGAGAAGGGGGGCATCTAAACTGTCAAAGAGCATAACCTTATTGAAAAGGAGAAGCACCCTGGTTCACAAGGAGTGCCTTGGCTACGGCTGCTTCTGCGCAGGGTCTGAGTAGGACAGGGGAGTGTGTTGGGAAGAGGGCCTGCGATCTGGAGTCTCTGGACCCAATGTGGGGGGTCAGGTGCTCCTGGGTTGGGGTGCTCAGGCTTAGACAGCCTCTGACCCATCCCTAATGTGACTTTAACAGGGCCTCTGAGCCTAAGGACAACTCCCACACAAGAACTCAGTAACGACTGCATTTCCCTAGCTTGAGGACGCCCCTCCACCCATGAATGAACCCCAACCTAGCCCAAATCACTCCCTCTAGGTTGAAGAGGTTCCTACATCAATTAGGGTTCATGACACAATGTGATGCAACCACATCTGTGCCAAGTGTCAAGACACAGGAGAAGGCTTAATGGCATATGAATAAAGAGCGAGATGCAGTATTTCATAGATAGTGAAATCCCAAGCAGGTTAAAAAGGCAGAGAGATCCCACCTCAATTCCAAATATATAAAAGAAACCGCAAAAAGGTCATTCTCAGGAACATTTAAGATCTTGCTTCACAGCATGTCATCAGTTTGGCTCAAATAAACTCATTAAAAATTTTTTTTTTAAAGAAAAGGCAGAGAGAAAAGGGCAAAATGTACTGTTCTAAATATCACAGCAATGTTTCTGAGAAGCAGGGTCGCTTTTATTTTCCTTTGCTATGAAAGGAGGCTTTTGTAGTAAGCACCAGGTGGCTGATTCCCTTCCTCAGTTTCCCAGAATCTCCCAAAACAAGCCATAAGACTATGAGGTGCGATGAAAAATATGGTGAATGTTTAAATTAAAAAAACAATTTATCACAGTAAAAGACACACTCCCATTAATCCCCCTCGCTTCGAACACACTTATCCCATCGTTCTTGCCACTTTCTGAAGCAGCTCTGGAAGTCCTCTGTCATTTAGTTGTGCTGTTATGGCTGCCTCAATGTCCTAAATCGATTCAAAGCATTTACCTTTTGACTTTGGGAAAGAGCCAGAAGTCACACAGTGCCAGATCCCGTGAATAAGGTGAATGAGGACACACCGTAATGTTTTTATTTGACAGAAATTGCCATACCAAAAGTGATGTGTGACACGGAGCCTTTCTGTTGTGTCAAAAACTATGGTGAATGCTGCTGCTGAGTGCCATCCAACAGAAAGGCAGGGATCTTCAAAACAGGAAGTGGCGGGCCAGCCGAGTGGCACGATGGTTAAGAACTGGCTTGGGACGCCAGAGGGCCCTGGTTCGGATCCCACATATGAGGGCCAGTGACGCTGCCCTCTACAGCTAAGATGCTGAACAACAGCTCAACCTGGAGCTGGGCTGCCGTGAGTCGCTGGCGACGGCGTAGGCTGCAGCCCCTGCTGCAGTGGGTTGCCATGGGCTACCGTGTGTAGCCAGCAGCCAGCGTGAGCGGCCGTCCAGAAGCCGGCGACTGATCTGCCTCGACCAGGAAGAGTGCAATGATGGTGCCAAGTTGGGCCAATGAAGCAAAGTCCTCCACAACTAGACTGAAGAACAAAAGGACAGCAACTTGTCTGTTCCCCTTCCCCCAATTCCCCAGCGCTATTCCCATCCCCCCAATTCCCCAATAAAAATCTTTGAAAAAGAAAAAACAGGAAGTGGCATGTGGAACCTTAGTAACAGTGTGTGACAAGTTTCAACTTGTTCGGTTCAGTCGGTCGGGTGAGAACTACGGTTGAGAGAAAGTGTGTTTTAAAGGGTGCCGTAAATCATCCTCCATCATGACAATGCTCCATGTCACACATGGCTTCTGGTATACGGCAATTTCTGTCAAATAAAAACGTTATGGTTTGTCCTCATCCACCTTACTCACCAGATCTGGCACTGTGCTACTTCTGGCTCTTCCCCAAAGTCAAAATGATTCAAAACATCGAGGCAGCCATGAAAGCACAACTAAAGATACTCACAAAAGAGGACTCTCAGAACTGCTTCAGAAAGTGGCAAGAATGATGGGATAAGTGTGTTGGAAGTGAGGGGGAGTATTTTGAGGGGGATTAATGGCAATGTGTCTTTTACTGTAATTTTTTTTTATATTTCAACATTCACCATATTGTTTGATCACACCTTGTATATGACTTATGGTCCTAAGCAGGGCACTTTTCATACTGAAGGGGGATGCTGGGCCAACAGTCATACCAGAACTTGGCCAGGAAAACCAGGACTTATGGTTACTCTACCAAATCAACCCCAGCCGCCACCCCCTTCTCTCCCCTGTGGGTTCTGTGGCCTAAACTGACATAGCCACGATGTGATGGACCTGGGATCCAAACCCAAGCTTCCCGTGTTCTCTGCTCTTAGTCACTTCGACAGAGTCCATTCTGAGCATTACACAGTGTACAACTCTACAGCACGCTGCAAATTAAGCACTAACTAGTTAACCTTTGTCACATTACAGAGGGAACTGTGCAGAAATGTCTACCTTCCTTGATGGAAAAAGGCTGGGTCTGTGTCACCCTAATAAAATACATTCAATGTTGAGTAGGACTGCAGCTCAGGGGACCCTGAGCAAACAGAGGGTAGCTGATGAGCCAAGAGGAGTTGTGGGCCTGAAACGGGACTGAGAATCTAGAGGAGATGGGGCCATTTAATGGCCAGGACACTTCAGCCATCCTGGAGACAGTGAAAAGGGCATGAGAGCCTGAAGAGCACAAACATACTGAGGGACTCTGCTCTAGACACAGAGTGAATCATTTATCTCATTGAATTCTATAGCTCAATGAAAAAGCTGAGCTAATTGCCATTTTATAGGTGAAGGGACTACAGCTCAGGGAGGTGAGATGACTGGCCTCAGAATCCCAGGCTGACTCAGGGATTGGACCATTGCTTGGACCAAGACAGAAACTGGCCTTGCCAATCTTGGCTCAGCATAGAGTAGAAACTCAACGAATGTGCTTAGAAATGGATGGACAGGCATATAGCCAGCTGGTGGCTAGGTGGATGGATGGATGGATGGATGGATGGATGGATGGATGGATGATGTTAGGTAGGTTAGTCAGACAGTTGCCAAACTGATCCTAAATGGAACCACCATTGCTGAATCTGATCAAACCATGACCCCTTAGTCTAAAGGAAGCTTCCGCCTCATCTCTCTGTGAACCTGGTCCCCAATTCAGGCTCCACCATCCTGTGAAAGGGAAACAAGCTTCTGAAAGGCTTCCTTAGACCCCTCTGGGTTTCATCAGCTTCCCAACCCACAAATCCAACAGTGATAAATTTCCTCCCCTCCCACTTCTCCCATCACCAATTCTACTGCCCAAGTATCCCTAGGATGCATCCTCTTCTCTCCATGCCTCCTGTTCCCACCTTGGTTCAGACCTCATCATCTCTCACCTGGACCACCTCATCAGCCTCTTAACTGGTCTCTGCTTTCAGACTTGTTCCCTGTGACACATCTCAATCCACATCCCCACCCCCCACACACCCCCAGAGGGACCATTGTAAAATGCACACGGGTCCTTCCAGGTCTGGCCAGGAGCTTCACATTCTGTTAGACTCACATCCTGGATCAATGGTCAGGCATTGGAGACACTCCAAGATTTCATGCTATGCAGCTTCTCCGGGCTTGTTTCCTGTTCCTTCCTTCATCACATACTCCTTCTCCTCCAAACACCCCCCCCCTTCACCCAAGACATACAGACCTACAGACACCACAGGACATTTGGGTCACTCCCTGGGGAGTCCTGTCATGCCAAGAATGAGGGGAAGGGGGCTGGCCGAGTAGCTCGTTGGTTAAGAGTTGGCTTGGGAGCGCAAGCTCTGAGCAGCAGGGCCACTGGTTTGGATCCCACATGGGTCAGTGACACTGCACCCTCTACAGCTAAGATGGTGAACAACAGGTCGACCTGGAGCTGGGCTGCCGTGAGTCGCCAGTGACTGTGTAAGCTGCAATGGGCTGCAGTGGGCTGCGGTCAGCTACCGTGAGTGGCCAGCAGCCAGCGTGAGCAGCCAGCAGCCGGCAGCTGGCATGAGCTGCCGTGAGCCGCTATGAGCGGCCGTCCAGTGGCCAACGACCGATCTGCCTCAGCCAGGAAGAGCACAATGATAATACCAACATGGGCCAGTGAAGCAACATCCTCCACAACTAGACTGAAGAACAAAAGGACAGCAACTTGTCTGGTCCCTTTCCTCAATTCCCCAGTGCTGTTCCCTCCCCCAATTCTCCAATAAAATCTTTTAAAAAAAAAATGAGGGGAAGGGACTGGAGCTATGGAATCTCTTTAGGGACCCTGGGAACAAGGTGCCTGAGTGGCTTCAGGGTCTCTGCCTGGGGGCAGGGAATGTTCCATGCCATCGCTGGATCTGGGTGGTGGTTCAGGCTGACTCTCTGTGTGGGGGAGGGGTAGCCTGACTACAGACTCCCCCTGCAGAGCTGACGATTAGCAATTAACTGGGAGGAATCTCAGGGGTGAGGTCAATCTGGGCACAGAGAGAGGGCAGCTAGGGTTTTAGGAACTTTGCCCTAGACCAGCGGGTATAAAGAGGAGGGTCCCAGCTCCTCTGGGACGTCCCTGAGCAGCTGAGCCGGAGCTGAAACACAGAGCCCCAAGGTGAGCCCAGGGCCTTCTCGTCCCAACCTCATCCCCTACTCTTAGTAAGAAATAGCCCATTACCCCAGTCTTCTCACTTCTGTCCTAACTGTGCCCCCACAACATCTCAGACCCAGCCCAGTCTAGCTCACTCCCCAAAGTAAAAAGGACTTATGCTCTTCCAGGGCTGGGAATTCAGCTTGACACACACCCCAACCCCACAGCCAAGAATCCTTGGGACAATGTTGGGGGTGGGGGTGGGGGACTGCTGAAGCAGACTGGAGCACTCCCACCCCAATAGCCAAGAGCTCCTGGGGCAGTTCGGGAGGGGGGGGGCTAAAGTAAGCCTGGGCTTCCCAGACTTGGGGACAGGGTGGGAGGCCCTCCTTACCTAAACCATTCCTGGTCTGAGCCTGATTCATAGGAGAAGGGCAGCAGGGTTTGTTTATTGTTGGGGGGTGGGGTGGGGGTTGGATGCGGAAAAAATTTCACTTGTGAGGGGAACCCAGGAAATTGAGATCCAGGCCAGTGGACCCTTCCCTGAGTTCGCGCCCAGCTGGCCCCGTGAGCAAGCAGGTGTCCATGGTTCCTCACCACTCAGGGCGGTCAAGACTCCTACATGGCCCAGCCCTCCGCTAGCATGTTCGCTGGCTCCCTCCAGCCACTGGGCATTCTCAGCTCCTCCCTGCACACGGCCTTTGCACATCTGTCCTTCCCCTTCTCTCCTTCCAGTAACTCCTACTGACCATTCTTTTCAGCTTGATTCCCTCTTTCCTCCTCTAAGAGCCCACCCGTCCATCACAGGCACCCATATCTGTCATTAGAACACTTGTCCCATTGTCATTTTCCATTTATTTAAGGGATTATTTCATTGACATCTGTCTTTGTACCATATTTTGAGCTTCCTGGGGGCAGGAGTTGTGTCTATATTTAGTCACCACTGACTGTACCCCAGCATCTAGCTCAGTGCCTGGAATAGAGTTGATGTTCGATAAATACTTGCTAAATGAATGAATGCCTGAACTCATCCTGAGCGCCTGAGTGTGCATCCCCGGGTGTGTGTGCGGTGGGGGGGAGGGGGGTTTCTATGGGTGTGTAGTTTAGGATTACATGCCATGAGTATTGGTGTAAGTGAGTAAGTATGGATGTGGGTGTGGGTGTGTGAGTGTGTGTGAGTTTCCAGGACACAAGAGTTGTCATTCAGTGTTGCTGCAGGCCCCACAGTGTGTGCCCAGGATGATGCCCTACGGAGAGAGGCTGGGGAGCCCTGCTGTCTCCCCACTCCCAGTCCGCGGGGGGCACATGATGCATGGGGCAGCCTTTGCCTATGTGCCCAGCCCTCAGGGTGAGTGTGCTCCCACCCCCAGACCCTGCTTGCCCTCCACTGCCCACATCCCGGGTGAGGCCTCCACCCCTCCGCCCACCCCCCTGCCTTCCCCCGGAACCTGAGGCCTCTGAGAACTCCTGACCAGCCTCCCTCCGCAGTCCTGCACAGGATCCCAGGAACCTCCGCCTATGCCTTCCCCAGCCTGGGCCCCATGGCCCTCGCCGAGCACAGCTGCTCCTTTGGGGAGGTTCTGGAGTTCCATGACCCCTTGCCTGCCAAGCTGGCCCTGGAGGAGGAGCAGAAGCCAGGTGGGCCTGGGTGGGGCGTGGCAGGGCATCAGCAGTCACTGTCCCAGCCCTCTGGCTACTGTGCTCACAGCTGTCCCATCTCCAGAGCCAGGACTGGCCCAGAAGCTGCCTCGGGCTGGCCTGACCCTCCTCAAGGTGCCATTGATGCTCGCTTTCCTCTATCTCTTCGTCTGCTCCCTGGATGTGCTCAGCTCAGCCTTCCAGCTGGCTGGAGGTAGGGCCAGGGGAGGGAGCTAGGGAAGGGTCCTTGAAGGGCCTCAGACAGCACTGGCTCATGCTTCCCAGGGAAGGTGGCTGGCGACATCTTCAAAGACAATGTCATCCTGTCCAACCCTGTGGCGGGGCTGGTGGTGGGCATCCTGGTGACTGTGCTGGTGCAGAGCTCCAGCACCTCCACGTCCATCATTGTCAGCATGGTCTCCTCCGGCTGTGAGTTGGCCCACCAGGGCCAGGGAAAGTGTGGGGAGCTGGGTGTGCTGGACAGGAGGACTGGGAGGGCATGTCAGGGCTGGGGGGCAGGGGGCAAGAATGGGGACAGGGGGCTAAGGGCAAAGGGCAGAGCTCTGGTGTCTCCCACTCTGTCCTCCAAGGCCTTGCCAAGGACTCTCAGCAAGGAGGGGTGCCCCAGGAGCTGGAAGGGTGGCAAATGGGGGGGGGGTAGGGCACAGCCCCAGCAAGGCTCACCTCCGTACCACCACACAGTTACTCATTCCACAGTTAGGGAAACAGAACCAAAGAAGTCAGAGAAACAGGACTTGCAGAAGATATTTATGTGATTTATTGCAAGGAATTGGCTTACATGATTGTGGGGCTGGCTAGGCATGCCCAGAGCTGGCAGGCAGGCCATGGGGAAGGGCGGGCCAGAACTCAGGCAGAAGCCCATGCTGCAGTGCACAGGTGGAATGTCTTCATCCTCAGGGAAGCTTCAGATGAGCTCGGATGGCCTTTTATCTCATTGGGTGAGGCCCACCCTGATTATTGAGGTTAATCTCCGTTACTTAAGGTCAGCTGGTTGTAGAGGTGAATCACACCTGCAAAACACCTTCATGACACCATCTAGATTATTGTTGGATTGAATAACTGGGTACAATAGCCTTGCCAAGCTGACACACGAAGCTGACCGTCACACTCATGTACACGTGTGCTCACACAAGTAAGACACACATTTGCATATAGGACACATGGCCTCATGTGTACACACCCACACACGTTCACATATGTGCATGTGCAGTGCATGTGCATTGGTTCACATGCATGCACATACATATAAACACACAGCATGTACCCACATGTACCTGTGACACTGAGGCATGCAGTCAGCAGCATGGCAGGAATGCCCGCTGGAGGCCCAGATGTTGAGTGGGTATAGAAGGAAGTGTTGTGGGAACAGGAACTGAGTGACCCAGTTAGTTAAGAGGTTCCCTCTTCTCCCAGTGCTGGAGGTGAGCTCTGCCATCCCCATCATCATGGGCTCCAACATCGGTACCTCAGTCACCAACACCATCGTGGCCCTGATGCAGGCAGGGGACAGGACTGACTTTCGGCGGTAAGGGGGGTAGAGTGGTGAGAGGCCTGTGCTTGTTGGGGGAGGGTGGTCCCTGCCCTGATGCCAGGAGCTCCAGCATGAAGGGCCTGCCCTGCAATGTGGCCTCCCTGCCCAGGGCATTCGCAGGGGCCACCGTGCACGACTGCTTTAACTGGCTGTCAGTTCTGGTCTTGCTGCCCCTGGAGGCTGCCACTGGGTACCTGCACCACATCACTCGACTCGTGGTGGCCTGCTTCAACATACGGGGTGGCCGAGATGCCCCTGACCTGCTGAAGATCATCACGGAGCCCTTCACTAAGCTCATCATCCAGGTAGAAGCAGGGCTGGCATGGGGGGCACTGGGGAACAGAGAAGGCCCCACCCTCACTCCCCTCACCCACATCTTGCCCACAGCTGGACAAGTCCGTTATTACCAGCATTGCCACCGGTGATGAGGCCCTGAGGAACCACAGTCTCATTCGAATCTGGTGCCTCCCAGACCCCATGGAGGTGAGTCCCAGGTCTGGCCCCAGATGAGAGGACAGCTGACTGTTAGCGTCACCATCTGTTCAAAATGCTCCAAGTAGGCCCTAGAGATCATTAGCCTCAAGTGGGCAAATACATCTCACTTTTACTGTGAGACTGCACCTATGACAGACATTGCTAATCTCTCCCAGCCTCACAATGGCTTTAGACAGCCATTAACAATCAATTAGGGTTGGCATGTAATTGATCTAGCCCAGTGGTTCTCAAAGTGTGTACCAGTGGCACCTGTACTAACTGGAAGCCTGTAAGAGATACAAAGTATTAGGCCCTTCCCTCAACCTACTAAATCAGAAAAAACTTAGGGGTGCGGGCCTAGCAGCCTAGTTTCAACAAGCCCTCTACATCTGCTCCACACTCAAGTTTAAGAACCACTGATCCAGTTTAATCCTCTGGTTTCACAGATAGAGAAATGGGCTCCAAGAGGCTAGGAAACTTGTCAGAGCTTGTACTGCTGTCAGGTCCCTGAGCACAGGACTCACCTTCCAGGGCACTCTCTTCCCCACTAGGAGTCCCAGGGGGTTAGTGACTCAACTCTGCCATGTTTTCGGGAGGAGGGCAGAGAGTGAATGGAGGACTAATAGGACGCTAGCCCAGGAGCAGGACAGGTGGGCCACGTGGAGACCTCACTGGAGACACAACAGCCCATTGCGCCAACATTGGGGGTCCTTCCCTTGGAGACTCCCACAAGCGTGTGTCCCCTCATCCTTCCACACGGTTTCTGCTGCTTCTTGGCTTCTGCTGCCCAAAATGACAATCTTTTTGGATGAGTTGGACACTCATGGACCGGCCATTACACCAGGCTAACAAGGAAGCAGGCAATTAGCACACTTTCTCACTCAGCCGTAAATGGGAAAATGCTTCATCAAAACCATAATATCCACAGTACCTACTTTCCCTTGATTATTACACACAAGAACAACTCCATTTAGAACAACATATAAGGAAACCCAAAGCCAAAGCCTTTCCCCCTCATCATCTCCACTTGTTACTTGATGTCACTGAGCCTTTCTCCCCTGCGGCTTGAACAGAGAGCAGCCTTTCAACCGGCCCTGGGAGGTTCCCTTGCATCTGAGTGGCGCAAAGCTCCGGCTCAGCCCTGCTGAGTGTCCAAAGCAGTTTGACATCAAAAGGCCTGTGCAGGCAGCTTTTACTCTGGCATTGTGACTTCTCTAACAACCTCCACCTTCTCACAGGCTTGCGGGGCACTCCCCGGGCTCTCCGAATCATCATAATCCTCTCTACTTCATAGCAAAACCTGGAGTGAGAGAAATCACACACTTTGATATCGTCACAAAAAACAAGGGATGGAAGGGAGCTCCTGGGCCACCCCACTTGCTGCTCTGAAACCTGCTGCCCACCTGCACCCAGCAGGTTCCCCTGCAGCACGTACCACTGATGGAATCCTCCTGCCATGCTGGTGAGGTGGACATGAGCATCCTGAGCACCCTGTCTTCCATGTGAAGCAACCTACCCAAGGTCGCTGGACCAGGGCTGTCCTCACTGCTCCAGCTGCCACCTGCCTGAGCACTGGTTTCTTTGCTCAGCTCTCCCAGGAGACCTTTTCCTTAAGAGCAATTTCCTTGGCCTGGAAAGTTGCTCTGGGGTGAGATCTGAGCTCCCTGTTTTCACCCTCTCTGTGGGACAGTTTCCATGGGAATGTGGCTCATGCAGCTTTGTGTTCGCTCTTGGGAGGTGATATGTGCTGGCGGCTCCTCCTGCACTGGACTCGAGTTTTCCTCTGGCCACTGAATCTCCCTGTGCTCCCTTCCAACCTATCCCCGTTGCCTCCAGCTTTCATCAAGCTGGACCCGACTTCACCCAAACCAGTCTCCAGGGAGCTGTGTCACCAAAGAAAGGATTGGGAGCCTGTGAGTGTCCAGATGATGAAAGAAAAACCAGAGGCAATTTTAGTGTTCCAACACCTCTTGGTGCTCTGTGGGCCTGACATTATCTTGGGAATGACCTTCTTTTGTTCTCACACTGTGGATTGTCAACCATACCTGCCTGGTTTAGCATCTTTTGAGGACTTGCAACCTTGGAAGCATCCCCATTTTACAGATGAGGAAACTAAGGCTCAGAGAAACTAAGGCCCAAGTCCATGCGATTGAAGGACAAAAATCCTGGGGGAATTTGGAGCCTGCATTCCTGAATCTCCATCTTGCTGCCTCTTCCAGACACCAGTCTGGTGTCCCACCATTCATGTCCATTCCCCACTCTGCCCATCATAACTGAGTGCCACCAGGCAACCGCAGCAACTCAGAGACCCTTCAGTGATGGTAGGTGCTGCGCTAAAGAGTTCTCTTCACCACCAGATGGCGCTGCTGGCACAGTGCTCTCCTTTTGCTCCAGAAACAAAGACCCTAGAGTTCCCCTTCCCCTGGAGGAGAAACTATTGCGCAGGCCCACATCCTGGGCCTTTCTCCCCAGCGGAAGGATTCATGGATCCCGGGATTCCTTTGTGAGGTTAATCATCTCCTTCATTTTCCAGAGGTGCCTCCTTAATTTGGGGTGGCTCTGCAGGCATTTAAATCCCAACTCTCTCTTCCAAGATTCCTCAAAACTAGCCCCTAGGGAGAGGTGGGCAGCATTGTGGACCTCTTGCTGCAGAGGAGGAAACTGAGGCCCAGAGAGGTTATGTACTTGGTCCAGTGTCACACAGCTGGAAGTGGCTCAGCTGAGTTTTGAGCCCAGGGTTGTCTGAGGCTCACCATTCTGTTCTGCCCACAGAATTCACCACGCCTATCACGTTCTCCCTCCCACTTCCCCATCTCACCTCCACCATGACCCCAGGCCCAGGAAGGATGGGCACATCCTGGGAGTATGCCCCAGGCCCTGGGCCTGCTAGCTCTTTATCTAGGCTGGAGCTTCTACCTTCTCTCTTATAGTCTTCTTCCCCTTATAGTCTCTGGACTCCCCCTGTGACCTCAGCCAGGGCCATACAACCTCAGGCAGGAAGATCAAGTTTCCAAAATCCCGGGTTTTTGCCCTGGTCCTTGCCCTGGCCCAGCACTGCTCCTATCTTCCTCCAGCCTCCCAGGATCCCACAGGCCCCTCCCCCAAGAGAATCCCAGGCCCAGCCCAGGGAAAGTCAGTAGGGTACAGGCTGGTCAGGCACCCACCCATCTCAGGGAGTCATCTGTCTTTCAGGACCTTAGGCTGAGGCCTCCCAGGAATGTCCACCAAGCTCCTTCCCAACTGGGCCAAAACCTTCAGAAACATCTGCAGGAGCCACTGATCCTGAACTAGGAAGTCAATCACACAACACACCCTTTCCACTGTGTAATCCCAGATGGGCCAAGGGAGGAAACTGTCATTATTTGGAGGCACAATTTGCTGAAGGCTTGTCATAAGCTAGGCCCTTTGGTGAGCGTTTCACACTCATTTTCTCCTATAACATTTTTAACAGCTCTTTTATTGTCCTGCTTTAGAGAAAACAGGCTCAGGAAGGTTGCGTGACGTGCCCAAAGTAGTTGTTACAAGCAGCAGGATTTGAATTCAGATATGCCTGACATCAAGTCCTCAAAAGATGCCTCTGTACCTCACCCATGGCACTCTCCCTTACACCTGGCTCTCCCAATTTAAAGCCAGGTGCTATAAGTAGGTCTTACCTCTATTGCACAGTTTTTAAATGACACAGTTTAGAATCAAACCTAAAGGAGCTGTAACATTGAAGTGCCAGGACCCCACCTGCGCCCTACCCTCAGCACCGGGGGAGGTCAGAGAGGTATGGGATGCAGAGCTGGGGATGGAGGTGGAAAGGGAACCAGCACCCATATCAACTCCCAGAAGAGGCAGAACACATTTATGGAGACACGAGAAAAGTAGTGACTCTTGCATTTTACCAGAGGCGCTGGAAGTAACTGTCCCTTCTGGGGCTTCTGTGAGATGGCGGCTCCCCAGCCAAGCCAAGCCCACTTTCTCCTTTAAAAGATCTGGGGGGAAGGCACCCCAGGTTGCATTTAAAAAAATAACTCTTTAACCCAACGAGGCTACAAATTAGTGTCTGCAGACCAGACTGGTCTTCAGAGTTGTAAAGCATGCCTTAAGGTGGCTGCCAACATTTACAGATTGCAAAAATTTACATTTATCTGAAACTAGAGAGTTGTGGTTTCTCCTGTAGATAAGGCCCTTTGGCCATGTGGGCTGTGTCCTTGGATGGTGACAGTGGCCTGGAGCTGAATAGCTGCTGCCCCTAAAGCCCAGCACACTCCCCCCACCATCTCCACACTCAGCCTGAGCCCCTCACTTAGGCTACCTGCCTGGCCCTGGGTCCTCTGAATTGGGGGGCCTCCCCAGAAACCTCACTCACTTCACTGATAGTAGGTAGGGGAGGGAAGCGATGTGGGGCCTGGACTCTCAGAGGCCCACCCTGCCCCCTGCCCCCTGCCCCTCTCCAAATAAGGAATTCAGCCAGAAGAAAATGGAGCTTGGACAAGGTGCCTCAGGGAAGAGGATGGGGCAAGGATGCTGGGGAAGAGGGCCCACTGAGAGGGATTGGTAATAAAAGATGGGGAAAGAAGAATTTTCAGAAGAAGAAAACCATGGTCAGCAGCATCCAAAGCCAAGGAGAGGTGGGAGAAACAAGGACAAGAAGCCACCGGATCACGAGCCCAGAGAGAGCCAGATTAGTGGACTAATGAGGCAAAATTTCAGAGGGTTGGGCCGGCCGAGTGGCGCGATGGTTAAGAGCTGGCTTGGGATGCCAGAGGGCCCCGGTTTGGATCCCACATGTGAGGGCCGGTGACACTGCCCTCCACAAAATCAAAACAAAAAAACAAACAAACAAAAAATTTCAGAGGGCTGACCATGGCCAGATTCTTGTATGGCATGTATTTTTACCTCCATCTTTTCAGCAGAGCAGATAAGCTCAGAGAGGGCAAGCAAACCACCCAAAGGCACATAGCCAGGAGGCCTATCACGATTCCTTTACCCTCCGCCCCCATCTCTCCTTAGTCTCCATGTTAGCTCCAACCCCAGACTGCTTTTTCCTAAATTCTCTAAGTCACCTTCCTCTTAATCTAGGCTCCCACCATCATGCCCAGGGCAGAGGCCAACACGAGTCCGACCCTTGGAAATGACACCATGGAGAAATGTGAGTGACTGCATGTTGGGAGAGGTCTGGCCTGGCAGGGGCAGAGCCTGGCAGAGATAGCGCCATCTCCCTCTTGGTCACTGCTGCTTCCAGCCCTGGGAAGGATGGCTGCAAACCAGCCCAGCTCCTGGGCTTGGATCAGGCCTAATGTTGAGGTTTCAGGAGACTGAGGTGGGGCCTTGGGCTCCAAGCTGAAGGGGGTGGCAATGGTGGGGGGCTGGAAGCAAGGTGGGGGCTCAGTTCTCAGCAGCTTGACACCCCCCATACACACATAGGCAACCACCTCTTTGTGGACACCGGGCTGCCTGACCTGGCCGTGGGGCTCATCCTGCTGGCTGGCTCCCTGGTGCTCCTGTGTACCTGCCTCATTCTCCTCGTCAAGATGCTAAACTCCCTGCTCAAGGGCCAGGTGGCCAAGGTCATTCAGAAGGTTATTAACACCGGTGAGTCCAAGAAGTGGGTGGACAGGCCCCAGGACGGGCCCTTTCAGATCTCGCTAAGTCCTGCCACTGCCTCACTGTGATCTGGGTAAAACCCTACCATCCTTGAGCCTCAGTTCCTCCATGTGAGCAAAGAAGAGGTTGGACTGGGTGATCTCTAGGCCCCTGAGGTGCTGACAGCTAGATATCTGTGGCTGCCTCTGGCTATGGTCCCATTCCAGCAGGTGGCTCTAGAGAGATTCTCAGAGGCCACTGTTTGATTTGATTAACTAACAAATGGTCATCAAGCCCCTACGTTGTGCCAAGCATGGGATGGTGCCAGGGATGCAGAGGTGAGGTGCACAGAGATGGATCCTGGATCCTGCCCTCGGGGCTCGGGGCCCAGAGGGAGGGAGGGCAATGAAAAACAAATTATCAGGGGGGATACATTCAGAGAAAAAGAGAGTTAACTGCCAAGGAGAAAGCAAAAATGGCAACAGAATAGAGTTTGGAAGAGGCTGCTTTTGATGGGTGCTCAGTGGCCTCTGTGAGGAGGTGACATTTGAGCAGAAATCTAGATGAGGAGTCCAAATGTGGCTGAAGTGCCTTCCGGGTGAAGGGAACAGCAAGCACAAAGGCTCTGAAGCAGGAGCCAGCTGGGCAGGTTTGTGGCCCAGAAAGGTGGCCAGTTGCATGGTGGGAGCTCAGTAAGGGAGGCTGAGAGAGGCAGGGAGAGGTCATCGAGAAAATGGAGGATCAGATCACGGGCCACAGGCTGTGCTCAGAGCCTGGACTTTGTTAAGGATAATGGGAGCACCTGGAGGGTTGGGGGGCCGGGGAGTGACACCATCTGATTTTCATTTTAAGCTTCATTCTGAGCTTTCAGAACTGCTTGGCACAGGTAGAGGCTGCATGACAAATGCTGGAAGGGAGCTCAGAGGATGGAGAAACAAGGGCTGGGTCAAGAAGGGGTTTTCAGTGGCAGTGATATCCACACTGAGCCCTCAGGGTGAACATTTAGGAGTGAGGAGGGTATCGGGGCAGAGGGAACAGCCTGGGCAAAAGTGTGATGGAGCCAGTCTGAAAAGGGTCTTTAATTCAAGATCAAAGGGCCAGTAGAAGCCACCGCAGTTGAGCAGGAACTGACAAGGTCCCCTTGGAAACTGGCATCCAAGACCTCCTCCCCAAGAAAGGTCTTGGCTCCCCTTCCAATGTTCCCCCACTGATCATGCTAGGACGGGTTTCCTCGCAGACTTCCCCGCCCCCTTCACCTGGGCCACAGGCTACTTTGCCATGGTAGTGGGTGCTGGCATGACCTTCGTTGTCCAGAGCAGTTCTGTGTTCACCTCGGCCATCACCCCACTCATTGGTGAGTGCCCATGCTGAAGGGGGGCTAGCAGGGAAAGGGCTGAGGGGGAGCAGGGAGACCACATCCTGCCCTCTGTCCCCCAGGCCTGGGTATGATCAGCGTCGAGCGTGCCTACCCCCTCACGCTGGGATCCAACATTGGCACCACCACCACGGCCATCCTGGCTGCACTGGCCAGTCCCCGGGAGAAGCTGTCCAGTGCCTTCCAGGTGTGCCTGGGAGAGTAGGCCTGCCAGAGGCAGGACCGGGCTGGGATTGGGGCATGGCACTGGCCCAGGGTGGGATAACATGTAACAAATCATTTTAACTGTTGAATAGGGGCCACCCACTATGCCAGGCTCTGGGGCAACCATACAGGCAAAGTAGAGCTGGTGCCACCCTCAGGACCCTGGCATCTACAAGAAGATATGACTTAGAATCACACTAATAAACAGTGGGCGGGATGTGCCCTCTTAAGAAGGGGTGCTGTAAGAGGGGACCTGGCCCAGTCTGAGGGATCAGGTTGAGTAGGGGGACACACGCCAGAGGGGTTGCTGTCCTAGGAGCAAAGGCGTAATGACAAGCCAGGGGCTGGGGCCGGGGCAGAGACCCAGCAGGAGGCCGCCAGAAACTAACGAGGAGAAATCTTTTAGCTTCTGGATTTGGGCAGGAGCTGCTGGGGAATTCCTGGGAGAGGGGTCCGTGGGGGAGATGTGGAGCGTTCAGGGCAGTGGTTATTTGTCAGCTGGCCCAGAAGTGTTTTCATATTTCACTGGAGGCATAGCACCCCTAAGCGGTGAGTTTCCTGCTGCCCAGGCCAGGCTGGGCCCCTATTATCTGTTCCTGCCCGCCTGACTCTGGAGCCAGCCGAGCCTGTGCCCACCTCAGACCCTTTGCCCTCTCCCCTGCAGATTGCCCTCTGCCACTTCTTCTTCAACATCTCGGGTATCCTGCTGTGGTACCCAGTGCCCTGCACACGCCTGCCCATCCGCATGGCCAAGGCGCTGGGTAAACGCACTGCCAAGTACCGCTGGTTTGCAGTCCTCTACCTCCTGCTGTGCTTCCTGCTGCTGCCCTCACTGGTGTTTGGCATCTCCATGGCAGGCTGGTGGGCCATGGTAGGTGTGGGAGCACCCTTTGGGGCCCTGCTGGCCTTTGTGGTGTTTATCAGCATTCTGCAGAGTCGCAGCCCCCGGCACCTGCCCAAGTGGCTGCAGACGTGGGACTTCCTGCCCCACTGGATGCACTCCCTGAAGCCCCTGGACCGCCTCATCACCCGCGCCACCCTGTGCTATGCCAGGCCCGAGCCCCGCTCACCCCCACTGCCCCACTCACCCCCACTGCCCGCCAGGGTCTTCCTGGAGGAGCTTCCTCCCGCCACACCATCCCCCCGCCTTGCCCTGCCTGCTCACCACAATGCCACCCGCCTCTAAGCTTCGGACCAGACTGCCACCTGGGATGGGGAAGAGCCCATATCTGGTGCCCGAGGTGGAAAGACAGAGGAGTGTGTCTGTGTACGGTGGGCATGGGCATGTCCTTGTGCAGGTCCTCAGAGGTCTGGGCTGTATAGCTGAGAGCTGATGTGTGAGCCTGTGTGTCAGCCTGCTCATGTGTACATGATAGTGTACCTGTGGGGGCTCTGTGCAGGCTGCAGGATACCCGGGTATAATTTCCTGTCCTTTGCACATATGTTTGGAGGCCTATGCTTGTGTCCTTGTGTCCACACAACTCCAGCGGGGCTGGGCAGGACTAGGGGTGGGTCTAAGTAGTGACTTGCAGCTGTTTGCTCGTGTACAGATATGGTGGCTGAGTCACTGGCTGAATTCTCACCCCCTCCTGGCCACCTTCCTTCCATCATAATACCATTCTCATCCTCACCCAGCTTTCTGAATCACCACTAAAATGCCCTTTCCCAACACTGCCTGATTAAAAATAAGAATTAAACTTTTGTTCTGTATTTGGAATCCTGTTTGCTCTCATCTGGTGGGGAAGGAGAGACCATGGTTTGGGGTTCAGCAGCACTATCTCCCCTCCCAAAGACAGCCCGCTGTGTTCTGGAAGAGCCAGCCTGCAAACTCACTCCAACAACCTGCCTGGCCCTACCTTAGTGAGTCCAACCTACATTTCAGACTCCCTAGAAGCACTCCAGGACCTGGGGCCACCCCCAAAGCAAGTGTCAGGATGGCACTCTGAACCTCCAACCCCCGACCTACCAGGCTGACCTCCTCTGGTCTCTCCTTGCCTCTGACTTCCACCCTCCCTCTTTTGGGGACAAGATCAGTTCTCCAGAAAACAAGTGACAGGTGGGGGCTTGTCAGGATCACTGAGGGAGGGGGCTAAGAGGGTGGAGGTGGACAAGAGAGGCCATGTCCTGTGTCCCAGTGCACAGGGGACAGGGACCAGCCACCCTTCCTCCCACCTTTGTCTTCTATCTTTGGCAATAAACCAGGCCTCATTTAAAGCCAACCAAGTTTTCAATTCCTATTCCTCCATAGCCTCCCCCCCAGCTGAAGCCTGCAGAGGGAGAGTCAAGGGGTGGAAGGTGCCAAAATTCCTCACGCTAATCCAGGGACATCTCTGGAATCTTTGGACCCCAAGGTGGCAGGAAGGCTGTAGGGCCTAGACCTGGTTGTTATTGTCTTGGTCACATTCTCCTACTCCACACCCTTTGAGGTATGTGGGGAGAGATGCAAGGGCCAGGGCCTGGGAGTCCCAGAGCTGTTCCCTAACTTACCAGACGCACCTTGTCACCCACTTGCAACCCTTGCTCCCTCCTGCCAAGTGGAGGGTGTGAGGAGTACACTAACCTCCAGCCTGGGGAAGGGTGTGGGAGGGTGGGAAAGGGACCCCTTTTATGGTTTGTGCTGCCCAGAGGTGAGGAAAGCTTTGTGGGAAAGGATGCTCAGGCCTGAGCTCCAGGGTTTGAGAAGGCTGCTCCCTGGGACTCTTGCTCAGCTGTGGTGTCTCAAGGACCCTGGGGAAGGCGTAAAGGCCCCTGGACTCTGGCCTGGGGAGTCAGGTCAGAGGCCTCTGCAGGGGAACAAATGGAAGGGCTGGTTCTAGGGTACAGGAAGCTGGGAAGCCTCTGGACTCAAAATCCCAGCCCCACCAGGTAATCCTTCTGCAAGTATCTTCCATGATACTGGTGTCTTCTTCTTCGTCTTCTTCATCATCTTCTTCTTCATCATCATCATCATCCCCCACGCCCCTCAAACCAAGGATGAGTCTGCCATGCCCAAATATGACTTTACTTTGGATCCTCTGCTGCCTGGCTGCCTGCTAGGTGCTGTGAGTGCGCAGCCCACGGATCAGCTCATGCGCCCTCTTGTTGAGGATGCCCCCATGCACACCCCGCCGGCCCATGAGCACAAGGAGTGCGCGTGGGGTGTGGCCCACGCAGACAGCGCGCCCATCCAGCCCCTTCGTGCGTGCGTCCAACACTCCGTCGCCCTCTGCCAGCAGGTGGTCTCGGATGACGCAGCAGCGGCGGCCCGCCAGGCTCAGGCCCGCCTGCAGGAAGGTGCTCCGGTCAGGCCCTGTGAGCACACCCACTTCCTGCGGTGAGATGGCTGCCAACAGGCCCCCAGGCCTAGAGGCCCACACGCAGCGATTGTCCGAGTGACCCACGATGGCCACATCGTCGATTCGCTGATCCCGCAGCACCGCACTGATATAGCCTTTCCACTCTCCCATTCTGGCTCAAAGTATGCCCCTCCCCTTGCGCTTTTGAGGGATGCCGAGCTGCTTCAGCCTAGAACTCCCAGGGCACTGTAACGTATGTGGGGGCGGGGTTGTGACGTTGAGGCACGGCAATGTCACAGAGCGGCTACCTTCTGCGGGAGAATGGGAGCAGGGGTTCACATCTTACTCCTTGGTGAAGTCTAAATTTAGCCTGAAGGAGGGGATCGCAAGAAAGTCAAAATAATCCCCCAAATCCAACTAAATGACCCATCAAGTACTGTACACATGTATTTAAAAACGAAACGAAAGATGCCATGTCTGGACAATCGGACCTCTTGGCCTGGTAACCATTCAACCTCCAGAATGTGGTTCTCAAACGTTAGGAGCATTAGACTCTCCTAGAAAACTATTAAACACATCGCCAGGCCCCAACTCAGTTTGATTCAGTAGTATGACGTGTAGCCTGAAAATATGCACTTCTAACAAGTTCCCTGCCAACCCTGCTACCTCTGGTCTAGGGACCACACTTTGCGACCCACTGCCCTAGCGTGTGTTGGACAGCAGTTGCGGGGGGCTTCTTCCTCAGTCGCCAACCCGAAGAGTCCACATTACTGTTTTAAAGTTAAGCATTTATGACCATGGTTCTCAACCCCAGCTGCACTATGAAGTTTTTAAAACATACCACTGCTCACTCCCCATCCCTAGAAATACGTACTGATTTAATTGATCTGAGACAGATTGGGGGCATGGGCTCAAAAAGTTCCCCCAGGTGATTCTGATGTACAGTCAAGGCTGAGAACATCTCCATAAACTTAAAATATTAGTAAGTTTCAAACGAGGAATAATATGTGGAATCACCTTGCTCAGGGCTGGGTACACACGGCTCAGTAAATGTCAGCTGGACGTGAATCTAAATCTTGCATAAGATATCGATAGATCCTGTTCTGAGGGGTGTGGAGAAGCTGTGCACGGGTTTACTGTCTTGGCATTTCCCAGCAGGATCCCTAACAGCTGTGCCTCTCAAGCATTTCCAAAAGCACTTTATTGAGTGCCCTCGCCATGCCTGGCACTGGGCTGGCGGAACTGGAACACAATCCTTGCCGTCCAGGATCGTGCCCCAGCCATTCTCCCATCCAGAATCGCGCAGGAGGGTAAGACCAATTCCTGGGAGGTCAGGAAGCAGTGTGCTCCTGGATCCAGGTCAGGTAGTAGGTCACATCGGTGTATACACCTGGCTTGTTGCGGTCGCCACAACCCGAGCCCCAGCTGATGATGCCTCGCAGGACGAGCTTACGCTCTACGGACTCATCCTCACACACCAGCGGGCCCCCGGAGTCACCCTGGATCGAGGAAACGCGGCTCAGCATCCTTGGCCTGGGGTCTGCACTTGACGGGGTCTGAGGAGGGCGCCAAGCGGCCCAAGGATTCACCTGGCACGCGTCGGTGCCGCCCTCCAGGAAGCCCGCGCAGAGCATGCCGGAGGTGAAGGCGGTACCGTGCACATCGGGGGCGGAGCAGTGCTCCTGAGGGATGAGCGGTACCTGCGCCTCTTGCAGGAAGCTAGAATATTCCTCCGCCCCTGGAAACCGAAAGCTCTTTGTTCACACCCCTCTGGACTTGGCTTGCCCCTCGGCCGTGGAACTGACTGCGCCAGGCGCTTCCAAACCCACTGATTTCCAGCCTCCCTCACAGCAACCTCGTGAGGGAGGGAGTTCCCGGTAACCCTATTTCACAGATCAAGAAACTGAGGCGCGAAAGAAGCGGGATGTGAATGGGCAGGGCAGAGCAGGGCTGCTTTGGACGTTCACCCCCCTTCCTAGTCAGCGTGTAGGAACCTTGCTCCCCATCTATCCACCCTGCTTGAGCGCGGGGCCGGTGTCCTTTAGCCTTTTAGCCCAGCGCCCAAAGAGCAAGTAGGATTCTCCCCGTACCCCTCAGGAAATTTGGGGGCCCCAACAGTGAATCCCAGGCCCTGAGAGGAGCGGGCTGCTGAGACAAGGGTCCTGCACATCCTCACAACACACCAGTTCAGAGCCTCCTGTCCCTGGTGGTACCAATGCTTCGGGCTTTTCTGGACTACCCCAGTGACCAGAGGTCTTCCTCCCGCCCCTAGCCGTTCTGCCTACCCTCGAACTGGTGCCCCCAGCCGGCGACCTCGCAGAGCGCGGCCTCGTGTTCGGCGGAGTAAGCGGCACTGCTCGGCAGGCACAAGGGCTGAACCGAAGGCGACGGGCGCGCGCAGCTGCCATCCGCGCTTTCCTGCAGGTGCAGCAGCGCTAACCCGGGCGGGGAGGAGTGTGAGGCCCGAGACGCCGGGCTCCAAGCCCTCCCCACGATTCATTTCCCTGATCCCCGCGGGGCGACCCTACGCACCCAGGTCGTGCTGGTAGGTGATGGTCGAGAAGGCCTCGTGCAGGCGATAGGCGCGCACCGCCAGCGTCTGGCACTGCGCACAGCTCTGGTTAAAGCGGTCCTGGCCCAGCACCACCGTCAGCTCCTCCGGCGCCGGCCTGCGGGCAGGGTGGGGAGAAGACGCGTGATCAGAGCCGGCCACAAGCGGCCTTGGGGTGCCCCCCTTCCCAAGCCCCTTCCTGGGTTTCGGCTTCCTCCTGGGAGCTCTTGAGGGGAAAGGGGGGAACTTAGGGAAGGGATTCGGGTGTCACTCGGAAGCTGGGCACGGAGGAGAGGAGCCAGGTCCCGGGCTGGCGCTGGGATCTCGGTACTGGCCGGTTCTGCAGGCAGTGAGCCGCGGTTAGCACCCAGCAGGAGGCAATAAGGCTGCCAGCGCAGAAATTATGGCCCCAGTATAGCGCGGCGATATAGGGGTGAGCTCCAGGCAGCGCCACCAGTCCCCCGAAGACGCGGCTCAACGAGGACAGCCGTTTCCGGAGCCGCTGACCACAGCCTGCCGGGCTTGTTCCGGGCAAGGGAATCCGCTGCGCCGGCCCCTCGCTCAAGATTCTGGAGATGTCAGGGCTAAGGACAGGGAGATCCACGAGCGGCTGGAACGTAGCTCGCCCGCGCCCTCTCTGCTAGGACTTCCGCCCCTTCCCTATTACCTGTCATCGAAGGCAAGGCCTAGATAGTCGTTCTCTCTGAGAGGGGGCAAGGGGAGGTCCTGGTGCACAAGTGGTGTCCGGGGAGGTGCCCGGGCTAGGGCTTGGCACTGTGCCAGGCGGCAGTATTCCCAGCTCAGCCGGTCGCTCCTCCATACGAAACACCACGGGCGGGTATCATTGTCCGGATTCCTGTAACCACAGGAGGGAGCACTGTTAGAGCGTGGAGAGCCCCAGAGCCCCAGATGGGGAGGAAGGGGATGCCTTGCCCTGCAACACTCGGCGCACCGGCAGAAGGCATGGTCGCCCAGGCCCCAGTTTAGTGCTTGCTCTGCAGTCAGGTTCCGATAGGTGGCCTCCGAGGCCCAAGGCTGACACCGAGCGCCAGAGAGCGTGATCTCTGCTTTGCCTCGATAGCTGAGCCCGCGGCCGTCGTAGCAGCTCGCCACAGTGTCTGGGGAGAGAGGAGGCTCCTGCAGCCAGGGGATAGTATGGTCCTGCCGCCCTCTCAGCCACTCTCTCGTTCCTCTCCGCATGCTGTCCCCACGTGGGAGCGGGGCTTCTGTTTCCCGTATGCCCTAACTCACCCACGTCGCAGTTTCGTCCTGCGTACCCCTCCGGGCAACTACACAGACGGTGGCCCTCCGACTCTAGGCAGCGGCCCCCGTTGAGGCATGGGTTGGTGCGGCAGACTGGGAGAAGGAGCACAGTGAGCCACCTGTGGGCCCAAAGACCCAGAAGAGGCTCTCCTTTCACAGACACACCCCGGCCTCCTGGTATTTTCTCCTCCTGGCCTCTGACCTTTGGAAGTCCTCCCGGCCCATTTCCCAACCGATCCACTCACCCTGGCTGGCCAGCGGCTTGCAGTGTGCTCGGGGACCCTGGCACTGGCACTTGGTCATACCCGCGGGCTCAAGACTATACCATGTTTCATTCTCATGGAAGAACTGGAGAAGCTGAGGCTCAAAGCACTTCTCTGGGAATAAAGTGGGGCGGTGGTCTCAGGAGAGGCTGGGACCATGCCAAGTCTCCAGGGGTCCAGGGACCTCTTCAGTAGGCCAAGCCTGCTCCTGTTTCCCAGCCCCCCTCCCTGGCTCTTGGCATCTCCTTACCTCTCTGGCAGTGCTGCCCCGTGAAGTGTTCTGGACAGATGCAGTGTGGGCCTCTTGGCATGTTCACACAGGTCCCTCCGTGCTGGCAGGGGTTGTGTTTGCTGCAGTGGTCTGAGAGTTGGACACAGGGGGAGGAAGAGAGGGAGGAGCCTGAGTCAGGCAGATAGGAGCCATGTCCATACCTGAACCTGCTTGTTTTATGCCCTTGTTTCTAGGCCTTAGCTTACCCACCTGCAAAATGAGGCTATCCCCCTCCCAGAAATTCTCCCCCTGGAGGGAGGGAAGGAGCTGGGTGCACCCAGAATCCCAGGTGTGTAGGGTCTGATGATGCCCAAGAGAGTAACTAGTGGGGAGAAGAGGGCCTTGGGCCACCCCAGAGGCTATGTGTGGCACCTTGCACTTTCTTGGGCTCCAAGCAGTATGCCCATCGCTGATCCTGCTCGAAGTTGGGGGTAGTAGCACACCTGGAGAAAAAGATAAGGCTCCCAGCTCTGCCCAGGGGGCTGGCCCGCCCTCCCCTATCACAGCCCCCTCTCTCCAAGCAGGGTTCCTTAGGGAGAAGGATGGGCAGGGTCCATCTGCCTAGACCCCTGCTCCAACCCCTTCTGGGTTGTCTTACCAGGGCCGGGAGCCAGGCCAGCCTCTGTGGGCGCATTTGTGGTACAGCTGCCGGTTGTACTGGAAAGGGAAGTGGCAGGGCTCCCCAGTGACAGTGAGAACTGCAAGGATAACACTCTCTGAGACTGTTCCCTGTGCCCAACCTTCCAGACACCACCCTCAGGGTCTACTTGAAAAAGGACAGACCTTCGAAAAGATCATTGTACCTTCAAGCATCCTGCTTAAGAAGTTGGGTTCCAGAGTCAGACAGCTGGAGCACTCCGACTCCAGCACCTACTAGCTGTGTTACCTTAGGCAAGTCTGTGTTACCTTAGGCAGTTCCCCACTTTAGAAGAGTGCTTGCCACAAAGTAGGCACTTCATAAATACTTATTAAATGTTGAAGTCACTTGACCACTCTGAACCTTAGTTTCCTCTCTGTAAAATGGCCATGATTATACAGTTGAAAAGTTTCAGTTTTGCATGATAAAAAGATTTCTGAAGATGGGTGGTGATGATGTTTGCACAATATAAATGTACTTAATACCACTTAACTGTGCACTTAAAACGGTTAAGATAAATTTTATGTTGTGTGGATTTTACCACAAAAAAACTTTTTAAAATAATGATGTAGGTATATTAGTACAAAAAAGTGTTAATAATTTAAACAAAGAACAAGTTGCAAACAGCATGTCAGTATGGTCCTATTTTTATACAAATACGTATGCATAATAAAGAAATCTAGAACATTTTCAAAATTTGTAAGAGTGGTTTTTGGAAGATGGTGGATTATGGATGACTTTCTTCTTCTTTTGCATTTCTGTAATTTCTAAAGTTTTGGCAATAAACATAATTTTTTTAATTGTACAGTCGAGCCTCATCATTCACAGATTCTGTATTTGTGAATCTGCCTTCTTGCAAAAATGTATTTGTAACCCCCAAACCAATTCTTGAGGAGCTTTCACGGCCATTCACAGACATGTACAAAGCAATGAAAAATTTGAGTTAGCAGAAGAATACATTCCTAGAAGAGGTCAAACCTGGTGACACTCTGCTTCTTGTTTCAGCTCTCCTACTGTAAACAAACGTCCTTTTCACAGTCTATTGAGTGCCACATTTTTCACATTTTATGCTTTTGGTAGGTGATTTTGCTGTTGAAAATGACCCCCATAGTGCTGAAGTGCTGTCTTGTGTTCCAAAGTACAAGTGGGCTGTGATGGGCCTTATGGAGAATATATGTGTCTTAGATAAGTTTCATCAGGCATGAGTTATAGTACCTTTGGCTGTGACTTCACTGTTAACGAATCAATAATACATATTAAGCAAGATGTCTTTAGACAGAATCACACATAAAACAAGGTTATATATTGACAGTTGATGAAAACATTGTGACGAGAGGCTCACAGGAACCCAACCCTATATTTCCTTTAGTTCAACATATTTGCTAATTCAGTGTTCGCAGTGACTTTATAGAATGTGACTACCACAAATAACAAGAATTGACTGTATCTACTTCAGAGGAGCGTTGTGAGGTTTAAATGAGATTACACCTATAAAACACTTAACCTGGCCCAGAGTACCTGCTCAATAAACATTAGTTGCTATTTTGTTGTTAAAGGCACAATAGCAATTGCTGAGGGACAGGACAGCAAAGGAAGAGGGAGGGGTCTGAGATGGACTTTTAAAATGCAAATGGAGGGCCTGCTGAGTGGCTCAGTTGGTTAAGAGCTTGAGCTCTGAGCAACAGGGTTGCTGGTTCAACTCCTGCATGGGACAATGGGCTACACATACCCGCAACTAAGATTGAACATGGCACCTTGAGCTGAGCTGCCCTGAGCTGCTGCCAGGTGGCCGGATGGCTCAGTGGCTTGCTCAGTGGTTAGAGTGTGCGCTCTTAGCAACAAAGTTTCCAGGTTTCCAGTTCAACTCCCACGTGGGTGGTGGGCTACGCCCACCCACAACTAAGTCTGAACACAGCACCTTGAGCTGGGTGGCTGGATGGCAACTGGACCTGGAGCTGAGCTAGCTGCGCCCTCCACAACTAAGATTCAAGGACAACAACTTGGCTGTTCCCCTTCCCCAATTCCCCAACACTGTTCTCCTTCTCCAATTCCACAATAAAATCTTAACAACAACAACAACAACAACAAAAAGATGCAAATGGGATGGATAGAGAGGAGGATCATCCTAAGCAGGTGATTAGACAAGGGCAGGGCACCTAGGTTGGATCAGACAAGAGGACAGAGAGCAGTTTGGCTGGGTGTGAAGTGATGAGAGGAGGCTGAGGCAGTCAGGGTTTGATGTGCTGAGTGAGCCTCAGTGTCATGCTAAGGGGCTGGGCCTGACCCCACCAGGCTCACCGCCAGGGGCGATGAGTTCACTACCCTTTAGTGCTTGGGAGAATGAAGGCAGTGGGGAGCTATGGCAGGGTTTGAGGAGGTGGGAGATGGCAGACCAACCCCCACCTAAAAGGGAGCTTAATAAGAAAAGCTAATATGTTTTAAGCGTTTACCATGCAGCTGATGGTGACTGAGTGCCTTACATGGATTTATGACTCATTTCTCCTTCCCAACAACCTTAAGAGGTTTACTATTACCAGCCTGGTTTTACAGATGGGGGAGTTTGGAGAAGTCAAGTCATTTGCCCAGAGTCACCCAGCTCATCAGTGATGAAGCCAGGACTCAGAGATATTTGAGCTCCAGAGTCCGGCTCTTGATCCTTTCTTGTCTATGGAGGGCCCTGGCCTCTGTGTGGCAAGACTGATGCCTGCGAGATGTATCGAGGAAAGGAAAAGAAGAAGGGAGGCTGGGGAAACTGAGGAAGACTGGCAGGCCGTGGAATGGGCACTCAGCTGCCCTCAAAGGAGCCCAAGCCCTGCCCTCAAAGCAGCACATAACTCGCTATCACTCTGGGCCCCCAGCGCCCATGGGCACAGCAGGCCCTCAGGTCTGAATGTCAGCCAGATGACTCTGGGGACAAGAGTGATGGTTGTGCCCAGGATTCCACTCCTTGATGCAAGAGACTGACCATTGGTGTACTCCCAACCATACCCATTCCCACCCAAGAGTATCTTAGGAGGCAGAGCTGGGCTACTTACCCACTGTGTGTTCATCCGCTACGTGCTCATGTACACTGGGGGCTTTCCAAGGTGGAGCCTACAAGGGGAGAGAGGAAGGCAAGGAATTTTCCCAGAAAGTCATAGCTTGCCCCTGATCCCATGCTAGTTCCCAGCCCAGAAATACAGAGATTGCCTCACAAGATCTGGACCCTTTCTTCCTCCCTGCTTCTCAAGGCCCTTCTCCCCCAGAAACGCTGGCCATGCCCTCATATCTATAGGCTCTAGCTGTCTCTCTCCTCTGCCTGAGCCTTCTGGGCTGGTCATGTGCAGAGACCAAGGCTGTGATAAGGACCCCCGGGACCACCTCAGTACAATCCTCTTGGTTCCCACAGCCCTCACCGAAAGTGCCGGCTCCAGGCTCACCAGCAGGGACCCTAGGAGCAGCAGAGCCCTCATGGCGTCTGTCCGTTGGTCCAACTGCCAGCCCAGGAGTCCAGATCAATAGAGTTGGCCAAAGGTCTCTGAGGCCTGGAGAGCGGAGATTGGTCAAGCTGCCCTCCTGGGCCTTGTGGGGCACAGGTTGTTTGTGGAAAGCCAATCAGAGCAGCTTCTTTGGCACGCCTCCAATGGCGAGGAAGTTGGAAGTTGGGGGTTCAGGATAGAATGATGAAGAGCTTGGTTACCCCTCTCTTTCCCAGATAGTGGGACTGGAAGCAGGAAGAAGGACTTCTTGTGTGCCATGTCCCACTGGGAATGAGGAGGTTAAGGAGACCCAAGAGAAGCTCCCTATTGTAGTGATCTTAGGGTCCATTGGGAAGTGTGGTTATTTTCTATTGTTGCTTAAAATGAACCGAAGCTTCACAACTTAAAACAATATCCACTTATTAGTTCACAAACCTGTAAGTGGAAAGTCCAGCGCTGTGTGACTGGGTTTTCTGCTCAGAGTATCACAAAATTGAGACCATGGCTGAGTTCTCTGGAGGCTCTCGGGGAAAATACACCTTCAAACTATTCAGATTGTTGCCAGAATTCAGTTCACTGCATTTGTAAGACTGAGGTCCCTGCTTCTTTTGCAGACTGTCAGCCAGGGGCCACCGTTAGCTCCTCGAAGCTGCCTGCATTTCTTTTTCTTTTTCTTTCTTTTTTTTTTTTAAGATTTTTATTGGGGAATTGGGGAGGGGGAACAGCCAAGTTGTTGTCCTTGAATCTTAGTTGTGGAGGGCGCAGCTAGCTCAGCTCCAAGTCCAGTCGCCATCCGGCCGCCTGTCGGCAGCTTGCGACCACTCAACTCAAAGTGCCATGTTCAATCTTAGTTGCAGGGAGCGCAGCTCACCATCCCATGCGGGAGTTGAACCGGAAACCTTGTTGCTAAGAGCGCATGCTCTAATCACTGAGCCATCTGGCCACCTGTTGGCAGCTCAGCTCGGGCGCAGCTCACTGGCCCATGTGGGAATTGAACCGGCGACCCTGTTGCTCAGAGCTTGAGCTCTTAACCAACTGAGCCACTTGTCCAGCCCTGCATTTCTTGACATATGGCCCCTCAATCTTCCAAGCCAACAGAGTCTCCCCCATGTTGACTCTCTCTCGCATGTTGAATCTCCTTTGCCAGGAAGAACCCTGTCCCTTTTAAGGGGTCACTTGATTAGGTCAGGCTCACCAAGAATAATTTCCCTATCTTAAGGTCAACTAATTTGGGGCTTTAATTACATTTACAGCATTCTTCCACAAAAGCATCTAGATTAGCATTTGAATGAATAACTGGGAGAAGGTAAGTGTACACCAGGGAGTGAGAATCTCAGGGGTCATATTAGAATTCTACCAACCACAGAAAATTAGTCAAGAAAGTAAATGATCCTATGGGAAAAAAGCTAAAACAAGGGATACTAAAATGTGCACTTGGAGCATAAAGGAGGGTGATAGGGTCAACACATGCTGTTTTCCCTACCCAACATCCATTACCGTTGGTTCAGTAATGACACCCTGATTTTTCCTTTGGGAACCACTCCTTTATTCCCTCCATGAGTCCCTGTGCTGCCAGCTCTACCCTCCCATCCAGGGCTGGGGGTGTGGCCTCTGTCTGACCAATAAGAGCCTGGTATCTGTAGACCACAGCAATTGGTTCAGGGAGAAGCATATATACAAGTTTGGCCAGTCAGAGTCAGCCTTGGAACTTCCGCCAGAACTTTGGGAAAAGAGATACTTTCTTCCCACTTTAGTTGCTAAAAATGCAAGCCTGAAGATGTTGATGTCCATCTTTGTCACTGCTCGGGGAGGCCTGATATACAGACGAGGTCATTAAAGTGAAAGCATCTGAGTTCTTTTTTTTTTTTTAATTAATTAATTTATTTTTTTAAGCTGAGCCACTCTGCTCAGCAGCTCAGCAGCTGCTCAGCTCAGGCCGGGAATCGAATTGCTGTTGCTCAGAACTCAAACTCTTGAGTGAGCTCTTAACCAACTGAGCCATTCAGCTGGCCCTGTGTCTTAGTTCTTGATTGCACCTGAGTACAGACCACAGCCCAGGGCCAATTTCATACTGGCCCCTTCCTTCTCATGAGAAGCCTGCTTGCCCTTGGAACTGGAGGGGCCTTCAGAACAGGTCTCCAGGATGAATAAGGATTTGTGGGGGAGGGGGAGGGAGAGCTCTTGAGCAGAGTGAGTAACACAACTTCACAAAGCCGAAATGTAGCGTGTCAGATGGGAAATGAGCTGAGCACAGGGTGCCTTGTAGGGAATGTGAGATGGGGCATGAAGTCCTTTGGGACTGAAGATGGACACTCATGGGGATTTCGGTGCTCAACATCTATTTCCTGTTCTTTCTCTAGTCTCCCAGTTTCTATTTGGGAAGCCACCCTTCCCCCACTGTGTGGTGAAAGAGTAATTTCTACTGACCATCTCCCACTATGGAAACCTGATGGACCAAGTAAACCTCTCCCTACCATAGCATAGCCAGAGAGACCTGTTTAAAAACACAAACAAACAAACAAACAAACAAACAAACAAAAAACCCACAGGCCCAAAATGGCATCACTTGTGCCAAAAGCCCATGATACCAAACCTGATCTAATTGCAGCTTCAACTTCTCCCACAAACATAATCTTAATCAGTTAGTATGGAATTTTCTGGTCAACACCGGAAAGGTAACCTATCACATAGGCTGTCTCCATCCCCCATAGAAAGAAGAGGCAATCTCCATAATAAAAAACTTTTCCCCTTCTCTCCCTCCAAAGAAAAGATGTCCAGGCCCAAAAAGAATCCTTTCTTTTCCTAATAGCTTCCTTGCCCCACCCTTCTTCCTATCGTTGACTTAAAAATAATATCAACTAGGTATTTTATCACCAAAAAGGATTTATTCAGGAAAAAGAAAAAGGTTGCAATCCAGCACATGCAGAGATAGCAAGCCACTTGCACATTTTGGCCTGGGAGCCAAGATGGAGGAGTATTTAAGGAAGGGGAAAAGGGAATTAGAGCCATAGAGTTGTTTTTTTGTTTTATGGGTTTTTTAAAAGATTTTATTGGGGAATTGGGGAAGGTGAACATTATGTTTTTCCAGGACCCATCAGCTCCAAATCAAGTTGATGCCCTTCAATCTTAGTTGTGGAGGACCAAGCTCAGCTCCAAGTCCAGCCACTGCTTTCAACCTAGTAGAGGCGGCATGCAGCCCACCATCCCATGAGGGAGTTAAACCTGCAATCTTGTTGTTAATAGCATGCACTCTAACCAACTGAGCCACCGGGCTGGCCCAGAACCATAGAGTTTTATTATAAAGGAAGTTAGAACGACTGAACAATAACATCGACTAGGTAGTCTGTCACCAAAAGGATTTATTCAGGAAAAGGGAAAAGTACTGCAGCAACATGAGAACATGCAGACCCAATGAGCCATGTGCACATTCTGCCCTATGCCAAGATGGCGGATATACTGGAAGTGCCAAAAAAATGTATACAAATGGACACTTTGGTCAGAGTTGCTCAAGCAGTAGTTTGCCGTAATCAGTGTCTGGACGCTGATGGTAACCACTTTGAGCATCTCTTGTAATTGCAGAAGTCAAATGTGACTTGTATTCATCTTTTGTTATCGGTATATATTGAGCACTACAATTTTAATAGTTTTTTCTTTTCTTAAAGTGTGTATACATTTTTTTGGCACCCTCTGCATATAAAGGGCAGGGAGACAGGAAGTTAGAACCACGGAATTTTATGAAAAGGAAGTTAGGACCCTAGAGTTCAAAGAACCCAGCTCCCCCTACATACCTCCCAGCCTGATTAATTTCCTTAAATTCCCAGTTCTTCCTGTAGGGTTCCCGAGTGAACGTCCATAAGCCTTACCTCCTTCCATAGGCCCTCCTGCCCTATTATGTTTTCTTCAAGTTCCAGTTCATCTTTATCACTATAAAATCCTTCCACTTTGTACAACTCCTCAGAGGGCCCTTCTAGTTGCTGGATGGGATGCTGCCTGATGCATGAATCGCTGAATAAAGCCAATTAGATCTCCAGATTTACTCAGTTGAATTTTGTTTTTTGGAGGTCTAGCACTGCACGACCTGTGCCCTGACCAAATTGTCCCTGCTACAAGTAATGCCAGGATACCATTGAAAACACAAGCTTAAACAGGAAAGAAATTCAAAGTCATCATTTTGTTACCCAGGGGCCAGAAGCCCCTTCTGTGAAGCCAATAACAAGACCAAAAGGGAACCTTAACCGCACAAGCTTTATTCCATGGCCGGAGAGAGTGGAGACATGGGAGTCTTGCTCTCACATCAGCTTCTCCTCAGTTAGGGGTTGGGGGGTTGTCTAAATAGAATAATGGAAATGAGAAGGAGGTTTATATAAATAGATGGGAGGAATATTCATGGGTTTTCTGGGAAAGGAGTGGCGGTTTTCTCGGAATCAGGGTTCTGCCTTCTTTTTGTCCTTTTATGGTCTCTTCCCCCTGTTGTCATGATGATCGTCAACTGTCATGGCACCAGTAGGTATGTCATTTAGCACAGAGATTAGATTATACTGAGCTTTGAAGTCCTTTGGGGGTCACTTAGGCAGCCATCTTCGTCTCAACCGGATTGGGTGAGTACTTAACAACTATCCACAGGCCTGCCTTTCCTCACCGACAAATAGAGTTAGAGCCAGGAGGGGTTCATCACAGACCTCCTGTGGGGTAACAAATTCCCCCTTTCTTATTTTTCGCTCTTCATTCTTGAATTAGTGCTGAGGGATGAAGTTCTGTCTTCTGTAGCTTCTTCTAACTGGAGGTGGTGATGGCAGGGGCCCCATTCGAGGAGTGAAATTTTTCCCTAGCTAATCTTAAATTTGTCTGATTACCTCCTGGCTGTAGCTCATACCTTGTGTTATTACCATCTGTAGTTTGATTGTGTATGGAGATGCCTGCAGGAACTAGGAGTCTTAGGGTACAACGGTCTTCATGTTGAGAGTTGTCTGATCATGGATAAGCTATAGCTAGGAGCGGGGGAAAAGTTGGGATGGGCCTCCCTTGGCTGGGGAGGCCTTTAGACCTGGGGCCACATAGGAAGACATATCTTGGGAGTGTACAGGCTTGGCGAGGGGAGGTGGAGTTATACCTTATGATTAAGACTGGGTCCTAAGATGGACTTTTATTACAGCAGGAGGGTAAGAGGCCTCCCCAAAACTCGGGGTCCCTGAGCCCTATTGGTGCCCTCTCAGATTTAGGAGGTAGGTAGTAGAGTCGCCAAGATTTGTTTTCAAGCCCTTCCCAAACTGTACATCGACCCCGGGGGCTTGTTGCTTCTTTCCCATCCTTCATCTTACGGCTAGCAGGACACCAATGGGTTGCATTAAGAGTGCACCGCAGAGAGGTATTGAATGTTAGCGGGGAAAGGGAGGAAGCCCTAGTTTTTATAGGCTGACCACTTTGGCAGTCTAGGCATTGGGTTTCTGAGGAATTACAGAAAAGTTCTCTAACCCCAGTTCTGCTAGACCGCTTAAAAATTTGGGTGAGGTGTATGCATTCAAGGTTTGTGTCTGTTTTGTCTAGTCTGACGACTATGGGAGAGCTGTTAGGAAAAGATTTGGGGGAGCCTGAGTGAAATGTGAGGTTCACTACTATTTTGATTGGATGGTATTGAGGACAGTTACCCTTGGTGTGGGGATGGCGGTGACAAATCCAGTACCGAGATATATTGTTTCCTAGTGCGATGATGCGGGAGAAGTTAGGTAGGGCATTTGTTTCCCATAGCGATAGGGTTGGGGTACCCTTACTCACCACATGAGGTTTATTAATGGGAGAGGGCAGAAGAGCTTCATTATGGTATAAAAGAGTTATTGGGGGGGGGGAGAAGAATACCCTTCAAAGTAGCAAATAGGAGCCCTATAGTGAAGAGGAGGCTATAGATTGGTGCTAGTTAACAAAGTATTAGAAGGTTAGTTATCTGGTTTGTTATTCTTCTAGAACAACAGTTTGAGGTCTGGTATAGGCTTGCAGGAATATTGTGGATCTTCGCGTGTCTCAGGCTCTGGGCTGGTCACCTACTTTACCCTTGTGTAGTGGACCTAAGACATTATTCTCTGTGACTTAAGGATAGAGTTGGGTGTTAGAATTATTAAATAAAGCCCTTTTTATTTAATCTCTAATTGACCTTGGGGCCTGTTTTCCCTCTAAATTTTTAAGTAGACACAATCTCCAGGTTGGAAAGTCAAGTCAGAGAGGGACGGTAATCCCTGGTTTCCCAAAGGTCTTGAGGTTCTTGACTATGTCTCCAATCTAGGTGGCAAACCAGGTCTAGATTGGATAGGCCTGCCATACATGAATTTATAGGGGCTTAGCTTAAGTTTCCGTTTTGGAGCTATCTGTTACCTTTTCAGAGCTATGGGGAGGAGAGAAATCCAGGGGAGAGAGGTCTCCTGACATAGCTTGGCAAAGGTCCTTTTGAGTGTTTGGTTGGTCTTCTACCTTTCTTGAGGATTGGGGTCTCCAGGCAGAGTGGAAGTGCCATTTGATGGCTAAGACCTTGGAGATGTCTTTAGTGATGGCCAATACAAAGGCTGGCTCATTGTCACTCTGGCTGGAGCATAGTAACCCAAATCTTGGGATAATTTCTTTTAAAAGAGTCTTCTTCGACCTCTAACGTGGTTTCGGTTCGGATGGGGAGGGCTTGTAACCATCCCGAAAGTGTCAGGAAGCACCAGTAGATATTTGAAGTTCCCCTGAGCCCTTGGCCTGGCAGTAGAATCAATTTACCGATCTTCCCCAGGTTGGAGCCTTGATAATGAGTTGGATGAACCTGTTTTCCAAGGGCCCTGGTGGGATGGGTGTTAGGATTGTTTAGATAGTAAGTAGAACACACTTCAATTGCCTCCTGGACTAAGCCTCAGAAGGTAGGGGCTACCATTATTTTGCATAGCCAGTTAGTTATAGAGTGTCTCCTGACCAAAATGAGTGGCCTGGTGGTCTTCTCCAACAGCTTGTTGAGCTACAGCTCTTGGAGAGAGAAATTGCCCTTGCGGGCTTATTAACCATCCTGGGTGGTGAGAGCTCTTAACATAGCCCCATTTAAGAGCTTCTTCATGTCCTTTTGGGGAATAGATGGGAGTATATGAGTGGGGATTGGGGTTGATGGTAATAAAGACAATTGGAAGGCAGTTCCCTATATGGCCACATGTGGGGCTGCCAGTTCTGCCCTATTGTTTTCCTGTATGACTTCAGCGTCCCCCTTTCCATGTCCCTGACAGTGTATTACAGCTACCTGCTGGGGCATTTTAATAGCTTCTAAGGGGCATAGAATCTCAGTGCTCTGTTTAACCTGTTTATTTTCAGAGGTTAACATTCCTCTTTCTTTCCATACAGCCCATGCTCATGTAAAACGGGATACGCATATTTAGAGTCAGCAGATAAATTAAGAATTTTATCCTTTTCCAACTCTAAAGCTCTGGTTAAGGTGACTAGTTTGGCCCTTTGGGCAGAGCCACCTGGTAGCAGAGCACCAGTCTCCATGGTCTTGAGAAGGGAAACCACAGTACATCTTGCTTTTGAGGTCCTGCCAGTTGGAATATACCTCTTTTGATATGGCTAGGTAATTGTGAGTTAAATTGTTCTGTTCTATAGGGAGGAAGGTGGCTGGGTTTACTGTATTACAGACTTTGAGGGTTAAATTTGAGTTGTTTAGGAGTATAACATGTGGTTTAGGGGTTGTCCCTAGGGGTAGCTATGTTGTCCCCCTTCCTTGTGAGAGACTGAGTGTGATGGGGAGTCCAGATAGTTAGAGGTTGTCTAAAGGTTAGCTTCCCTGTCTCTTTTTTGTGTGTTTTTTTAAAGATTTTATTGGGGAATTGGGAGAGGGGAACAGCATTGGGGAATCGGGGAAGGAGAACAGACAAGTCGCTGTCCTTTTGTTCTTCAGTCTAGCTGTGGAAGACATCACTTCACTGACCCATGTTGGTATTGTGATCATTGCGCTCTTCCCGGGTGAGGCAGATCGGTTGCTGGCCATTGGTCGGCCGCTCACAGCAGCTCTTGGCAGCTCACGCTGGCTGCCGGCTGCTCACGCTTATGACAGCCCACTGCAGCTTAACTGCAGCCTATGCCGTCGCCGGAGACTCACGGCAGCCCAGCTTTAGGTTGAGCTGTTGTTCACCATCTTAGCTGTAAAGGGCGCAGTGTTACTGGCCCTAATGTGGGATCCCAACTGGGGCTCTGCTGCTCAGAGCTGGTGTCCCAAGCCAACTCTTAACCAACGCGCCACCCAGCCGGCCCTCTGTCTCTTTAAACTACATTCTAAAGGCCCTAGAGATGGCCTGTTCTTTGACATTCCTTCTACTCCCATTAAAGTACAATTGTTTGGGTTCTATTTTTTTGCCAGGTGTTCAAGACCAAGTAAGTAGGAGGCTCTCTGCCAAGCAGTCGCTCTTCCCCTCCACTCTGATCAGATCCACCAAGGTTCCTCAGGGGTGATTTTTGGGCCTTATGAGATGCTCATGGCCCCTCTTGTCTTCTTCTCCCACAGATTGTGCCATCTGGCAGGATGGGTCAGGGCCTTGTGGATCATGTGGCTTCTGTGGGAAGAGTTGGAGGCATTCTCTTTTCCAGTGACCCTCCTTTTTGCAGAGTGCATGTTGGTGGGCTCCTAGTCTCTGGGGTCTCCTTGATCCCCCTGGTTGGGAGTTTGTGTGACTTACCAGAGTTGTAGCGTCTCTATCAGGAGGACCCTGTCATCCCCTGGGCTCTGGCCAACCCTGCAGGGTGAGAGGACCAAAATATTGGCTGCCCTCTTAGCTCTCCATTCCTCCTTAGCTTTGGCCTCCAGATCCTGATGGTTGACACCCAAACGCCAGTTCTACCAGTCTTGAGGAGGGAGTGGTTGGTTCTAATTCTAGTTTCTGTAGTTTCCTCCAGATTTCAGGGGCAGTTTAAGTTATGAAGTGGGACCAAAAGATGGCTGCTCCCTCTATCAAATCAGGGTCAGTATTAATATAAATGTGAAAGCATTTTCGGAGTCTTTCCATGAAGGCAGAGGGGTTTTCCTTAGGTCCTTGGATAATCTCCTGAATTGTATTCCAATTTATAGGCCTTTGCCCTCTGCTACCTGAACCCCTCTTAGGATCATAGATTTAAAATGGGAAAGGGTTGTACCCCTCCTCATCTCTGTGATTCTATTCAAGGTCCACCTCTGGGACTGCCTGGATGCCAGGCCGATATGTTTGATGTCTGGCATTATCCCTGTTACCTTGTCAGCTTCCTCCCTGGCCTTGGTAATGACTAGGGCTTTTTCTTCTCCAGTGAGGAGAACATTCAAGAAAGTTTGAATGTCTCCCCAAGTTGGGCTAATGGGCTTGGAAGATGCCCCTTATTAGATTTAGGAATCCCTCTGGGTCCTTTTGTTACCCATTGGAATGACCTTTCCAATTATAGAGATCTGAAGAGAAGGAAATGTTGATAGCTATTATGTCATCCCCATTTCCAGTGAGGACTTCTCAAATCTCCCCTTCCCCTTCCTCATAGTCTTGTGTAACCACGTGTGAATTTTATTTGTTTAGCATGCATTCTGGTTTATTCCAAGTGAGCCTGATACAACTATGACTCCCTTGCATTCTTTGCCCAGATCCTCCTACTGTACATATATTGTATGTCCTCTCCTTTTAATTATTAAGCCCTTAGGATATTAGGTTCTAGTCAGTGTCAAACTCACTTAAGAATAAAGCTTCAGGGGCCAGCCAAGTGGCACGTTGGTTAAAAGTTGGCTTGGGAGTGCCAGCTCTGAGCAGCAGGGCCCTGGTTCAGATCCCACATGAGGGCCAGTGACGCTGCGCCCTCTACAGCTATGATGGTGAACAACAACTCGACCTGGAGCTGGGCTACCGTGAGTCGCCAGTGATGGCGTAGGCTGCAGCCCCTGCTGCAGTGGGCTGCCGTAAGCTACCATGAGTGGCTGACAACCAGCATGGGCAGCCGGCAGTCAGTGTGAGCTGCTGTGAGACACCATGAGCGGCTGTCCAATGGCGGGCGACCGATGTGCCTCACCCGGGAAGAGTGCAATGATCACAATACCAACATGGGCCAGTGAAGCAACGTCTTCCACAACTAGACTGAAGAACAAAAGGACAGTAACTTGTCTGTTCTCCTTCCCCGATTCCCCAACACTGTTCCTCTCCCCCAATTCTCCAATAAAATCTTTTAAAAAAAAAGAATAAAGCTTCAGGTCTATCAACCGTGACCAGGATATAATAACTAAACCTTGAGCTAGAATAAGTTTTAGTCAAACAAAGACACCTTGGCCTCAGTTATGTTTCAGCTCCGGACCCATGAAAGCAGAACAGCCCCATGGACCGCATCCCCTGGAAACCAGACTGAACAATGCCATGACTGACACCAGAACCTGAAGCCATGATCAATTGCTGCCTGCCTTAGCCCCAACCAATCAATAGAGCCTACAACCCCAACTACCATAGTAACTACGATTAGCAATTTTTCCCTTATGTAATCTAGCCACTAGAAATCATAGGGGAGCCATGTTTTGTTTTGTTTTGTTTTGTTTTGTTTTGAATTTCTTTATAGGGGAACAGCGTGTTTTTCCAGGACCCATCAGCTCCAAGTCAAGTAGTTGTTTCAATCTAGTTGTGGAGGATGTATCTCAGTGGTCCATGTGGGGATTGAACCAGCAACCTTGGTGTCGTGAGCACTGCGCTCTAACCAACTGAGCTAACCGCCTGCCTCAAGAACTATGTTTTTGAGAGCACTTGCTCACCTGTGTCTCAGGCTTGGCACCAACTCCTTAAATAAACCTTTACTTTCTTTGCTGCAAACTCCTGCTCGTATCTTATTTGGCTTGAACGTGCGCAGGCAAGCAGACCCTTTGAGTCTATGGTAACACTTGTAGCTAGTCTCACTGTGTTGGCTGAGCTAGTATTGGGTGCCAGTGAAGGGGACAACACAGTGCAGAAGGGAGAGGAAGTAAGTGGACAAACCTAGGTTTTCAGAGGAGAGAAAAAAGATGAGAGAGAGAGAGGGGGGAAAAGAGAGAGAGAGAGAGAGAGAGAGAGAGAGAGAGAGAGAGAGACTAGTCCCCTGGAGAGAACTACTGAACTTGTGGATATGATGGTTCCTCTTTCACCTTTTCCTGGAACACTGTAGGAGCTCATTACTGGACAAGGAACCAGAGACCTTGTGCAGGGCACTCCCTAGCACAACCTTGGGTTCAGGCAAGAGTCCTCAGCTATTTAAGTCCAGGGCCTCTTTTCCTTGGTACCCACTTCCACTTGCCAGCTTTCCCTTTTCCATCCCTGGTTGTTAATAGAGTTCCATTTTATAGTTCCTGCCTTTCTTTCAGCACTTATTAGCCTGGAGAAAGGACAAAGGGTCGACCTGGCTTCCCCAAACGGAGTGGCAGGTGATCAGGCCACCAGTCCCTTCATAGTTGCCATTTGTTACACACGGGCCAGAAGCCCCTTCTGCAGATCCCAAGTGGGGTTCTTTTTCCACTTGGTGTCGTGATCACAAGAGATCTAGAGTAGAGGGTCTCCAGGAACCGTGCTTTCAGTGGTTTAACAATGTCATCAAGAACCCAACTTCTTTCTTCTTTTTTTCTTTTCAATGGTCCTCAGTGTGCAAACCCTAATAGTCATGAGATGGATGCCACAGCTCCAGGAATCACATAAACTCCAGTGAAGAAGAAATTTCCAAAAAATCCTTAGAAATAAAGACACCTTCCTCATAAAAATCCCAAGAAGACCTCTCCCGTCATGGCTCATTGGCCAGGACTGAGTCACCTGACACCCCTAAACCAATCCCTGCTCAGAGTAGGAGATCTTTACAATTGGCTTAGACCAGTCAACCCTGGAGTAAGATCAGAAGTGTGTGAGGTAAAATGGCCACTGGATCAGAATTGAGACTCTGCAAACGGAAAAGGAGTAACATGGGTATTAGTTGGACAACTACAGTGTCTGCTGTAATTCCTGCTTCCTGGTCCTCTAGGGGACACTTAATTCTTGCCTATTTCCAGCCTATTTCTTCTAGTTGATGCTGAACTCCTGAGAACCTTTGTGTAAAGTAAATTTCCTTTTGTTTGAATAGCTAGAGTAATTTTCTGTTGCTTGCAGCCAAGAACTCTCTCTTTCTTCCTGATGTCTCAAGTTAACCAGCCACCAAGTTGTTTATTCCACTGCCTAAATATTTCTCAAATCCCTCCACTTCTCTTCATTCCTACTGCCCCTTTCTTTGACTTCCAGAAAATTCAAGGTGACTATAGTGGTGGAACACAACTTGAGAGCCTGTGGTGGACATCTATCATTTCCCCTGTGTCCACATAAGAAATATCCAAACCTGTAGGGAATTTTTATAAGAATTTATTTGAGCCAAACTTACGACATTGCCAGGAAGCGAGATCTCAGATGCTCTGGAGAATGGCAGTTTTGCAGCTGTTTTTACACATTTGGAATTAAGGAGGGACCATATGGAAGATTACATGGAGGTGGGAGAAAGCATGTGCTCCCTTGAAAGTGGTTACCCTTCCAGGGGTCCGGAAAAGAGGATTAGTTCTGACATTTCAAATGTGTGTTAACCTGGATGCACAGAAACAATAGGCAGGGCTGCTTAAGGCAAAGATTAGCCTTTTACTAAATAAGTCATAGGCCTGGGGTTGTGACTACGCATTGTGACCTGCCCAGTTAGGAATTTATGATCAGATCACCCTGTGAGGTTACTTTCTGTATATGCCCCCTTTATTGTCCACACCTGTTTAGCATTCATTGTCCCTCTTTGTAGTAATGGCTCTGTAACATTGTGATTTATAATACACATAGACAGATACACGGTCTGACAATGAAGTTCGCGAACTCATCCTAGAAAAAGTGCTACATACCTCATTGCTGAATGTCACTACGGTCACCTTCGAAGTACTCCCCTTGGGAAGCTATGCACCTATGCCAGCACCTAGTCCACCCATCAAAGCAATTTTGGAACTCTTTTTCTGGAATGCCCATCAAAGCTGTCATCATATTAACTTTGATGTCATGAATGTCATTAAAATGTCTTTCTTTCAATATTTCCTATATCTTTGGGTAAAGAAAAAAGTCATTGGGGCCAGGCCAGGTGAGTAGGGAGGGTGTTTCAATACAGTTAATTGTTTACTGGCTAAAAACTCCCTCACAGGCAACGTCATGCGAGCTGGTGCATTGTTGTGATGCAAAAGCCATGAATTGGTGAAAAGTTCAGGTCATCTAACTTTTTAAAGCAGCCTGTTCAGCACTTCCAAATAGTAAACTTGGTTAACTGTTTGTCCAGTTGGTACACATTCATAATCAATAATCCCTCTGATATCGAAAAAAGTTAGCAACATCGTTGCAACAAGTTCGGGAACTTAATTGTCCAAACTCATAGATAGTTAGATAATATAGATTATATAGATATTGATGATATAGATATAGATGATATATAGATGATAGATATATAGATATATAGATATAGATATAGATATAGATATAGATATATAGATAGTATGGTCATCCAGATGACCGAAATATATTTTTCACATTTATTTGGTCTTCATCCACAGTTTCTGGCTCACAGCTCTGAAACCTGTGGGAATTTCTCTTGTTATGACTTTTGTACTCCACCCAAGGGTAGGTGCTGGTTGCCAGTAGGAGCCAACCATGTGATCAGAAGATTGGAACTTTCAGCCTCCACCCCCTGATTTCCAGGGAGGAGAGAGGGGCTTAAGGTTAAATAAAATAGCTATTGGCCAATGACTTAGTCAATCATGACTATGTAATGAAGCCTCCATAAAAACCCAAAAGGGCAGCTCATGAGCCATTTTTAGGAGAATTGCCATGTTGTAAAACCAGAACACTTTCACGTGCCACAATGCAGGGCCCCAACCTCCATGAACACAGAAGCTCTTTTGTTCAGTACTTCATCCTATATGTCTCTTCATCTGACTGTTGATTTGTATCTTTTAATATCCTTTGTAATGAATTGATAACCTAGTGAGTAAATGGGTTTTCCTGAGTTCTGTGAGCCATTCTAGCAAATTAGTCGGACCCAAGGAGAGAGTCATAAGAATCTCTGATTTATAGCCAGTTGGTCAGAAGCACAGATAAAAACCTGGTGTCTAAAGTGGAGGGTGGTCTTGTGGGACTGAGCCCTTTACCTGTGAAATCTGGTTCTATCTCCAGGTAGATAGTGTCAGAATTGAGTTGAATGCTCAGACACCCTGCTGGTGTCTGTGAATTGGGTCCAGGAACCCTTTAGACCCTCAGTGTTTTTCTGGGGAAGCACTCATTCCCTCCCCACCACCATCAATTTTATCTACCATGGATAAAATAAAGTTTACCCCATCCCTCAGCTGAGGTGAGTGGACACGTAATCCAGACCTAATCAACCAGAACACTGTCTCTCTCTCTCTCTCCTCAGTGATTGGTTCAAAATGAACACCTGATTCAAATCAAACCAGTGAGAGGCAGCCCCAGGATTTTTTCTGGAATCATCACGATAGAAGCTTTCTCTTTTTATATAAGTTGCCACATTGGTAAGAAGTGAGCTTGGGGGCCGGCCTAGTGGTTCAGTTGGTTGGGAGCGCGAGCTCTGAGCAGCAGGATTGCCGGTTTGATTCCCACATGGGCCAATTAGCAGCGCCTGAGCAGAGCTGCCAACAGGTGGCAGGATGACTCAGCTGGTGAGAGCACATGCTCCTAACAACAAGGTTGCCAGTTCCACTCCCACATGGGATGGTGGGCTATGCCCACCTGCAACTAAGACTGAACACGGTACCTTGAGCTGAGTGGCCTCTGGCTGCCAAAGGGCGGCCAGATGGTGACTGGACTTGGAACTGAGCTAGCTGCGCCCTCCACAACTAAGATTGAGGGACAACAACTTAGCTGTTCCCCTTCCCCAATTCCCCAATAAAATCTTAAAAAACAAAAAAAGTGGGCCAGCCAAGTGGCACATTGGTTAAGAGCTGGCTTGGGACGCCAGAGGGCCCTGGTTCGGATCCCACATATGAGGGCCAGTGACACTGCCCTCCACAGCTAAGATGCTGAACAACAGCTCAACCTGGAGCTGGGTTGCCTTGAGTCTCCGGCGATGGCGTAGGCTGCAGCCCCTGCTGCAGTGGGTTGCCATGGGCTACTGTATGTAGCCAGCAGCCAGCGTGAGCGGCCAGCAGCCGCAGTGAGCGGCCGTCCAGAAGCCGGCGACCGATCTGCCTCGCCCGGGAAGAGCGCAATGATGGTGCCAACTTGGGCCAGTGAAGCAATGTCCTCCACAACTAGACTGAAGAACAAAATGACAGCAACTTGTCTGTTCCCCTTCCCCCAATTCCCCAGCACTGTTCCCATCCCCCAATTCCCTAATAAAAAAAATCTTTAAAAAAAAAAAGTGAGCTTGAAGCTGCTGGCAGCCATCTTTAATATTTCAGAGGGAAAACCTGCCTAAGAATAAAGACAACAAAGATTAAACGCAGAATCAGAATGTGGCAAAGACAAATTTTGAGTGATACCATTTGAGACCTGGGGTCCAAGACCCTTAAAGTCAGAACTACCACCTATACTTTTCAGTTACTTGAACCAATAAATTTCCTTTTTTGCTTAAGCCAGTTTTAATTGCGGCCAGAAGTCCTAACTGATGCAAGAATTCATACATTGTCACCAGGAAGTTCCTAAAACAAAACAAAACTTCTCACGATCAGCTCTGTAAGTTAGTAGCTTAAAGAATAGGAAAATAATGGCCTTAGAAGCAGGGACTGGAGGTAGAAAAACAGCAATAAACTTGACTCAGGAAATCTTCAAATCCCATCTTGGCCACTGAGCCCCCAGCATGACCCTGGATCAGGGACTCAGCATCTTTGAACCTTAATTGACACCCCTCTTTAGAGGGGGATGGGCACTCACACTGCCTGGCAGAGTTGTTGAGATGTTTGCATGGGAATGCATGTGAAAAGGCAGAGCCTGGCATATGGTTGGGACCCAATCTATAGAAGTTTATGAAGAAACTTCCCCATGTGAACACCCTCCCCCTTCTCAGCAATGTATACACACATGCCCCAGTCCTCCCTGTACATCTGGGGCTCTTCCATCATCTGCTTTGGACCAGAGCAGAAAGGTATCATCTTCTTGCCCTGGCTTCTGTCTTCTACAGCTGGGGTGTGGGTCTATGGGAAGAGAAGTGGGAAACCATCAAGTTCCTGCTCACAAGTGCCTGGATACATGCAGACACAAACAAACCCCAGTACTCTGTAGCACAGACTTGGGGCAGAACTGGCAGAACAGGCAGAACTGCCTGTTCAAAGACAAGTTTAGGAGATATCAGAAGGTACCCAGGCCATCACCTTTCATTCCTTCTCAGGTAGGGGTGCCACTTTTCTCTCAGTCATTCAGGCTGTCACCATGGAACCTTTGCAAAAATGGAACCCACTCCTTCCCCCAGACCAGTGCTGTCTGACAAAACTTCCTGTGATGATGGAAACATTCCCTATCTGCATTGGCAAATATGGTAGCCACTAACACACATGACTATTGAGCACTTGAAATAGGACTAGTGTGACTGAGGAACTAAATATCATTTTATTTCATTTTAATTAATTTCAATTTAAGCAGGCACATGTGGCTAGTAGTTACTGTATTGGAAGTGCAGCTCCAGGTGAATGCAGAAAGAAGGTCAATGTGTAGCTAACCTTCACACAAGACAACAAGAGGGAGAGGGGTATGACAGAAAGTTGGAGAGCTACATGGGCCCAATCAAGTTGGGCCTCAGTAAGCCATGGGCAGGAGCTTGGGTTTTATTTTTAAGTGTAACAGGAAGTGTATTAGTTGTCTATTGCTGCTAATAACAGATAACAAACTGCTCCCAAATTTAGTAGCCTAAGCAACAAATATTTATTGTGTCACAGTTTCTGTGAGTCAAGAACCTGGACACTGTTAAACTGGGTGCCTCTGGGTCAATCCCTCACAAGGCTGCAGTCATCTTGACAGTAGGATCCACTTCCAAGTTCATTCACAAGGCTGTTGGCGGGAGACCTTAGTTCTCTGCCATGTAGGCCTTTCCACAGGGAAGCTCAAAACGTGACAGCTGGCTTCCCTCAGAGTGAGCCAGTGAGGAGGTGAGAGTAGTTGCCTAAAATGGAAACCAGGGCCTTTTAGTAACCTAATCTTGGAAGTGACATTCCATCACTTTTGCTGCATTCTTTTCATTAAAAGTGAGTCATTGGGTCCAGCCCATGCTCATGGGAAGGGGGTCATGTTAGGGGGAAATATAAGGAAGGGGGATCACTGGGGCCATCTGAGAGGCTGCCCACCCACCCCAGGAAGCTGCTAGAGGATTCTGAGCAGGTTTTTAAAATAAACAGTACAGTCTTGTGATACAAGATTAAAAGTCCAAAAGGGGGCCGGCCGAGTGGCGCTTTGGTTAAGAGCTGGCTTGGAACGCCAGAGGGCCCTGGTTCGGATCCCACATATGAGGGCCAGTGACACTGCCCTCCACAGCTAAGATGCTGAACAGCAGCTCGACCTGGAGCTGGGCTGCTGTGAGTCGCCGGCGACGGCGTAGGCTGCAGCCCCAGCTGCAGTGGGTTGCCATGGGCTACCGTGTGTAGCCAGCAGCCAGCATGAGCGGCCAGCAGCCGCAGTGAGCGGCCGTCCAGAAGCCAGCGACTGATCTGCCTCTCCTGGGAAGAGCGCAATGATGGTGCCAACTTGGGCCAGTGAAGCAATGTCCTCCACAACTATACTGAAGAACAAAAACGACAGCAACTTGTCTGTTCCCCTTCCCCCAATTCCCCAGCACTGTTCCCATCCCCCCAATTCCCCAACGGAAAAAAAAAAAAAGTCCAAAAGGGTACACGACATAAGGCCTCCCTCCCACCCCCGTCCCCAGCCACTTCATTCCCCTTCCTAGAAGCAATCAACGTTCCCAGGCCTCATGGGGCCTTCCAGAGGCACTCCATCAAAGCAAATCCAACTGTGGTAGTTGTTGGTGTTGTTCACCAAATATTACCCATAATATTCTCCTTCCAGGCATATAGTTGTTGTTCCAAGCATCCATTTCTGTGAAAAAAACCACTCCCAACTTAGTGGCATAAAACTACAACTATTTTATTATGCGCATGGATTTTGCAAGGTTGGGAATTCAGGCAGGACCCAGCAGAGTTAGCTTCGTCTCTCTGCCGCAAAGGCCAGGAGACCTTCCTGGGGGGATATTTGAAGGGTTGGGGCTGATCCTAAAGGCCAGGAGCTGGAATCGCCTGGAGGCTTCCTCACTCACATGCATGGTGCTGCGATGGGAATGTCTTCAGGAGCAGAGCACCTACCTGTGGCCTTTCCATTCGGTTTGGGTTTCTAACAGCCTGGCCATTGATTCCGAGGGAACATCCCGAGAGAAGCTTCCAGAGAATCAGCACTGCCAGAGCAGCAGGCTGCGTGGCCTTTTCTCACCTAGCTTCAGAACTCATATGCCATCACTTCCACCAGGTTCTACTGTGACAAGAGTCACAAGGGACAGGGAAGTTAGAGCCCACCTCTTGATGTGGGGATGGCAAGGTCACATTGCTGAAGTGCCTGTGGGATGGGAGTTTACTGCCAGGCTCATCTTTGGAAAATACAATCTTTCCCTGTAGTGTTGTACCCCTTTCAAGTCAGTTGTGACCATGTGGTTTACCTTGGCAGATGAAATGTGAGCAGAAGGGACTTGTGTCACTTTCACACGCAAGTTTTAAGGACCATAGAACGATTCAAGTTTTAAGGACCATAGAACATTTCCTTTCTCCAGCTGCCACTGTAGAAACACAAATGGAAATGGAGCCCCTGCCATCCTGGGTCCTTGAGTGATGGCCCTGATGGCCCTCCCCACCTCCCAACATCCTGAGTTGGACATGTGATCGGCCCGAGAAATAAACTTGTTTTAAGTCACTGAAATTTAGAGGTTGTTTGTTACTGCAGCATAACCTAGCCTATCCTGACCCTTTCCATAAAAATGGTAGCAAATCTTACACGCTGCTCTGCACTGTGTTCTTTTCACTTAATGATATATCTTGAAGATTATGTCTATCGGTGCAAGAAGCGCATCCCCACACTTTTTTTTTTAGCAGCTACATAATTTCTGTACTGGAAAAGACCAAATTTTACTCAATCAGTCCCTATTTAGGATAATTAGTGCAGTCCATCTTTTTGGACAAAGCTGCAAGGAATAACCTTGAACATCCTTTTCTGGTTTTGCCTGGGTGACATTATACATTATATTTGTAGGAGAAATTCCTAGAAATGCATCTCTCCGATGAGGGGTGCTAAATGCCCCCTTTAAAAAATCACTTTGCTGTAAGTGGAGAATGAGCCAGAACCTGAGAGCTTTGCGTGACATCTTCTTCTCTTCACCCCATATCAGCCACCAAGTCCTGTTTATCCCAGCTGCATCATCACTTTCAATATGGCCACTTGCCTGTGGTACCTCCTCGCCACTGTGGTAGCACAGGGCACCGTCATTCCTCTCTCTAATGATTACTCCTAAAAGGCCTCCCACCTGTCTTACTCAGGATACTTGGCTGCAAACAACGAAGATAATCCTGGGTAACAAGCAAACAAGGAAGGAATTGATTAGATGCTCCTGGGTGCTTGCGAAATCCCCATGCCCAGGAAGGGCCTGGCTTGACCACCTCCCCCTCCCTTTTCACTGCCTCTGCAATGAATCCTAAATGGTCCCTCTGATGTCTTATGTTAATCACTTGCATTGGATACAAATACAGTAAGTCCCCGACTTAAGAACATTCAAGTTGCGAACTTTCACAGATACGAACGGATCTCATATTACGAACATTCGCAGATGCAAACTAATTGCAGAAGTAGCTCACTTGTCTGCCAGACATTGTCACAGTTGTGCTGCTGTATGCTTATGATATAGTGCATTAGTGTACAGTAGTACAGTGCTCAATCAGAGCCCAGGATGTCTGGAAACAAGAAGAAACGCAGTGGTGATGTGGAGGGGACTGCTAGGAAGCGCAAAGCAATAACCATGGAAACAAAAGTGAAAATAATTGAGAGATTGGACTAAGGTGAAAAGACGATAGATGCCGCTCATTCTTATAACATGAATCGTTCAACCATTGGCTTTACATTGTATATTTGTGTCAAAGGTGTATAAGACTCACTTTGTCGGACTTATGAAAGATCTCCTGGAACAGAACTCGTTCGTAAGTCGGGGACTTACTATACCTAATTGGAAGTGTTGGAAACATGTGCCAGCTACCAGGGACCTTAGAAAATTCTGCCTCTTCTCTGATTTCCATAGTGGAAAGCAGGGCCTATCTCTGCATTTCATGTTTCCTCCTAAAGAGGAGGGGTGTTCAGATGCTGGGCACCCAAACAACAGGTGTTTACAAGTCAGCCTAAGCCCCTTTCTCCGACCCTTAATCCCTACCCCCAGCAGGTCTTCCACAATGCGGCTCATTATAAGCAACTCTGATCACACTGCTCCCTGGCTTAAAACACCTTCAATAGCGCCCCACTACTCTCAAAATGAAGTCCAAACTCTTTACCTGGCTTCCAAAGAGCTCCCTGATCCAGGCCCTTCCAAGGCCTAACCTCATTTCTTGGCCTCCATGCCCACTCCAATGTGCACTTGGAATTCTAGCCCAGTGCTCTGCCCTCAGGGGCCAAATGCCTGAGCCTTACTGCCTTCCTTTACAGAGCTTTGAATATGCACTGGCCCTCTGTCCAGAAGGCTCTTTCCTTCCCCTCTCCAGTTACCCCTGAAATCTGCACATTCTTACTTAACTCTCAGGTGTCACTTGCACACAACAGCCTTCATTGAGTGAGGTACTTGCCCTTTGTCGTACTAGCCATTAGGTTTCCCTCTTTCAGGGTACTTACCTTTCCTCCCAAATGTATCCTACATCCATGCACTTGTCTCCATCTCCATTGCCTCCTTCTTGGTCCAAGCCACCATCCTCTCACCCCTGGAATTCCGCAGCCTCCTCCCAACTGCTCTCTCTGCTTCCTTCTTGGCCCCCTTAAAGTACACTAGCTAGAGTTATCTTTTTAAGTGTAAATCATCCTTTCAGAGGTTTCACATTTCAATTAAGAAAAACAAACTCCTCACCATGGTCTGCAAAGCTTTCCACCACCTAACTAGCGTCCTTCCTCCTTTATCTGATCTTCAGATCCTTGGGCCCTGAAACTACACAGGCCTTCTTCCTATTCCATGAACACACCAGAGCCCTTGCACTTGCTGTTGCCTTTACTTGGAGCTCTGTTCCTCCAGATCTCTGTGTGGTTGAATCTGCTCAAATGTCACACCCTGACACCATTTCCCCTGACTCATTCTTTTGTCTTGTCCTAAAAAATAAAATCACCAGTTATTTTACCAGCAAAAGGGGTTTATTCCGGGATAGCAGGGAACTGCAATTTGTGACAAGCATGCTGTAACAAAACCATAGGCAAGTTCAAGAAGCAAAGGAGAGGAATGTTATTTTATAAAGAGGAGGAAGTTGGGAGAAGTTGTTTTAAAAGAAAGTCCACTGGAGGAAAGGGACAGTTCAGGGTCCAGTCCGGTTTCTTATCTGTTGTGTTGCTGGGCAAGAAAGGAAATCTTCTTCCTCCTGCTGGAGTAAAGTAGTATCAACTTGTAAGGTGTGTCGCTTCCTGTTGGGGTCCATAATTGACTCTTCAGGTCTGTAATTGATGTGCAGTGGTAGTGCAATGGGGTTCCCCTTTCTGGCCTCCCGACTCCATTTTAAATGGTTTCCTGTTATTAATTTTCAGTCTTAATATCACTTATCACTCTGAGACCGTCGTGTTTATTTATTTACTTACAGGATTATCATCTTTATTCCCCTTCTATTGTATGTAGCATGTAAGCAGGGGAGCTTGGCTATCTTACTGACACCACTGTATTTCCCAGCACCTGGCTTGGTGCCTGGCACAAAGCGGATGCTCTGTATTTTTGGATGAATGAATGGATAGGTAACAGAAGCCTAGTTGAATTCGGCTCTGCCTTACTCGCTGAGTTTGGGTAAGTCTGTTTTCTGGTGTGTGAAATGGGGGTGGAGGGAGTAGGATGTTGACCTAGGTGTTGATTAGCTGTAAAATTTCGGCCTTGTTTTCTTACTAGTCTTCGGCCTGCAGCCAGCCACAGGACCTCCGGTGCCTCAGCTCCCCACCTGTATAATGGGTGTGAGCTCATCCCAACTTCTCGTAGTAGTGCTGCCTTATAAGGCAGCAGAGGCCTAGGGCGGGCGAGGCCGTGTGGGAGGAGAGAAATCAAAACATCCGGCTGCGGGGGCGGGGCGGGGGCGCCAGCGGCGGCCGTGCTAGAGGCCGCTGGGATCCGTTGGGGAGGCCGCCAGCCTCTTCTGGGCCTCTCCCCGCTTCTGATGTGTGCCCTCCAGGATGGTCCGACCCATAGGAATACTGCCGGACACATAGCCCAAACCAGCTCGCGGCCCAGAGGCCCAGGATATCCTATTAAGTGTATCTAGCCCCTACAAACCCTAGAAAAGCCAAGGCGCGCTCCAGGGACCCGGGCTACACCCCCATCTGATGGCCCAATCAGAGTGCATTGCTGAGAAAGACTGAACATCCGGCCTCCAGGGCGTGACCCAGAGGACCCACCTCCGTTGTTCCAGGAGGGCTCGGCCCTAATTGGCAGTTCGGTATCCTACGAAGACCCAGAAATTCGAACCTAGGGGCCGAACCACACCTCAAACCAACCAGGAAGAGATGACGTATTAAGTCCCGCCTCCTTGCCCCTTTGAGCGAATCCCAGGCTCAGAGGGCGGAGGATGATAAAGAGGCTGTCTAATGGGTAGACGGCGCGGGGAGCGCCCGCCGGGTTATTGGTCGAGTAAAGTAAACAGAGGGTGGGGTGGGGCGGGGCGGGGTGGCCGGCGACTGGGTGGCCTCCGGGAGGGGGCGGAGAGTGCGCGGCGGGCGGCGGCGGCCGGGGAGGCCGGGGAGGCCGCGGCGCGGTCACTGCGAGCCGAGCGGAGCCGCGCCGATCGCCATCCGGCACCGGCTCCCGCGCGCGATCCTGGCCGGCGGCGCGGCCCGGTGGCGCCGCAGCCCATGGAGCTCGAGAACATCGTAGCAAACACGGTGCTACTTAAGGCCCGGGAAGGTGAGGCGGCCGGGCGGGCGGCGGGGTGCGAAGGACGCGAACGCGCGGCCTCCGAGCTCGGCGGGGCGCCCCAGCCGCCTGATCCTCTAGGGCAGCGTGCTCAGTGCCCCCACACCCGGCTCAGACACTAGCCCTTCCGGTACAGCGTCCTCCTCCGCACCTGCCCCGGGTAGCCGGGGCTCAGGAAGGGGACGGGGGTCAGGCCGCCGCCCTCGCGGTGGGGGAAGGATGAGAGGGTGAGGGAAGGAGAGAGGAGTGAAAGGAAGAGGCATCGGTGGGCCCCAAGACCTTCTCTGAGGCCTCTCCCAAGTGGAAGATGAGAAGATGCCCCAGGAAGGGACAGCCTAACCCCACGTGCCTGGGGCCCAGACCCCGGCGCACAGCCTGGAACGCCACAGAATTGGTGCAGGCTAAAGGTTTGGAGAATGAATGAACGGCCACCCGACTTGGGGAAGCTGCTAGATACATATGCTACCAACATGACCTCCACTTGCTGGGTGTCTCATGACACTGGAGACCGAAGAATAGGTCACGATTTTTGCCCTCAGGAAGCCCAGGGTCTAGTGGGGCAAACGGACACAGACATAAGTGGGAGCCAGCTTTAAAGGAAGAGAGCTTGCTGGGCTGGGAGGACTGTAAGTGCAAGGCCTGGCAGAGGGAGCCCGTCTGGTGAACTGAGTGTGTACTGAGCTCCTCATGGCTCCAACCCCAAATGTTAGCAGGCATCTGCTCTAGAGGGTCCTGGGGGACACAGAAGAGCCGCCAGAACTGGTCCTCACTGCCTTGTGGTCAGCCTGCACCTCTCTTGCTATTGTCCACCATGGTAACTTAATCACCACTCACTCTGTGCTGTGTCCTGTCCAGGGTGCTGGGGACCAGTAGTGAGCACGACCCTTTTTGGAACTCTAGGGCAGGGAGGTCGTGACATTTTTCCACTCTTTGCTGGGCTTCCAGTCTGAAAGAGTCATCTACTTCACCTTCCTGCCCCGTTTTACTGATGGAAAAGGCTCAGACCAGGGACTAGCCCCGAGCTCACATAGCGAGACTGTGATTGACCCAGGCCTAGGACATAGGATGCCCCCACACAGTCTGTAGGAAGCCCAGGGGAGTCCCCAGCTAGCACAGCATCTGATGCCCTCTGCCTGCCCAGAGCTTGTTGACCTCAGGGAAGTGCTGTCTGGAAATGGGCATGGCAGGCTGGGTCCTTAGTGCCTTTCCTTATCTTCTGTCCCTTATCGAGTCCGAGTCCGGGGCTAGGCCTTCCTCCCAGCTTCTGGGGGCATCTGCCGATTCTGTTCTGCCTCGTCATCCAGCCAGCCAGGGAGGAGGGGTGAGGAGAGCCTGGCCAGGCCTCCTTCCTAGGGCTATAGCCAGTTCAGGCCTCAGGCTGCTGAGAGCACTGCCTTGCCTGGCCAGAGACTAGGGACATCTTCAGACGCTTCCTCAGGCATGAGTGAGGTGTAGAAGGGTATGGCCAGACTGGGGACCCATGCCTCCACTGGAGAACCCTCACCTCACCTGGCCCTGGCCCTCCCACCTGTGTGGCTCTAGATAAGTCTTTTCTCTGAACTTCAGTAACCTTTTTTGTGGACAGGACATGAAAACTAAAGGAAAGCCCAATTGTCACAGAGTCCTGAACCCTAGCCCGTGGACTGGCTGCATCGGAACCCCTTAATGAAGTGGCTGACAGTTTGGGGCTGGGTCTTTGCCAGCTTCCCAAGTGAGCTGAGGCCCTAAGTGGTTTGGGAACCCTTGGTGTATGTATTGCGTTGACACCTAATGGATTCCCTGGCATATTTGGGTTGGGAAAGGAGCTTGGGTTATGGTGCCAGGGTGCTGGGTTCGAATCCTGGCTCTGGCACCTCCAGGTTTTGTGAGCTTGGACAAATTGATTCATTTCAGGGTCTTATGAAATTGGGCCAGGTCTAGCAGAGCTGCTGTGAGGATGAAGTGGGACTGCCCTGGGGTCACTTAGTTGTTCCTTTCCCAGGTGCCCAGAGGCACAGCAAGGAAACCAGGCTAGGGTGGGGAGGAGCCCCACTGACTCTGGTGGCAGTTCCAGGACAAGATATTTGCATGTGACTCTGCTGCTGCCTTAATGTGGCTGGGAGGAGGGGGAGGAGGAAGTAACTGATGGGGGAGGCAGGCGGATGGAGGGTTGGGTGAGGGACCTGTGGGGGTGGGGAGGAGTTCCCCTTGTGGGGAGGCCTTGCCTAGTTGGGGGTGGGGGTCTGTTACTCACTCACAGTGAAGCAACGACTGGGGGATATTCTGGGTGCAGGCTGAAGGAGGGTTGCTAGTAGGTTTCCCAATGGGTACCCTGCAACACTTCCTCCTCCAGGCAGCTTAGGTAGGGGAGCCCATTGAGGGACCCAGCCCTGCTTCCTCCCTAGAAGGCAGCCCATTCCCCCTGCCTTCAGCCGGGCCTGATGGAAACAAGGCTGGGTAAACCATAGGGGAAACTGAGGCCAGGCAAGGGAAAGTGGTAGCTTGAGGTTGCCATTGAGTTGTTGGAGCTGAGGACCTACCTCTTGCCACAGCCCTACTGGGTGCAGGACACAGACTCTCCTAGTCACCCTCACAACACCTCCAGAGGTGGCTTTGGACCCAAAGTACACATGGGAAATTAAGGTTCATAGGGGGCAAGTGATGAGCCTAAAGTGTGACTTGGAATTCCAACCAAGGTCTATGACTCCAAGATTCAGGCCCCCTCTATCATTCTCAACCTCGTGGCCCACGGGCCACATCTGGCTAGCTCTCTTAATAAAATGTTTTATTTATTTGACTGCAGTGGGTGTTTTTTTTAAATATGCACCAATATTTCATGTAACAGTCCAGATTCCTAGCTGCTTTTGAAAACTCAAAAGAGCTGGCCACACTGAGCCAGCATTCCCACCCAGCAGCAACCAAGCAACAGCTGGACTTGTGCTACAGCTGCCTGTTACAAGGGGCATGCCTGGTCCAGTTCACCATACTCCTCACCACTCCTTGTTGTCTCCCATCTGGTCCACAGTCACCATACCTGTATGGCTCTGTAAGCATTTGAGCTGTTACTCTGTTCTCAGCAGCTACAGGTGGGGGTCAGCTAGGTAAAATGAGGCAGGTATCAAGGCCAGGGAAGCCCTTGTGTGCAGGAGTGGGGATCCTGAGTGCCATCCCTCCTGCTACCACCTTGTTTGAGTCTCCGATAGCTCTGATGCAGGGCCCGGTGACCCAGGCTGCTCTCTGGCTGTCGCAGCTCTCAGGCATATCCTATATGTCCTAGAATCTCTCTCTTCTGGGTCTTGACTTACACAGGTCCCACCACTGTCATATCCTTCTTTCTTCACTTGAGAAACTACCTGGTAGGAAGCAGCTGATGCTGCCCAGAAACCCCACCTTCCCCCTGCATCCTGACCTTACTGCTGACCCTCTTGGCTCTTCCAGCCCAGTAGCCCCTAGCAGGAGGGCCCAGGGGACCACAAGTGTCCTGAAACTCAGTGAGGGCATGTTGGAGCACATGCAAAAAAGGCCCAAGGCACCCTCTAGAGTGGGCTGTGCTGAGGTTGGGCCCTTTAGACCTCTGGACTGCACTGAGGGTAGAAGGGAGGCACCAAGGCAGCCCAACTCAGCGCCTGTTTGCTCCCACAGGTGGTGGCGGGAATCGCAAAGGCAAAAGCAAGAAATGGCGGCAGATGCTGCAGTTCCCGCACATCAGCCAGTGTGAAGAACTGCGGCTCAGCCTTGGTGAGGCCTGGGTGAAGACCAGGAGGCGCTGAGGCCAGGAGGACCTGCTGGTGCCAGGGAACCTCCCCTGAGACCTCACCCTGGTGCAGAACGGCAGGGTTGGAGGGTCCGGGGAGCAGGAAGATGGAAGCTGCACCACCCAGCCTAGTTTCAGTTCCTGGGCTTGGGATGCGTGGAGGGCAGAGAGCAAACAGGACAGCAGAAGGTGGTTGGGGTGGGTGTGGGGAGTAGGGCAGGGTCAGATTTGGGGCAGTCTGAGAGAAGCAGAGGAAGGAAGGGCCAGGCCTAGGGGGAGCAGGGCTCAGGACAGAGGATGCAGTGGGGGCTGGAACAAGCCCACAGATTGACTGCGTCGGTAGCCCCAGACCTGTGCTCAGCCCCACCCAGTCCAGTCCCGGGAGCTCAGCAAAGCCTTGAGCCGAAGGGCCCAAAACCCCTGTTCCTGCTCATCTGGGCTGTGGCCCCTGGTCTGAGCAGCACTGGAGGTTGCTCAGGCCCCTCTGACAGCCTGCACATGGGCAAGGAGTATATTGTGACGGCTTCCACTGCCTGGGAAGGAGGCCTAGCCTCTAGTTCACCGGAAGCCACAGCTTCCTCCCGTACTTTCGCCAGGCAGGCAGCAGGTGTGGGCTCAGCCTGGGCCTGGCCGGAACCTTACAGACCACACCCAACCCCAACACTGTGACGAATGCAAGTGTTATGAACCAGAGACAGTTGGGGGAGATGAGGGTCCCAGCTGTGGAGCCACACTCCTAGCTGTGTGACCTTGGACTAATCACTTAGCCTCTCTGGGCCTCAAGAGTCCCAAGCTATGATGTAGTAGGAGATAATGGGTGCCATAAGTGCAGGGCTAGAAGCTGCTGTTGGGGCCCAGGGCCTGGTGGTGTGGACATCAGTGCCCCACCAGCAGGTTCTAGGTCCGGGAACCCAGCAGCTCCCATGTCTGCCTGCAGAGCGTGACTATCACAGCCTGTGCGAGCGGCAACCCATCGGGCGCCTGCTGTTCCGAGAGTTCTGTGCGACAAGGCCTGAGCTGACCCGCTGCACTGCCTTCCTGGATGGGGTGGTGAGTGCAGACCAGCCCTGAGGCCCAGCGTGGGCAGAGGTCCCAGACCCTGTGTGCCCCAGCACCCCAGGCCTGTCACATCCCCCATACCCAAGCCTCTCCACCTTCCGCCCTACAGGCTGAGTATGAAGTGACCCCTGATGAGAAGCGGAAGTCATGTGGGCAGCGGCTAATGCAGAATTTTCTGAGCCCCACGGTGAGTGAGCAGTGGTGGTAGGATGATGGCAGTGGGCAGAGCTCAGTAATGGGTAGAAGAATGACCACTGCCTGGGCAGAGATGCACTGGAACTGTTCCAGGCTCACCAGGCAGCACTGCGGGCACAGAGCCCAGGAGGGTGGGCCAGGCAGCCTGCCAGTGGCTCTGCCTCAAGGGTCGCAGCAGGAACTGAATTTAGCAACAGGGTAGGCTAGCACACCATGGGGCTGCAGCTGCCCCTAGCACAGGCTCGAGATAACTGCCATCTCTGCCCTAGAAGTAGGCAGCTGGCCAATGGGGCCCCTGCACTGACCTGTCTGTGTCCTATCCCCAGGGTCCTGACCTCATCCCTGAGGTCCCCCGGCAACTGGTGACTAACTGTACCCAGCAGCTGGAGCAGGGGCCCTACAAAGACCTCTTCCAGGAGCTCACCCGGTAAGCCTCTTCTTCCCATAGGCCTAGAATTGTGTCCTGAAGAGGGGGCTTCCGTGGGCCTAGAAGGCTGTGAACAGCTCAGCTGCTGGTGAGGGGATTCAGTCTCTCATTCCAGCCTTGACCTTGCTGTGTGACCTTGGGCAGGTTGCCTCCCCTCTCTGTAGCATCCTCAGCTTCAGCATGGGTGTGTGTCTCCATCCTAGGTGGGTTAGCGGGAGGGTTGGCAGAGGATGCTGTCTTTCGGGCTGAGCGTGCACTTGACAGGGCCTGGCCCATCAAGCCGAGAACCTGGGGTATCGGGCTGACTAGCAGGATGGGCATTCTCAACAGGGTGACTCATGAGTACCTGAGCATGGCCCCTTTTGCCGACTACCTCGACAGCATCTACTTCAACCGTTTCCTGCAGTGGAAGTGGCTGGAAAGGTGAGCTCCTTGAAGGCTGAGCCAGGGCAGGCCAGGTTCTTGGGGCTGTCATGGGCCTTGGGCCCCTGCTCAGCCATTTGCTCCCCAACCTCTTGCCCACAGGCAGCCAGTGACCAAAAACACCTTCAGGCAGTACCGAGTTTTGGGCAAAGGTGGCTTTGGTGAGGTGAGTGGCCAGCCCAGAGACCCCTGCAGAGTACAGGGCTGGGGAGGGGAGGGGTGAGGTGGGTCCTGGACCAGCCCCTTACCCCTCTCTGAGTCCCTGTACCCCCAACAAGGGCACCGCTGGTTCCCATTTGCCCCATCTACCCTCGCTATAGGTGTGTGCCTGCCAGGTGCGGGCAACAGGCAAGATGTATGCCTGCAAAAAGCTGGAGAAGAAGCGAATCAAGAAGCGGAAAGGGGAGGCCATGGCGCTCAATGAGAAGCAAATCCTGGAGAAAGTGAACAGTAGGTTTGTAGTAAGTACAGACAGGAGACCCCACCCTGCCCCCTGGCCACCAGCTTGCCTTCCCCACTCACCAGGCTGAGGTCTTCCCCTCAGCCGGCCCCCTCCAGGCACCGACTCCCACTCTTGGAGATGCCTGGGAAGGGCGGGTTTGGGGTGTTGACACCAGGCCTGGGGAGCAGGCTAGGCCCCCAGGAGTGGCACCAAGAAAGATTTTTTGGGTGGCTAGTACCAGCCCCTCCACCAGGTGGCCTGTGGCCCCTGCCTGAGGGCTCGGGTTCCCCCCCGGCCACAGGTGAGCTTGGCTTATGCCTATGAGACCAAGGATGCGCTGTGCCTGGTGCTGACACTGATGAACGGAGGCGACCTCAAGTTCCACATCTACCACATGGGCCAGGCTGGCTTCCCCGAGGCACGGGCTGTCTTCTACGCCGCGGAGATCTGCTGTGGCCTGGAGGACCTGCACCGGGAGCGCATCGTGTACAGGTGGGGCTTGGCTTCCCTGCCAGGTGCTGCAGCTGGGCCCGGGTGGAGGTGGTGGAAGGATGTGAGTATGCTGGGGCCGTCACGCAGCCACAAGCCTGTTCTAAGCCCTGCGCGGCTCTGGCTGTGGGCTTTTCATCACCCACACTGGGCAAACTGGAGAGGCTCAGAACCCAGGCTCTGGGGCCCGGGTGTGAATCCCAGCATTGCTACACCCCAATTCCTGTTCCCAACATCATTTCCTTTCCTGGGAAGTAGAGGCTATATAATTCCTGCATGGTGGGTTATCACAGGGACGGAGTGAGATAATGCGGTCAAGTATACTGGAGCCTGGCACTCAGGGCTTAGCAGAGAGAGCGCTGCCTGTTACTGTTACTGGTGATGATTTCATTTGAGCCTTGCAACAGCCCCAGGAGGGGATGCATGAGCAGCCCCATTTGACAGACAGAAAAGGCAGAGTCAGCCACCAAAGGGTGGAGGTGCCACGGGGGGAGCCCTTCAATACCAGGGGTGAGCCAAGGCTACTGGTGATATCTGGGGAGCTTCCCTGGGTGGGAGCTGCCTTCCACTTGCCTAGCAAGTCCCAGGAGTCCTGGCTCCATAGATCCATCTTCTGCTCCCTCGTGCTGGGGCTGCTTCCAGGGAGGGGCAGGGCTGTCTGTTGCCCTGGCAGCAAATGGCTCCTACACCTTGTTCCACATCCCATCCCAGGAGGCGAATGAGCTGAGAAGGGGTAGCCCTGTCTGGCTGCCTGGCAAATTGTGCAGCATCTGACTCTGCCCTTCTCTCCCACAGGGACCTGAAGCCAGAGAACATCCTACTGGATGATCATGGTGAGTGGGGAGCCACAGCTGGGGCGGAGTGGAGTGGGATGGGGTCTGGCCCGCTTGCTTAATGCACCCTCCGCTTCTCCACCCACATTCAGGTCACATCCGCATCTCTGACCTGGGGTTGGCTGTGCACGTACCCGAGGGCCAGACCATCAAAGGCCGTGTGGGCACCGTGGGCTACATGGGTGAGTCCCTTCACTGTGCTGGGCCTGGCCTCACCATGTCTGTTTGGGAGTCTTCTGTGTCTCGGGGAATAGAGCTAATGTCCTTTTATAGATTAGGAGCTCAAAACTCAGCCAGGGCCCCATACACGTGTGAACCCACATCATTCAGTCACTAAATACTTACTGAGCTATTGGTGGGCCTGCAGGTGGCTACCAGTGAAGGACAAGAAGGGACTCAAACCTGTGTCTGTTGTCCCTGACCTGCCCATCTGGGGAGGGGCCAAGATGAGGCCCCCAGTTCTCCTCAGGGACGACATGACACCGTAAACAGGGCCCCAAGTATGCCCCCTGCCCCTTGCTTGTTGTGTGTCCTTGGGCCAGACCCTCCAGTTCTCCCAGGCTCACTTTCCCTGACTGTAAAGCAGTCATACCTGCTGCCAGGGTTGCCTCGAAGATGAAAAGAGGCAGTAGAGAAAAGCCCGCCTCAAGCCCTGCCCTCGCTGGCAGTCATCTAGCAAATGACTTTCCTCCTCCTTTCCTCTCTCCAATACAAAATCCACAGGTTGTAAACTGGTAGCCATACAGACCTCATTTGGCCTACGTTTGTGTTTCAATCAAATTGTTTTTCAAACAATTGGAATTGGTTGCCAACATTGAGTAAGCCAAACAGCTTCACATTAAAAATATGGATTTCTGACTTCTCTTGAAAAATTGGAAGACTCAGCCCCTCACAGGGCCGCATCAGCTCCCTTTGATGGGGTGTGTGCTCTCCTACTCACCACAGTCCCCACCAGGTCACTGACAGTGCCTGCCTGGCTGAATGTTTGAACTGATCTGTCTTGATGTGCACTGGGCATTTCTGGGGCACCCCTAACTCCTTTCACCCCTGATACCTGATACCTTCCAGCTCCAGAGGTGGTGAAGAACGAACGGTACACATTTAGCCCAGACTGGTGGGCACTGGGCTGCCTCTTATATGAGATGATCGCAGGCCAGTCACCCTTCCAGCAGAGGAAAAAGAAGATCAAGAGGGAGGAGGTGGAACGGCTGGTGAAGGAGGTGGCCGAGGAGTACTGCGAACGCTTCTCCCCACAGGCCCGCTCACTCTGCTCCCAGGTATGGCAGACAGCGGGAGGCCCGGCCAGGGGCAGGGCAGGGGCACCTCTCCCGAGGCCACCCTGATCACCCCTCCCCTACTACAGCTTCTCTGCAAGAACCCTGCTGAGCGCCTGGGGTGTTGTGGGGGCGGTGCCCGTGAGGTGAAGGAGCACCCTCTCTTTAAGAAGCTGAACTTCAAGCGTCTGGGTGCGGGCATGCTGGAGCCACCCTTCAAACCTGATGTGAGTGCCACCCACTTCAGCTGAGGGCAGGGCCAATGCGGGGTAGGGGCTGGGGACTCATGGGGAGTCAGGACACCTTCAGTGCAAATTTCGGAAAACCCAAGCCAAGTGCTTTAGTCTACAAGACATAATTCCCTGGGCTCATGAAAGTGAAAATCCCCAGGAGATGTCTGACCTTGGCAAAGCACATCTGGGGCTCCAGCATGTTGTAAGAATTTTCTCTTCCTCTCCCTCCTCCCTGTACTGGTCAATGTGCAGTCTTCACCAGCAGGCAGTTCTCCCCAGGGTGTGGCAGCAGCTCAGGCCCACATCCTACCAGCTCAGCCACTCCAGTAGACAGCACCTCTTGCCCAATAATTTCAAAAGAAGTCCTAAAAGGGGGCGTGGGGAGGGACCTAAGTCTGAGGCTCATGGCTTCTGATTGCTCAGAGACCCCTCAGTGTCCACACCTGGATCACACCCACCTGAACCACTGCCAATGGGGGAGACTTAATTCCTCACAGGAAAGCCAAGATGCCATTGACAGCAGGAGGCGGGGGTGTTGGGCTGGCAGAGCATCAGATGCCCACCACACCTGGCAGTGCTGACTTCCCTTCTGTGGGCAAATACTCCCCCTTGTAGATTCTTACCCATTTACTGAGCATCTCTGTGGGTCAGGCATCCTGCAGGCAAGAATATCCTTGAGTCATCAGATTCCAGATGGCAGAAGCCCAACCTACAGTTAGAGCCAGGTTGGAGGCCCAGGTAGGACCCGACGTGGAGCTTATTGGTTTACTTGGTTAGCTAGTCCCCGACATCAGGGCTTCACGCCAGCTTGCCAGGACTCCGTCTCTTGGCTCTGCTTCACCCTGTTGACTGTCCTCCCACCGAATTCAGGCTTCTCGGTTTAAAGAAAGTCACAGAATGTTCTGATTGGTCAAGATTAGATCATGTGCTTGCTCCCCTCCCATGTGTAAGTGGACTGGGTCCTATGATTGAAAGTTCACCAGGAACACTGGGGAGGCAGGAAGGTGATGGGTAGGTCAGGTTGATGGCTGTCAACCACATATGCGATTGTTTATTCATTCAACAAATATCTGAGTGCCCAGGTGCGCCAGACTTCAGAGATAAAGATGTCACTAGGACCCAGTCCTACCTTCATGTTCTAGTGGAAATACACACCAAAATAAACCAGCAAGTGAAAAAAATTAAGTAATGTGAAGTGCAACAGTGAAGAATAAGCAGGCTAAGAAGAAGATAAGGAATGATGGGGGAGGGGTGTATTTTTAGACAGGATGGTCTCTGAGGAGCTGATGGTTAAGCAGAAGCCTAAAATATAGAAAGGAGAGAACCCTGCCAAGATTCGTAGAATAAGCATTCCAGGGAGAAGGAACAGCCAACCAGTGAGGTCCTAGGGCAGGGACCAGTCTTGAGATGATACAATCGTTAGGGGCCAGTGTGACAGACATCTCTTCTAAGTGTGATGGGGGTCTTTGGGGAATATTGAGCAGGAATGTGAGGTGTGGGGCTGGGCCATAGAGGGGGTGAGTGGAAGTGGGGGACTCGCTAGGGAGCTGCCACCTCTGAAGGATTGTGTCATATAGGCTTCACTAGCACCCTGTGATGTGGGCATTGCTGTGGGCAGTTGAGCCTGATATCAGCAGCCTACTTCGGCGCTGCCAGTCCTGCTTCCCATACACATCTCATTTAACCTTGAAACCATCCCGCTGCCCCATCTTTTATTCAAGGTTAGAGAGAAAATCAGTGCCTTGGACTTTAACTTTTTAGAAAGCAGCAGGTGAAAAGCAATATAGTATTTAACAGCTTTATTGGGATTTAATTCACATACCATAAATTTACTCAGTTAATGTATATCACTAAATAAATGGTTTTTAGCATATTCAGAATTGTACAACCCTCACCACAATCAGTTTTAGAACATTTTTTTAATCACCCCTCCCCTCCCTCAAAAAAAAACCTATACCCATTAGCAGTCACTCCCCATTCTCCCCTTCCCCTGGCAACCACTAATCTACTTTCTGTCACTATATATTTGCCTATTCTGGACATTTCAGATGAATGGAATCATATACTATACAGTCCTTTTGTGTCTGGCTTCCTTCACTTTGCATAATGTTTTCTAGGTTCATCAGTATTGTAGTAAATACCGGTTCCTTTTTCTGACTGAATAGTAGTCCAGTGTATGACTATGCCACATTATGTTTGTCTTCATCAGCTGATGGACATGGGCGTTGTTTCCACTTTGGGGCTCTTATGAATAATGCTGCTCTGCATGCAGATAGAAATTTTTGTGTGGATGTATGTTTTCATTTCTCCTGGGTATACACCTTGGAGTGGAGTTGCTGGCTCATATAATGCTATGTTTAACCTTTGGGGAACTGCCAGACTTTTCCAAAGCAGCTACTCCGTTTTCTATGGTGATGTTTTAATTGACATCCTTAATAGTAGGATTTAGAAAACAATGTAATGATGGGAAAAAAAGTTACCTGGAGTGAGGTGGGCTCCCCCCAGCCGAGTGCTGGGGGTGTGGGAGGGCTGTTCTAATCCTCTGGTTGGCTGTGAAGTATGAGGGGATGGAGCAAGCTATTGAACAACCCAGGACAGAGGGTGCCCTGCCAAAAGGGCCTGCTGAGGTTCAGCCTGCTCTCACCTCGCCAGGTGCACACCCTACAGCCGTGTGCAGATGGAGGAGGCGCCCATTAATGGTCCCACCGGGCACTGGGGGCTGGCTGGCTGCGGCAGGTCAGTGAGGGAGAATGATCCCCAGTTTACAAAGGGAACACTGGGCCTCAGAGAGAAGGGATTGCCATGCTTAGGAAGTGCAAGGGGTGCCAGTTTCCTACTCCAAACCAGAGAGCTGCAAGGGGCAGAGCACAACCAGACGAAGGCTGGAGCAATTCTCAGGGCTGAGCTGTCCTCCTGTGCGCATGTAGTATTCCTATCTGACTGCGCTGTCTTTGTGCCCCCAGCCCCAGGCCATTTACTGCAAGGATGTCCTGGACATCGAACAGTTCTCCACGGTTAAGGGTGTGGAGCTGGAGCCCACCGACCAGGACTTCTACCAGAAGTTTGCCACCGGCAGCGTGCCCATCCCCTGGCAGAATGAGGTGGGGCCTGCCCAGCTGGTAGGGTGGGCTCCAGGGGGCAGCCCTGGGGGCAGCTCTCACAGCTGCCTGTCCTACGGCAGATGGTGGAGACCGAGTGCTTCCAGGAGCTGAATGTCTTCGGGCTGGATGGCTCGGTTCCCCCAGACCTGGATTGGAAGGGCCAGCCGCCTGCGCCCCCCAAGAAGGGACTGCTGCAAAGACTCTTCAGTCGCCAGGTAACCCCCAGTAGTGTCCTACCTGGGCCTCCAGCCTGGCTTCAAGGGATGGTGGGGGGGAGGCCGAGCCCGTGCCCACATGTGCTGTGAGTGGGCCTCCTCCAGCCATGCCAGCGGTGCCCAGGGTCTCTGGCCTTATTCCCACCTGTCCCCGACCCCTGGCTGGGCTCATGGCCTCTTTTCTCTTTCCAGAGGTGAGCAGTGTGGGCTCCCCGTGGGTTGGCCTTGCTGCCTGGCCTCGGGGAGCCACGGGCAGCCCTTCCATGGCAGAGGCGAGATGTGGGTGAAAGAAGTCCGGTGCCCGCTCCCCACCTTCCCCTCCCCACTGTTTTCATTCCCTGCACCCCAGCACCTTCAAGCTGCTAGCCTTGCTTAGCCATCTGTCTCCCCATGCCCTGCCTCCACCGGCCCCAGGGGAGAGGGGCTGGACGGGGCCTTGCCCTGGCAGAGCCTGGGGCCCACCTGGTCCCCCTTATTTCAGCCTGTGGTCAGCAACCTCTGCATTGATGTCCAACATGTGTCTGGCCTGAGCTGCTGCTCCAGGCCCTGAGCAGCTCCTGGCCTGCCCTGGCAGGGCCACCCAGTGATGGCACTGGTGGCTAATGGCGCTTGCTCTGCCTCTCTCCCTTCATGTCTTCCCCACTCTCCAGGATTGCTGTGGGAACTGCAGTGACAGTGACGAAGAGCTCCCCACCCGCCTCTAGCCCCCAGCCTGAGGCCCCCACCGGCGGTTGGCGGTAGCAGCTACTCTGAGTGCTGTTGACAGTTTTGCACAGTGGTTCCCCCCCATTGTCCACTCAAGTTGTGACCTGGGGAACGCAGCTGGAGCTGTCCCCAGGGTCCTCTGCGCCTCAGCCTCTGGTCTGGCTGAGTTTGGCAAGGCCTGGGCTGTCCCTGGGACAAAGGTGCGTCCCTTCAGCTCTCATCCATGGGGCTCGGGGCTTTCTGTATTTATGTATTTGTACGGATGTATATAGCAACTAGAGCATTCTGAAGACCCACACTGGAGCTGGCAGAGGGGCCACTGCCAAACTCCAAGGTTCCTCAGGCCCCTGGGCCCCCAGCACTGTGCTCACCATCACCGACTTCCAAGTGAGACTCGTGCCTGCCCCAGCTGCCCTGGACTCAGGCCACCATCTCTGGGGCCCAATGCTGTCCCTTCTCAGCGCTTGTCAGAGCTGGATCTGGGGCCTGTGCGTCCCCAAGGCCTATGCCAAAGTGTGACCAGAGATTGGGCTGACCCTGGGATCCATCAGTCCACTGCCCAGGCTGTCCCAGATGGGTCTGCCTCTGCCTTCTAGCTCCCAGGGTGCCTCATCCTTCATGCTAGGCCCTGTCCTGAAGACAACTCTTGCAGAAATGCCCCATCCCAGGTGTGTGTGGGGGGTGTCCCTGGCCAACCCTCAAACATTCCAGACTCCTCTCATAACAATAGACACTTGTGCCCAGCAATAATCCACCCCTCCCTATGTGCCTGTGCGGTGTGTGTGTGAGCGTGTGCGAGTGAGTGTACATATGTGTGTGTGTGTGTGAGAGAGAGAGAGAGAGAGGGAGAGAAGGGCTGGCTGAGGCTGTGTGCCTGCACCCCAGACCCCAGCCCAGCCTTTCACAGACTGTGATGGCCATCCTAGTCCCAGTGTGGGGTAGCATGGGATTATAGGACCCTGGTTTTTCCATATTTAAAGCCAATTTTTATTACTCATTTTGTCCAATGTAAGTTGCCACGTGTCTCTATGTGAATACAGTCTGAGCACAAACCTGGCCAACTACCCCTGCCTGCCTCTTTCTTGCTCCTGGTGTCCAGGGGTCTCTGCTTCTCTGGCCCTGCTGGTAGTGGGGAAGGATTGGAGGTGGGCCTGGCAGGGCTGCCCCTCCAGTAAGGCCCCGGAGCCCTCAGGGCTGCCCTTGGGGCAACCTCTCCAGGCAGCCAGGCCTTGGTGGCCCTTGGTCTCACCCAGTGGATTGCTCAACTTCCTAAATGGGATGAGTCCTGGGGGAAGACGCCTGGGATCCACACTGGGGCATGGATGTCTGGCTCTGCCTGTGCTGGAGAGGCAGGCTTCGCTGGTAGTGTCCCCCCTAAGACCAAGGTGGCCTTGCCATCACTTGTGGTTTGGAGCCGCCTGAGGAGCAAGGTGGGAGCTGCTGTTAGGAACAGCTGCCCCGGCTGTCTTACCTGGACCCCTGCTGTGTTCCTGGCCCATGGCCAACACACATGCATTAGAACCACTCCTCGGCTTTGCCCTTGAAGCAGAAATGTGGCTGGGCAAAGGTGAGACAAGGATGCTATTGGGAGTTAGTCTGTAGCAGGGGTAGGTGAGGACCAAACCATGTGGGCTACAGGGAGGATCCTCTGAAGATAGCACTTGAGCCAGGTCTTGAAAGAGACATTCAGCTGGAGCCAGAGAGGGATGGGGCAAGTATTCCATTCCATAGCATCCCATTTATGCAAAGATTTGGGGTGACAGCCTGTTGACCACAAGTCTGACCCAGATTTCACAGACCCGTCGCTCCATAATCTCCCAGTGACCCCAGGCCGTGCTGCGGCATCCCTTCCCTCCCCACCCCAAGTATGCCCCGTAACCACCATAAGGGTTTGTTCATTGCTTTGGCGAGGCACCCTGTGCTATAGAGGCCACCTGAGCTTTGCTGTTTTGGGTTCAAATCCCAGCCTGGTTCACTTTTCAAGCTGGCTTTGCATAGGCCCTCCCCTTGTCTGGAAAGATGAGTGTGATACCTCTTGCCTCACAGGGTGGCTACAAGAATCCACTGAAACAGCCAGATACCCTCCTTGAGCCTCTAGGTCACTGGCAGGACTTCCCTGCCAGGGGAGTGGGTGCTGGGTGCCAAGCTGACAGCTATCTCAAGGGCAGCCAGAAGGCTCTAGGCAGCAACTTAGCAGAAGGGCCCTCTTGTGCTGTCCCAGCTCTTGATGGTGAGTGGAGTGTGTGCGCTGCCTCCTCTATCAAGAAAACTTGCAGAAAAAAGAAGGGAAAGGGCCTTGACAAGGTCTTCCAGCTGGTGAGTGGCTGTTGAAGAGTAGAAAGGAAGCCAGCTGAAGATGAAGCTGGATCCTGCCCTTGAGGCATGTTGGGGCCCAAGGTGCATTTGCCTCTCTCTTCCAAGCTTTGGGGAGAGCGGGTAGTTATTAGGTATCAGTGCTCAGAGGCCAAAGCCTAGCCCTGGGCAGGGGTGAGTGGGTGCCAGGTGGGTAAGTAGGACCTTGGGGCACACAGCTTGCAGTGGTTTCAGACCCACCAAACCCCCTTGGGCTAGGGAAGCATTCAGGAAACTTCTTGACTAGGGTTCAGCTCACCTGAATGCTCACAATGGACCTTTAGCAGAGGAAACTCCCAGAATTGACTTCCCAACAAGCTTTTCCTAAGCTCACCTGCCCATCCAGCTCTGAGGTGGGAACTGGGGATTCAGATGGAGACAAGGCCCCTGCCACCTTGGAGCTCAGTCTTGTAGGGAGGCAGATGGGAACAGTGGAACCCAGTGTGGTCAGCACTGTGGCAGAGATAATCCTGGAGCTGCCAGTGTTGGGGCTAGGGGCCATGTAGGTGTCAGAGTTGGTGCCCTCTAGGACATAGGACCTGGGTGAAGGAGCCAACTGGATAGTGGTTTAGGATGGCTGGGGGTGGGGTAGGTGGGGGTGGAGCCGAAGTCATGAGACGCAGCTATGCAGGGCTTTGAAAGCTGAAAGGATATGGGGCCTCTGCAAGGCAGGGGAGCCTCTGAAGAATTTTAACATGTTAGGGTATCTGCCCAGCATGTACAAAAGTATCCCAAGTTTCCTTTGGGGAACCCCTCTCAGTCCATGTGGTTTAGATGGGGCTGGGCTTACACCTGCTGCATGCACACACCTAGAGCTGTGACCAGAAGTGGCACAGCTCCTGGGTCTTAGTCACAGACCCCATTCTCATCAGGGCACAACCCCTAAAAGCAAAATGCTATGGCCATGTTTGTGTCTTTGCATTGCTGAGCCCGACTACAAACCCAAGGAGTCGGAATAGGCTACCCACTACATTGGAGAGCAGGGCACTTGGGTTCACAGGTCCACTACGATGACTCCCTGGTGTGCAACGATTTCCTCAGATGAGACAGAACTCAGTTAAGTTGCTGGTGGACAGGGGTGGCCGATTAGCTTAGGTGGTTAGAGCACAGGCTCATAACACCAAGGTTGCTGGTTTGATTTCCACATGGGCCAAGGAGCTGTGCCCTCCATAACTAGATTGAAACAACTACTTGTTTTGGAGCTGATGGGTCCTGTTTCCCAATAAAACTTTCTTTAAAAAAAAAAAGATGCTGGGCCGGCCGAGTGGCGCGATCGTTAAGAACTGGTTTGGGACGCCAGAGGGCCCCGGTTCGGATCCCACATATGAGGGCCAGTGACACTGCCCTCCACAGCTAAGATGCTGAACAACAGCTCAACCTGGAGCTGGGCTGCCATGAGTCGCCGTCGCCGGCGTCGGCGTAGGCTGCAGCCCCTGTGGCAGTGGGTTGCCATGGGCTACCGTGTGTAGCCAGCAGCCAGCGTGAGCGGCCAGCAACCTCCGTGAGTGGCCTTCCAGAAGCCGGCGACTGATCTGCCTCGCCCGGGAAGAGCGCAATGATGGTGCCAACTTGGGCTGGTGAAGCGATGTCCTCCACAACTAGACGGAAGAACAAAAAGACAGCAACTTGTCTGTTCCCCTTCCCCCAATTCCCCAGCACTGTTCCTATCCCCCAAATTCCCCAATAAAAATCTTTAAAAAAAAGATGCTGGTTGACAGCCAGGTTCGGCCTAAACAGTGGGGCCTTCCCTAGGCTCACTTCTGTTCCTGGGTATGAGCAGCGTTATGGATCCAGCACTTGGTTCTCCTCCTCCTGCTACTTCTAAGTAGGCATGTGGTGATGTATGCTTGCTGGGGACACAGTTGGAGGGGGCCATGAATTCATGAGTTGGAGCCACACTGGGGTACCTGCCTGCTCCAAGCTGTGCCTATTGCGTGTATGCAGTGCCTGTCAGTATGCGGCCAGGGTCTGAACGTGTGCGTGGTTTCCGGGCTGAGCTGTGTGTATGTATGTGTCTCAGGGGTCTGGACTTCAGCTGCTTGGCTAAGCATCCCGTGTGCTCCGCCGATTGTGTGTACCGGATCCGCCTGCGTGGGTCCGGCCTGGATAGCCTGTTGCCAGGTGTGCGGCTTGGCGTGCGCATTCTCTATGCAAGGCGAGCCCGGCGCTGCAGGTGGGTGAGGGTCTTGTGCCTTTGGCTCCAGGGATAGCCTCCTCGGCTGTGGGGGGCGGGAGCCCTATGCTAGCGGCTGCGCGCGCGCACGCCGGACTCGGGACGCGCCGTGTACGCGCCCGTGCGCGCGCCCCGCGGCTCCAGCCAGCGTTCCGAGCTGCCTTCGCTGGCAGTCAGCAACCCAGCGCTACCGTATTCTGCTCCCGGCCGCTGCTCCCGGCCGGGGGCTCTGTCCGCGGGGCCCGCGCCGCCCAGAGCCAGGAGGACAAGCTCCAGGAGGATGTCTGGGCCCGTGAGTACTGCGGCGGCGGCGGCGGCGGCGGCGGCGAGCGGGCGGGCACGGAGTGAGGGCGGAAGACTGTCCCGTGGCTGGCCCCTCCCGGCCGGCCGCTCCACTCCCTGGCCCCGGGTCGCCGCCCTAGACCCCCGCCCCGGCCAGCGCCACCCCCAGCCCACACCAGAGGGAGGGAGGCAGGAAGAGGGAGGGCGCCAATGAGCGAGGGAGCCGGAGCGGGGCGAGAGCAGCCACCGGTTCGCTTGGAAACGGTTGCCACAGCAACGGGGTTGCGCTCCCCGGCAACGCGACTGCAGGGCGGCGACGCCCCCTCCCACCCCTCCCCCATCCCACGCGGGGCCGCAGCCTCGGGTCGCAGGGGGAGAGGGGATACGAGGGCTCTCCCTCTCGCGGTGGAGGGAACTTCGCCCCCCTGGCCGGTCTGGGTGTGCCTGCCTCCACAGACGGTCGAGGGTGGGGGTGGGGGGCGAGCGCCCCACGGGCACGATCTGGCTCCCACGTGGCTGCAGTCGTCTCAGCAGGGCTTCTGGGGTGGCTGCAAACGTGGGGGTGTCCTGGCCTGCCGCGGCAGGAGGAGCCATGAAGGCTGGGTCCGGGGTCTGTGCCCTGCCATCCCCACCGTCGCTACCACCACCCGTCTGCGAAATGAGGCGACCAAGTTGGGTGCCCCAGAGGTATGTTCCTTACCAGGAGAGAGGAAAGAAGCTCACATCCCTCCTCCTCATGGCCGGGTCATGTGCCAAATGCGGCTTGGGCCGGTGGTGGGTCTCTGCTCAGTGTTCCAAGCCACCGTTCTCCAGGGTGGGGTGGGAGCAGCGTGGGCAGGGGCAGAGGAAAAGACACTGCTGACCCCGGGAAGCTGAAGCCCCGGCCAGATGGGAGCGCCCGGCCCATTGTCTGGATCACAAGTGTCCCTTTCTTGTCTGAGCACAAAGCCCAGACTGTGCTGGGTAGCATGCAGGTTGGTGGGCAGGCAGGCCAGCATTGCATGGAGATGCTCTGACCCCCAGGGGATTCCTCTGGGAGGAGAATGGCCAGTTGAGTCAGAGGAAATGACCTCTGGCTTCCCTTCCAACCTCCCCTCAGTGGGCAGCATGCTGGGGGGGAAAATGACCCTCTGGCCAGCTCTCACCTGCTTGACTCAGCAGATGCCAGCCCCTGCCAACCAAAGGCCTTGACCACCACCACCTTTGGCTTTTCTTTCCCATCCAGGGAGGTATCCCGGCCACCAGAGGTGACCATTGCCCCAGGCATTTGAGGCCTTGGCATAGATGCCCATAGATGGGTGGTACCCTGAGTCAAGCCCTAGTCTCCCTCCAACAGGCAGCAGTGCTTTGGGGATTATTCACAGGCCCCTTTCATTCCCTTCCTGCTCTGTGTGAGACCTGTGGTAAGGGCTCTGCATCCATTGTCTCCTAATCCTTACAACAGTTGTGCAAGGTAAGTTTATCATTCCCACTGTAGAGGTGAAGGCTTCGAGGCTCAGGAAGATAGTGACTTGCCCAAGGTCACACAACCAGGTTTTCAGTGCAGGTTTGTCTATTGGCACAGCCCCTCTGCCTACTTCACATCTCTTGTGAGCAAGGCAGGAAAGATCTGTAGAACCTTCTAGAGGAGCATTCTTAACCTTCTTTCACATTCTTCCAGTGAACAAATGCTGTCTTTCTGACCTTGGTACACCTTTCCTTCTTCCAGAAATATCAGGCCAGTTCTTGCTCTTCAGATGCTCTATAGGACTGTGCTGTTGCCGGGCTGGCTCTCTCCCTTCCTCCCTCCATTTTCTCTCTCTAGGGAAGACCAAGCAGGAAGAGGGCTGCCTCAGTCCCCTGGGAAACTGTCCCCAGGCCCTAGTCCTTTGTTTGTGGGCTCTATGGCCTGATCAGCTTGCAGCCAGGCTGTGGGAGAAGGAATTTAGCAAAGATGAGCTCATGTGGTGCTGGCCCCTGTGGGTGCTCAGTCTAGCTCAGGGGTTGGAGACCCAAATGCCTCCAGGGCCCAGGGGGCAATGGAATGAGTGAGGTGGGCCAGGAAGCTACTCAGCTGCAGTTTGTGTCACCATATGAGAATGTGCATTTGGTATGACCAAATTGTCCAATTTTCAAGATGAGCCAGAAATCCATACTTTTATGTATAATCTTGTTTTAAAATGTTGGCAACTAATCAGAATATTTTAAAAAATTTCTTGTGGGCCCACAGAACGCAGCCATGTCTAGCCTGAGAGTCACGAGGCTGAGATCTCTGGTCCACGGTAAAATGACAGCACTTTTTGCCAGGCCACCCTCGAGCATGTATAGACGTAGCGCCATAGGCTGGTTTCCACATTTTTTGAACCTTTTGAGGCTGCAGGGTGCTGGCATTTGGTTTGTTGTGTGTAGCCGTGTATGCTGGTCTTGAATTCTTTTCATCTCCCTCATCAGTTTTGTGCCTCCCTTATGCTGCTCGGCAAGTCTCATCATCCCTGTCTTACATGTGAGGAATCTGCGTCTCAGGCATGAGAATAACTGGGATGGGGTCACACAGCCCAGGCAGGGCAGAAACAACATTTGAACCCAGGGCGCCCCCTTCAGTGCTCTGTGTGTTAACACCAGGCTACCCACAAAAGAGGGGATCCTCATCCCCCTTCCACCCCCAAGGTGCAGCCAACTCCCTTAGAGGGATGGATCTGAGTATAGTAGATACTTACCCAAGTAAAGTGTCTGTGCCCACAAGTCGCTGGGTCCCCAGTCTCTGTTGTCCTGTTTGCAGTTCCCCAAGCCTTAGGTTCCTAGCCTGGTGCCAGGGTTGGGTCACAGAGATGCTATCTACAGGTAAGGGTGCCAAGCCAGTACCTTGCTCTAGCTGGAAAAGAGGTTCTGGCCAGCTCCACATCTGGCTGGCTGTGGCAGCTGGGACAATTCCCGTCATCTCTCTCTGGCTTCAGTTCATCTGTCTTGGTGTGGGAGGAGTGTAAAAATGTCACCAGTGCCTCCCTGAAATGCCCTTCCTGCTAGGATGGCGGACTTTGCCGTCACTTGGGTTTCACAACCACTTGGCTATGTGGGTCTGAGCCGGCCCCAGCTCCTTGTCTGTAGAATGGGGGTGGCAACAGCCACCTCCTGAGTGTCACTGAGATAGTGAATGTAAAGAGGCTAGCAGCAGGCCTGGCGTGTGCAGGTCACACAGCACAGTTTGGCAGCCACCTTATTCCACCCCACTCTCCTCCCTCCCTCCTCTGTCCCTGGTCTTAGTCCCTGTCCCTTCACCTGAACAGCAGCTTTGGCCACACATCCAAGGAACCTCATGACCCAGAGCCCCAGCTGCCTGGGCTTCCCTTTGCCCACCCAGAGCCCTTGCATGTGTCTCCATGTAGTCTTTCCTTTTATTCACTTAGATGTATGGTCCTCAGCTTGCTTATAAACCACCCTGCAAGGGCCAAGAGCTGGGTGACAGCTTCTCTCTCAGTGACATTTTGATGAATGGCCAACATTTCTCAGGAATGAATTGGATGCAGACCCAGCTCTTGATGTGTTCCTTGTCTCTACGGCTAAAAGACCAAACAGGTAACTGGGCACCTCCAGTCAGTCACTCCTTTCAACAAGTGGTTTTTGAGCTACTGTGTGTCAGATGATCAGACAGACGCAGCCTCTGGTGGTGGACACAGGCTACTGCAGAACACTGTGAAATCACTGTGCTGCTCATCCAGCCCTGGGAGGTGGGGTGTTTCGGTGCTGACTTGTCCAGGGAAGTGACAGATGAGGCCATGAGGCTCAGTGGTAAGCACTGGCGCCAGAGCAGCGGGGCTGTGTGGCAGGCCCCTGGGGGAGAAAAAGCAGAATGCTAGGCAGTGCAAGATGGGGCACCAGGTGCTGAGAGGTGAGGCTCAAGAGGTCTTAGAGGGAGCTCGTCTCAGAGGCCACGATCTAGGTCAGTGGTTCTCAACTTGCTCCCTGGACCAGCAACACTAGCATCTGCTGGGAGTTTGTTAGAATTGCAAACTCTCCAGCCCCACCCCAGACCTACCACACGGGGAGTCCAGCATTCTCTCTTAACAAGCTCCACGTGGCTCTGAGGCTCACGCCAGTTTGAGAGACACTCAGTCTAACCATGTTAAAGAGCTGGGCTGTCTCCTGAGGCAGTGGGAAGTGGCTGGAGGGTTTAGGCCAGAGAGGGCCTGGGGGGATGAGCAATGTGGAGAGAGTGGGTGAGCTGGGCAGGAGCACAGTGCGGAAGTAGAGAGAGAAGTGGCAGGCATGGTAATAGGGGCCTAGGTGAGATGCTGGTGTCCTGGAAGGGGGACCAAAGGAAGTGGACAGATGAAGGCACACTGCACTGAGGACTTGGTGGATGGAGTGACTGGTGGGCCCTCTGCTGAGATAAACAACCCAGTAGCAGATCTTTGGGGTCTGAGGTTGGGGTGCTGAGGTTCTTCATGCAGAGGGGGAGTATCGTAGGTGCCTGCAGGGTAGCACCAGGCCCAAAAATGAGAGATTTGGGTGACCTTGGGTGTCACTTAGTCTCTTTGAGCCAAGTGTTCTCATCTGTCAAGTGGGAAGAATGCTAACCCAGTTCATAGGATGATTGCGACAACGATCTGTGTCCAGCCCTTGGGCGGGGAGCAACGTGGGGACAAAAACACACCTTTGCAGCCCCAGTTCAGAAGCCTCCATCATCAGCTAATGTTTGTTGAGCATCTCCAAGCCCTTTGCATGGATTAGCTCAGTCTTCACCATGGTCACTGAGGAGGAGACTGAGGTGACATGGAGTTTAAGAAACTCACTCCCCGCCCTGGGCCTTGCGTTCATCCCCCTGCTGTACTCCCAGTGAGCGTGTGGTCTCAGAAAACCATACAAAGCAGTATGCTCACAAACTACAAATAAATCAAGATAGAATCCTTAAAAATGTTTAACTAACTGTCAAGAAAGTAAGAAAAGAGAAAACAAATCATAAAATGGCAGGCTTAAGGATGAGTCCATCTGAAGGTACCACTCCTAGCACAGCCGGAGTCGGACAAGGAGCAGGTATTTGCTGTGAATGGTTTGGAGGGGCTGGGGGAGGTGAGCAGCTGTGAGCAAGAGGCTATAGCAGGGTCTGCAGGAAGGGTCCCCAGACACGGGCAAGAGCATGACAGGCTCCTCAGAGAGCCTTTGAGCAGCTTGGCCCGGTCTAGAATCACATTTAGAAAGTTCTGAATGAATGTCCTGACGATGATGGATGGAGCAGCCACTGTGGGTTAGATGAGATGGACTGAGTGACTCCTGTGGGCCAGATACTGGGCAGGAAGCAGGCCTCAGACGGGTCCTGCCCACTCAAACTGGGCGTTGGCATCAGTGTGGGGTCAGAGGGCTAGCTCAGCTGTGAGACTTCCTCTCTTGGACACATAGTGGCCTAGTCTGTAAAATGCAGCAGTGGTTCCTGCCTCCTGGCTAAGGCGCCATAGTGGTATCCAGCAGGTCTTGGGTGTGGCCTGTCCTAGTCTGTCCCAATGCCCAGCCAGCTGAGCTGAGCTCCTCGGCATGGTCCCTGTCTTTTGTCCCTGGTTAACCCTGGAGCTGCTATCCCATCTCTCCTTCACTCTGTAGCCTTTTACTACTCTTTTTTTTTTTAATATTTTATTGGGGAGTTGGGGGAGGGGAACAGTGTTGGGGAATTGGGGAAGGGAACCAGCCAAGTTGTTGTTCTTCAGTCTTCGTTGTGGAGGGCACCAGTCGCCATCTGGCTTCCTGTCGGCAGCTCGTGGCCTCTAAGCTCAAGGTGCTGTGTTCAATCTTAGTTGCAGGTGGACGTAGCCACCATCCCATGCGGGAGTCGAACCAGCAGCCTTATTGTTAAGAGCACCTTATCCACTGAGCCATCCGAGCAGCAGCTCAGTTCAAGGTGCTGAGTTCAGTCTTAGTTGCAGGTGGGCATAGGCCACCATTGAACAGGCAATCTTGTTGTTACACCAGCTGAGCCATCCTGCCACCTGGTGGTAGCTCAGCGACGGCTCTGCTCAGGTGCAGTGTCAGTCGGGCCCATGTGGGAATCAAACCAGTGGCCCTGTTGCTCAGAGCTCGTACTCTTAAGCCAACTCTTAACCAGCTGAGCCACTCGGCTGGCCCGCCTTTTCTTACTCTTGAGCTGAGGGTCGGTGGCCAGAAGGTTCTGGGCCTTGGTGGGAACGAACAGGAAGGTACATTTTGGCTATAAGCTAGCCAGTCTGCCCAGTGTTCCCATTGCTGCCAAGTCCTCATGTACCAGTGCTCACATACACTGGGCTTTTCATGTATAGCTCAGTTGTCATGTGAGGTAAGGTGTTTTGACACAGACTTTGGATTCAGACTCAGGCTAAATATTAGCTCCTCCCCTTATTAGCTGTGTGACCTGAAGCAAGTTCATTTCCCTCTCTGAGCTTGTCACATCTATCCAGTGGACTCCCAGTGAGAAGTTGGTGTTGGAGATCACACAAGATGCTACATGGAAAGGGGCTGATAACCAGGCCTGACACTCAGTAGACAGTCCATTTCTAATTCAGCTAAACTCCATCACCTCCAGCCCCAGAAGTGCCTTTTCTGACCCAGAGCTGTTCGTGCTCTGCAGGCCTAGTTAGTGCCAGCTTCCTCAGAGCATTCCTGAAAATTCCTGTGGGCTCAGGAAAAGGAGAACAACAGATTTAATTAATTCCCAGTGACTGGCAGCATCGTGTTTTTATCTGGGCTGCGTCACCATGGCAGCCTCATGGCAGGGTTGACGAGGGGGCGGGTGGAGCTATTGTTCCTGCCATTGTCTGTTCTGGAACACAGGCCCAGGAGAAAGGGACTGGCATGGGCACCAAGTGGCACATGGCACAAGGCAGCTGTGGAGTCAGACAGGAACCATCTGGGGTAGCCTGTGGCCTGGCTTTCCCCCCAGAGCAGTCTGAGATGGCTTGATGTGGAGCCCTCAGCTTGGGGCTCAGGCCCACCATGGCCCCCAGACCTGAATGTGTGTGTGCCTTGGACATACTGAGGATAGGGGCATCCATGGGACTCCTGGAAGAGACCCACAAAGCAGCTCAAGCAGCAGCACTCTTCCACCTTAGACTAGGGTATTGTGGCCAGGCTTGGGTTCAAATTATAGCACTGCCACCTGCCATCTACATAGCTAATTGCTTCCCCCCTTCCTTACCTGTAAAATAGGAATAATTCCAGGTACCCCAAAGGGTTGTATGTGAAAGCCCCTGGGTATAAGCACTGAAGGGCTCATTTCTGTTCTGCGGGCGTGGTGAAAAGTCAGTCGCCTGCCATCTGTCACCGGTATGTAGGGTTCCCTCCTACATACCTCTTAGGATGCAAGTTTTTCCTCTCAACCCTGCTGTGAAGAGATGGAAGGAGAGGTGCCCATCTGGAGTGATGTGGGACCAGGTGGTACCAAAGACAAGCTACTTTTCCTTTCCTCTGCAGAAAGAGAAAGGAATTGAAGGGAAGTGACCTGGCATTCTGGAATTAGAAGGGCAGGGCCAAAGGGACTGAGCAAGAGTAGGAGGCAACCGAACTGGGATTCGGCAAGCCGAGGGACCTAGAGAAAAGGAGAGGGAATAGCCCACGCAGGGCAGGCGGGCAATCCGCGCATACAAAGGCAGGTGGCATGCAGTAGCAGCCGGAGCCACCTGCCCAAGCCCCGCTGCAAGAGCAGTGACAGCTGGGAGGCCACGGTGCGGACGGGGTTATTCCATGTTTTGGGCAGCCAGGTACAAGATATTAGAACGTGTCTTGTTCTTGGGTGGGAGCAGGTACAAGACATAGAACGCCAGGGGCCAGCAGGCACTTGCACAGGGCTGAAGCTGGGGGCTAGTGGCTGCTTGTGGGAGCACTAGGAGGTGGGCCACCCTTTCCCCGCCGGTACGAAGCGGCGCTGAGGCTCCTCTTAAGCGCCCTGCCCACGGACCTCGGAAACCCTTTCTAGGCTGGGGTACCCTGTACCCCGGGGAAGCGGGTAGCGCATCTCCCTCGTTCAGAGGCCGAGTCTGGCCTTCGCACGCCCCCTGTTGGCCTTCCTGGAGTCCCCTCGGCTCAGCGGTGGCGGCTGGATCTTTGATCTGGGAAAACCCGGGAAACCTCGAGGCGTGACGTCATCCTCGGTGACGTCACCGGGCCCCCGGGGAGTGCGGGGGTTCCGGCAGAGGAGGCTTCCCCGGGACTGCGCAGGGCACCAGCGTGGGCAGGGCAGTCATCAGGGGCTGCAGTGCAGTGCGCCTTCATCGCGCCCTGTGTCTGTCCCACAGGTCCCGCGCGGCCCCGGGTGAGGCCCGCCCGCGCGCCCGCCGGCGCCATGGAAAGGAGCGGGCGCCACTGCTGCTGCCCCCCGCCGGCGCGCGCACGACTTGAGCCCCGCCGCAGGCAGCCCCCAGCCGCGGGTCCCCAGGTGACACTGGCTGCGCCTGGGAGCGTGGCGCGGGCCCGGGGCCACGTAGAGGAGCCCAGTGTCCAGTGAAGCAGCCGAGGACCCGCCGCCTGCGCCGCCGCCATGGTTATGTCTCAGGGCACCTACACGTTTCTCACGTGCTTCGCCGGTTTCTGGCTCATCTGGGGGCTCATTGTCCTACTCTGCTGCTTCTGCAGCTTCCTGCGCCGCCGCCTCAAACGGCGCCAGGAGGAACGACTGCGTGAGCAGAACCTGCGCGCCCTCGAGCTGGAGCCCCTCGAGCTCGAGGGCAGCCTGGCCGGCAGCCCTCCTGGCCTGGCGCCGCCGCCACCGCCGCACCGCGGCCGCCTCGAAGCGCCGGCACACGCGCACCAGCATGTGCACGTGCACCCGCTGCTGCACCACGGGCCCGCGCAGCCGCACGCGCACCCGCACGCACACCACCACGCGCTGCCGCACCCACCGCCGCCGCATCTCTCCGTGCCGCCGCGTCCCTGGAGCTACCCGCGCCAAGGTAAGTAGTGACTTACGCCAGGGCCGACACGAGCCACCGAACTGGGCGGGGTCTCGGCCGCGGGGCGGGCTCACGGCTGACCCGCCCAGTTTCCCCTGTACAGCCTCCCCCGAGAACCCAGGAGGAGGGGGTGGGCTGGGCCTGGGGTTGGCGCCTGGCCAGGACTTATGCGGGAGGCTGGGGACGGGTGGCCTCACGTCCTCGGACCGCTTCCCATTCCGCAGCGGAATCGGACATGTCCAAGCCACCATGCTACGAAGAGGCGGTGCTAATGGCCGAGCCGCCGCCGCCCTACAGCGAGGTGCTCACGGACACGCGCGGCCTGTACCGCAAGATCGTCACGCCCTTTCTGAGCCGCCGCGACAGCTCCGAGAAACAGGAACAGCCGCCGCCCAGCTACAAGCCGCTCTTCCTTGACCGAGGCTACACGTCGGCGCTGCACTTGCCCAGCGCCCCGCGGCCTGCGCCGCCTTGCCCTCCACTCTGCCTGCAGGCGGACCGCAGCCGCCGGGTCTTCCCCAGCTGGACCGACTCGGAACTCGGCAGCCGCGAGCCGCTGGAGCACGGAGCTTGGCGCCTGCCGGTCTCCATCCCCTTGTTCGGGAGGACTACAGCCGTATAGAGCGGCGCCCGGCGTCCCGGGCCCCACCCGCGGACTCCTGGCCTGACTGTGGGGCTTTTTAAATGCTTCCCTTGGACTGCGGGAGGGAGGGGGGGCGCGGGAGGGAGGGATTTCTTACCCCGTTTGTTACATTTTGAGGATAATAAAGGTGTGTGATCTGGTTTGGTACAAGCGGAGAGGTCACCCACTGCTTGCGTCCAAGGTTCAGGTGGCCAGGTGTGCATGGGTCTTGGCAGGACCAAACCTGAATGCGCTTTTCCGCTGCAAAGTGGCCAGATAGTGTAGAACTAAATCTGAAGTCAGCCTGCTTCAAACCACAGGCTGGTTACCCCCGGGAGCCTCAGACCCCCCTTTTCCCTGCCCGTGAAATCACGGAGCGGGCACCCCTGCGGCCTTGGAAGTGTAGAGTTGGGAATGGGGGTCAGGGCAGGCGGCCCACCCCAGATCCGCCCTTGGAGGCCCGGAGCAGCAGGCCCGAAGGGATCTGGATTTCTTTATTAACAGACATGAGCACGACCCGTTACATAAGTTTGTGCTTTCCAAAAAACAGTTACTGAATGTGAAAAAGGAACCCAAGCAAAGAGGGAGGAGTTGGGGAGGGGCCACCCAAGCCCCTGGCCCCACCCATAGCCCTGACCTGAATCGCGCCTAAGGCCTCCAGCCTGGGACCCGCCCAGCAGGAGGAGGGCAGGAAAGGGCTGGGAAGCTGAGGGGCCCCAGCTGGGCCTGCTACTTCCTTTGGGCCGGGTGGGGAGGGGTTAAGAGAAGGGCGGGGAGGGGGTCCCAGGGAGCCAGAGCCCGCGAGCCGTTTATTGCCATGTTTTCAAATTCGTGCAAAATATCTGAAGCCCTGGACAGAGAATACAAAGTGATATTTTTCCAAGAAACATAAAACTAGGAAAAGAGGTGGGGGGACATTTTCCCACCAGGGCTCCCCCCGACGCCAGGCCCCAAGCAGGGTGAGGCCTCCACCCCGGCCAGCTGAGTGAGCAGGGAGGACTAAGCGCTACAATCTGGACCGGGCAGGGAGGGGGTGGAATTTGCAACAGCGTCTCAACTACCAACGGGAGAAAAACCGGTCAACTGTACAAGTCTCCTATCAACTTTTAAAAAAAGGGAGAGAAAAGCTGTAAAAGTCAGGCCCTGTGGGTAGGGAAGTGGCCAAGTCCCCGGCCAGGGCCGGAATCCGGAGTGGTTGCCAGGCGGAGCTGCTTCCAGTGCAGGCGCGGCAGGCCATCTGGCCAGAGGCTGGCGCAGGTGGGTGGCCTTGGCAAGGGCAGCCTGAGGGCAGGCACCACTGCTAATCTCCACCCTCGAAGCCCTCCTCCTCTTCTGGGACTGGATCTGCATCCCAGCAGGTGATGTCGATTTCTATGGTGTTGGGAAGGGAGGGGAGTTAGTAGACAGACAGCAGATCCACAGCCATGTCTTCCAACCCCTGGGAGCTGTGCCAGCTATGTATACGTGTGTGGGGTGCCTGTCCACACTTGAAGCCAGCACCCCGACCCTAATTCCACTCCATCATCTCAGTACTACCTGGAGGTTTGTTGTAGAACACAGGAGGCGGAGCCTTCGCACACAGGTCTTCTGATTGAGCGAACTCCTCCTCCTGTGATTGGCTGAAGTACCCCTCACTGGCCTGTAGGAGAAAAGGACCAGGTCACTGGGTCCCACCCAGCAAGGCTTGGACTGACCTACCAAGCCTGAGCCCGTTTCCCTGGCAACCGGTGATTCCATCCCCGGTTGCCAGTGAAACAGATGCCTGCCTTGGGAACAAAAGCAGAGTTTGGTCCAGGGAGGGGGAATGGAATGGAGCTTACACCCAATAATGTGGGTCCCAGAGAAGGGGGGTACTGCTGCAAGCCTAACAACGCAGGGTCAGTCCCCTGCTCCAGCCCTGACTCCCACCCCTCCCACCAGGCTGCCCTGCCCCACCTGGGTCCCCTCCTTCTGGGTGGTCTCGCCATTGGTCAGCAGGTGTGGCTCAGGCTCCGGCTCCAGCTCCGGCTCCGGCTCTTGATCCAGCTCCTCTAGAGCGGAGAGCAGAACTGGGGCCTGGGGGGCAGCCAGGGGCTCCTCTTTTACTGTCTCCTCTGGGTCACAGAAGGTGGCTGGCGGCTCAGGCAGCTCATCAAAATTGAGGAGACTGGTACAGCCTTCACCTGCTGGCAGCAGTGGCTCCTGAACCACCTCATCCAACAGGGGCATCTCCACCAGAGTGACCTCAGCACCCGAGGGTGGTGTAAGGGCCCTAGGCTCAGCCTGGGGTGCGGAGGCCCCTTCCCCGTTGCCAGGCCATAGGTCAATGAGGCTGGCAGAGGTGACAGTGTTGGCAACAGCGGTGTCAGCAGCAGCAATGTCGGTTTCAATGGCAGCAGCTGCCAGGGTGTCTGCTACAGCGGTGTCAGCTATGGCAGGCTCCAGAGGGGTAGCCAGGACAGCCTGTTCCGGAGCCACCATGAATATAAAGTCCTCTGTGGGGCTGCCTTGCCCCCGGGGAGGCTCTGGTGCCTGAGGAGGCTCCTCCATGGGGCCAGCCCAGGCCTGAGGGGCTGCAATTCTGGCCTCCTTACTGGTCTCTTCGCTGTCCAGGCCAGGGCCAGCCTCCTGGGTCTCTGTTACAGCAAAAATGGAAGAGACAGATGTGACCAGCTCCCTCAGGAAGGAATGTAGGCCCTGGGAAGCCACCCTACCTACCTGGCCCACCCACTGAGGAGTCGATGACCTTCCGGAAAGAAGGCCTCCACTAAGAGCTCCATGCACCCTCCAGCACCCACTGGGCCCTGCTGCCCCTTTACCTACTGTTTTTAAGCAGCTCAGCAGCCCTGGGAGGAAGGCCTGATCCCCACTCCAGGGAGAGACACTGAGGCTCAGAGGACAGGTCTGACTGCCACTTCCAGGGCAGTGCAGTCTGGGTGATGGGTGGCTCATATCCCTGGGGAGTTGTTATCATGGCCATGTGGGGTTTCCAGCATAGGGACTGGTGAGAGGCCTGGTGCAGCTAGGGCCCCCTCACTTACCTTGGGCTGCTGGGGGTGGTGGTGGCAGTGGTGGAGGCTGTGAGGACGTGACCTCATCCAGAGCCCGCTCAATCTGCTCAGAGACAGGGGTGGAGGCCGTGCTGGAGTCAGATGGGCTCCGAGTGGGGATGGGGGTGGGTGCCATCCTCCGGAGGCTGTCCAGGTGGCTGCCTGTGGAACAAACCCCCAAGATGGTCAGTGAGGGCCGGAGCCAGGTGGGACCAGGATTCTCCACCTTGGGGCCTGGTCAGCACCTCTTCTCTGGAGTCTGGGTGGGGGCTGGGAGCTCCCCAGGCCCCCCAGGGGCCAGACCACAACTCCAGACCTGTAAGCCAGGCCAGTGCCCCTTCAGGGCCAGGGAAAAGAGGCAGGCAGTACCTGCTCTTGGGACAAACACCAGAGATCAACGGTCAGGCTGGGGGAGTGAGGGCGGGGGGGCTGCTGGGAAGCGGGGCCCTCCTTACCCCCCTGCCGAGGCCTGGGGCTGCTACCTACATGGGAGGGAGGAAGAGAGGTTTGGGGTGCGGTGACAGGTGATATAGGGAAAGGGAGTCCGTGGAGGGGAGGAAGAGGAAGAGGAGGAGGAGGAAGGCCCACTGTCCGATGCCTTTATGAAAGGGCAGTACGGACGACCTGCCGAGAGAGACAGACAGAGAGAGAGAGACAGAGGACAAGAGAGGGTCAGTCTCCCCCACCCTGGCCCCAAGGCCTCACCCGCCCCCAGGGCCGGCCCTGGATGTCCAAGCTGCCTTTTGCCAGGGTGCACATTCAGCCAAGCTGGGCTATAGCCTCAAGCTGTCAAAGGACTCCCACCGGCACCAGCCACACACAGCAAGGAGCCTGCCCCAACCCTAGAACCCCAACACAGACCAAGCACACGCAGGAGCACTCAGGCCAGCAGACAGGGAGCAAAAGGGTGCTTTGGGGGAGGCAGAAGCTGCAAGGAGAATCCAGACAGGGAAAATGGGTGCAGGCTCCAGAGCCAGGGCACCAGCTCATCCCACATGCACCAAAAACCCTCAGGCAGGGCTTGGTTCAACCCCCGCAGGGCCACTCCCTACAGCCAGGGGGCGCCTTAGCCCATGCCAAAGCTGTTCAGGTGACCTCTAGCTGGGCCCACTGCTCAGCCAAGGCTTGACATAGACCTCTCCCACCCCCAGCCTTCTCAGTCCTGCCACCTGGGAGGCAGTAGATGGAAGCATACTTGATGAACAACCTTGCCGTCTGTCTCCAAGGGTCCTTGGGCAAGGCTTCCCTTCCAAGAAAGGGTGCCAAAGAGGCTCAAGGCCAAAACCTGAGGAGTTGAGGTTAGGTGGGGTGGGACCTGGGACTACCTGGTCGGTGGTTGAAGGGAGAGGGCACATCGCAGCTGCCTGCAGATGCAGAGGCCGATGCGACCCGTTCCTGCTGCTTGAAGAATTCCCGTGGGTTGTCAGGTCGCTGGGCAATAATGGCCGCTGCCTCCTGGAGGCACGAGGAAAGGGTCAGGGCCAGGTCAGGCCCCACTGAGGCAGCCCCTGCTGGCCTCACATGCCCTGTCCCACCAACTCTCACCTCTACCTCCGACTCTGACTTCTTCATCTGGGTCTCTTCCTCTTCATCCTGCTGGTCACCCTGGAAACCAAAGGTACAGTATCCTGGGAACCTCCACCAGCAGCTCTGGCCTTCTTATAGGCCCATGTTTCCTCCATGGTCTGGCAGGAAAAGGCTTGGAGGTGGCACGTCTGTTCCCTTCACCACGCAGTTACACGGTTTCTTCTTTCCATGCACAAGACTCTCAGCCACCTCATCTCTAGCCTGAACAGGTGCCTGGGCACCTAGCTCAGCTCCTCCTGCTCCTTCACCCCCACATCCAACCAGGCACCCAGGACCATCCAGGAGTGCTCCCTGCTTTGTAGCCAATTTTTCTTGAACCTCCTATCCCAGCACCCAGCCAACTGCGCCACCATCACTGCTGCCTGGATCTCGGCATCATGACCAAGGCTTCCTCATTAGTCCCCTGCCTCCGTGCTCTCTTCCCCTAATTTCTTCTCTATACACCCTGAAAGGACCGTCCCCAAATCCAGATTCAACTATGATTTTTCCTACCTTAAAATCCCCCAGGGGTTTCTCATGAGTCACAATGAGTACTGGATGAATATGGCGCAAACATGGCCTGTTTTGCCAGTATGTTTTTAAAACACATTAATTAGTTGCCTCCACTTAAGAATTAGGAAGTTTCGGGCCGGCCAAGTGGCTCAGTTGGTTAAGAGAGCAAGCTCTGAGCAACAGGGTCGCTGGTTCAATTCCCACATGGGCCAGTGAGCTGCACCTGAGCTGAGCTGCCACTGAGCTGCCACCAGGTGGCAGGATGGCTCAGCTGGTGAGAGCACATGCTCCTAACAACAAGGTTGCTGGTTCAACTCCCACATGGGACAGTGGGCTACACCCACCTACAACTAAGATTGAACGCGGCACCTTGAGCTGAGCGGTCACGAGCTGCCGACAGGCGGCTGGACGGCGACTGGACTTGGAGCTGAGCTAGCTGTGCCCTCCACAACTAAGATTGAAGGACAACTTGACTGTTCCCCTTCCCCAATTCCCCAATAAAAATTTTTTTAAATAATAAAAATAAACTGATCAATTAATTTTAAAAAGGCCTTGCCCATCTTATTCTTCAGCATGTTTCTAACACCTGTCACATGGCAGGTGGTGGCTGGGGTTTGTTGAAGGAATAATTGTGGCTGGAGCTTACCAACCACACATCATCTTCACCTGCCCAGGAGCTGATAAGATTGCAGTAACCTATGATAGCCACTTAATGCCAGTGCCTGCAGAGTGTCCTGCCTCCTCCCTCCTAGTCTCCTGTGGGTGTGGCCCTGAGTTATCACCCATCTCCTGTCCTAAACTGTACCATCCTCAGCTCTAAACATCCTTAGCTATTTCTGAAATACAAAACTCCATTCAAAGGATGAGGATTTGACTCCACTGTGATTTTTAAAAGGCCAATCCACAGACCCTATGGCAGGGCCAGCCAGTGGCTCAGTTGGTTAAGAGCTCACTCAAGAGTGAGCTCTGAGCAACAGGGCTGCCGGTTCAATTCCCAGCCTGAGCTGAGCTGCCGCTGAGCTGCCAACACGTGGGGCAGGATGGCTCAGCTTAAAAAAGTAATAATAATAAAAAACACAGGCCCTATGTGATACCCCAATGTTTGGAGGTTCCGACAGCACCCCTGGAGCAAGGGACTGCTCTGAAAGAGACACTACACACACACAGTGTATTAGATGCTCAGAGCACCAGCCCAGATTCATTTGTGTGACTCTGCAGCACTGGGTTGTAAGGACCAGTTCTTAAGCCCCCTAAGTGCAGGAAGAATGTCTGATCCACACTGAGCCACTCAGGCCCTGCTGGGAGGGGACAAGGGGTCAGTGAGGATCTGGGTCAAGATAGATTTTTTCTTTGTCTAAAGTATAAGCTTCTCCAAGGAGGTCTTTTTCTACCGTCAGGGGCCAGACCCCACGTGGTCAAGTGGCAGGCCTGACACCCCATGACACCCCATGCAGCAGTACCCAAAATGCCCAACACGGTCCCCAAGCCACTGATCTTCCCACAAAGCCCAAAAACACAAACACCATCCTCATTTCCCTGACCAAGAGACTGAGAGCCCTGGCTAAGAACTTACAAAGATAGACTGCTCCTTCAACCGCCTCTTGGCCTCTTCAGCTTCTAAAGTCTGCTGTTTCCTCCTGGGAAAATAAACCAGCATGCACCCCTTAGGACAGGCCCAAGTGGACCTGCTGGCGTGGGGTGGGGCCTCGGTGGGCGGAGCTGGGCACACCTGTGCTCCTCAATCTGCTGCTCCCGCTCTCTGTAGCGCCGCTCCCGCTCCTCCTGCTCCTGCCGCTCCTGCTCCATCCGCTCTTGCTCAAACCTGAGTCTCTCATCCAGGGCCTTCTTCCTCTCCTCCTCCTTCCTCAGCTCTTCCTCCTTCTGCAACCACGCGTGCCAAGGCAGTGTAGGCCCTGAGCCTGGGGACTCCCTGCTCCTCCTGCCCACCCCCAACCCAGGGCTGGGGAGGTACTGGTTCTGGGAAATAGGGTGAGCCCGCCAGGCATACGTCTCACGTTCAGCTGGCTGGGGGAGCGTGTGGGAAGGGACACACTATTGAAGGAAGGAGCTGGGGAGAGGCCCAGAGCTGTCACATGGGGTTGGGTCAACTAGGCCTGCAGACTGGGGTCGGGGGCCACACCTTGGCCTGCTCCCAGAACTGCTCGCGGTTAATCCGCTTCATTTCCACAGCTGCATCAGTTTTCTGATAGGTGGTGCCCTGCAGAGTCAAATGGCCCGGCATGAGCTCAGAGAGCAGGCTGAGTGCTCCAGGAGCTCCAACCCCTACAGTTTGAGGAATGAAAGGGTGGGGCGGGCAGAACCCTGGGCAAGGCCAGCTGGCCCCAGGCACACACTGACCACCGGCTCAGCGTTCTCATCCTCGCGCAGCCGCAGTCGGTGCAGCACAGGGCTGGAGAGCCGCGCCAGCCCGTTGGAGAGCCGCTGCCCGATGGCACCTGCATCTATGTCTTCCACGCTGCTGGCATTCACAATCACGTCGACACCCTGCAGCAAGAAGGTGTGTTCAGGCAGCATGGCTTCTTCCTGTTACTACCACCTGCATACTGACCCTGCCCTGGGTGACTGGTACCACCCCGACAAGCCCTGGCCCCACTCGCACCTGGAAGAACTCAGCCACTTTAGCCACGTGGCTGGCACAAGCGCATTTGCGGGCATCAGGCACATCCTCACCGACCTGCAAAGTACCCAACAAAGAGGGGGTTGGGAGAGGACTAGGGCTGGCAGCAGCCTGAGGCGCCCAGCTCCCTTCCCAGGGTTATAGTGGGGTTCTCTCCAGCATTGTCAGTGGGTGGAGCAGGGTGGAGAGTGACTGCTCTGGGGCCTCAGTTCCCTTCCCCAGCCCACAGCTGCATACCCAGTTGATGAGCACGTATTTTGGCAGAGCAGCCTGGGAGTCCTTGACGCTGCAGAAGCCGTACATCACCTTCTGGTTCTCAAAGTGGCCCGAGAGCTCCTGCAAGCCCCCATCTGGGGGAATCAGGAGGGTGTCAGGACACCTGTCTCCTGACCCCTTACCCTGTAAAGGGCCTGGAACCCACAGGAAAGACTCCTCTTGTGGGTCTGCAGGCACCCCTGGGGACCTGGAGTTCTGCTGGTGTGAGAGTGGTGGGCAGGCACTAGCTTTGCCTTTAAACCCCCCAGCGCCTGATTTGGGGTGGGACTGAGGAACTGTTTGTTCTTCACACATCCTCATGTCTCAGGAGGTACTAGTGCCCAGTGAGGTAAAATAAAGACTTCAGGTTCAGGAGAAAGTGGGGCTGATCTGGGCCATCCCTGCTGGGCCCCCTCCCCCTGCGTGACTTTGGGCAAGTCACTCTTCCGCTCTGAGGCTGTCTTCTCATAATCCAAAAGGAAACAAGGCTCCCTCCCTCCCCACCCTGGGGATCTTAGGGATGACCAGGAAGGACACCCGCCAGATAAGCGTGGGTCTGCTGGATGCAGGCGAGAGAAGGTGGCCTGGAGCCAGGCGGGTGGGGAAAAAAACAGGAGGAGGGGGCGGGAGAGGAAGGCGAAGAAGGAATGGCTGGAATTCTTACCTCCTGATGCTGCAAGCTTGAGGTCATCTGAGCCATCCTCATATGTATACAGAGCCCTGGGGAGAGGGAGAGGTGGCTCAGAACTGTCAGGGCCCAGGCGCCAATCTGGGGTGGGAATGGATCTAGGGAGGAGGAGGAGGAACACAGAGGGGGCAAGACAGGACAGGGTTCTGGCTGAGCACTCTCCAACTGACAACTGGTAAGGGGGAGGGCCTGGGACCTGGTAGAATGGGCCTTGGGTTAGGTAGGGAATAAGCAATGAGGGGGTAGAAATCACTGCCCATGTGTCGTGTCCTGAGAGCCCTGGCCCTGGCAGCCTACAACCCACCAAGCAGGTGTGAGATGGAGATTCCAAGGCAACGGTTCCTTGGTTACTGTTCCCTGGCTACCGCGTTCCTCATCCCCATTGGCTGTTGCCAGGAACCTACCTGGCACTGCCTTGGTACCCACAGCCCCTCCCCACAACAGCAAGGAAGGGGGAGGAGAGAACCTGGCGCTCACTCGGCTAAGGGCATCCCCTGGTAACCATGGCAACTCAGCAACTGGCATATGACTGGCCCATCCCAACCGCAATCTCCTGAACACAAAGGACCCTGGGGATCCGCCCTGGGTCTCAGTCTCCTCCTCTCTGAAATGGGGATGAGGTCACCCAGCTCACTCTTGCCCAGACTCTGGCCCCTGGGTGACCACACTCTTCTGGCCTTCTAGCTCCTAAGCCGCCTCTGTCCCAGCTGAGGCCCTGGCCTCCTGAAACTGCGGGCCTTTCCTTCTGCCTTAGCATCACCAGAAAACTGACCTAGCAGCCTTCCTCCTCCTTAGTTTTTTCTCGCTAGGCAGTAATGGCACAGCATCCATTTCACAGACAGGAAGGCAGAAATGTCTGCTCCTGAGGACCCCCTGGGAGGACAGGCCTGGGGCAAGAAAGACTGGCCCTGTTGCAGATGCTCCAAAGGGCTCAGCTCCTTCCCCAAGCTACCCTTTTCCTACTACCAAAGCAGGAGGCTAGGGGCTTGGAGGGCGGGGAGGCAGGAGCACAAGGGAGATGGAGAAGAGAAAGGGAGGGAGAGAGTCAGAGAGAGAAATGGAGAGGAGGAAGAAAGAGAAGAGAAAGGAGGAAAGTGAAGGTATGATGAGGAAATGAAGGAGGGAGGAAGAGAGGGAAGGAGGGAGGGGAAAGGGGAGAGAGAAGAGAGGAGAGGGAAGAAGCGAGTGAAGGAGAAGGATGGACAGATGGACAAACACACACACACACACACACACACACACACACACACACACACACAATTTCCAGGATCCCTCCCTCCGGAAAGGGACACAGGTGGGCTGTGAGGCCCAGAGCTCCTAGTCCAACTGTTGCCTGGGCCCCAGTGCTAGCAGCTGCTTCCCAGCACAGCTGTCCCACCATCTGTCTGGCTGCCCTAACCCATCACTGGGAACAAAGGGTCCTCAGAGAAGCAGGGTCTGCCCCTCCCCAGTCCAAAGATGAGAAACTGAGGCAGAACTCTGAGACTCTGGCTCCCAGACACTGTTCCAGACATGCACACCTCCCAGGGGTGACCATTAGCCTCTCAGAAGCTCTGAGGGCCCTTGCTACTCCCAGGAACACATGCTCTGCCCCTTCCATCCTCAACCCCTGCCTGCCCACTTTCAGCCACTTTTCCAGCTCCAGCCACTGACCTGACCGAAACCATAGCTAAGTTCAAAGCCTTCAGCAGGCCTTCAACCCTGAGCCCCACCTGCCTGCCTTTTCAGCTAGACCCTCTGTATTCACACCACACACTGGGGTCACACTGGACCGCTGGCGGATGCCAAACACAGTTCTGGATATTTCCCACCCTCGAGCCTTTGCATATGTTTCTCTACCACATGCCCACCCAATAGAAATCCCTCAGGGCCCCAATGCCAGCTCCTCAGGAAGCTGTGCCCTGAGCCGCACCTCCCCAGAGCACTTATCACACCCCAGCAGGGATGGGAAAAGGCATCTGAGCCTGCCCCAGATCTCACTAAACCAGTGCTTCTCAAATACATCCGAACCTGCCTGGTACTGGGCCTGAGCCTGGGTGGCGGGACCTGGTGAAACCGCAAGAAGTCAGGCTGGGGGGAACCAGGAATCTACATGTCTCATCAGCTCTAACCCCTGGAGACACTGCCTTGGACCTAAGCTTCGTGGAGGCAGGATGTCTGACTCAGTCAACCAACACACTTCACTCTCTGGGTCCAGGGACCAGCTCACAGTGGCACCAGTCGGTACCTGTGATCCTGGCACGAATACCAAGAAACCATCTAGGCCAGAGAAACTGGACTGGGGTGAGTTGGGAGCTAGAGGGTATGTAACAGTTCCAGGGAGATGCTGGGGTCAGCTAAGGTGGGAGGCTGAGGGCAGGTGGACCCCTCAGGACAATCACACTCTCAGGATGTTAGAGCTAGAAGGGCCCTGATGTCCCAGATATGGTTGAGTCTCCTTGTTTTCAAGAACACAAGAGAGGAGCAAGGATTACGTGTGGTCACACAGTGAGTCATGTCACATTCAGGGCAACACTGGCTCTTCCCACTACACAACCTGACTTCCTGGGGTCCCCTGGTCTCAGCACCTGGGCAGTGGTCCATCTCAGAGGCCCTGCCACAGGAGTGAGCACTCCCCTCCTGCTCCTCCGCCCCCCTCAGAGGCAAGGTAAGAGAGGGCAGTGACAAGCCTCCTTTGCTCAGGCAGCAATTTTACGCAAGACACCCTCCTCTGGACTTAGTGTAGGGTCCGTCCCTGAGTCCTGGGACCCCACTGTACCCCTGGCTCGGTGCTGGAAGCACCCCTATGCAGGATGTGATCCTCATACCCTTTTTACAAAATGCTATCTAGGCCCTTGAGAGTGAATAAATGTGTGCATGTGCGAGGCTATGTGTGTGCATCTGTGTGTGTCTCACACACAATCCAGATGGGGGTGACGCACGCCAGTGATGAATAACTCCCTTTGGCCACATGGATGCTGCTGGGTGGTGGGATTCCAGGCCTCTACTGAGGAGGATGTGGGCCAGCACTGGTTGTGTGGCCTCGCACTGGGCCTCCAGAGCTCTACTTTGGGGAGGTTAGGGGCAATGGGGTAGTGGTAGACAGTACCCCAGACTGCGGATGAGGGGGGCATTCTGAGATGGACTGTGCCCCTCTTCAGGCAGGGTCCATCGTATCTCAAGGCCAGCTCCTCCACTAGGCCAAGCCAGCCACTTGCCCTGAACTCCTCCCATGATCTCAGCCCCCAGGGGTAGGGCTGGGACAACGGGTGGGCCGCCTGCCCACTTAGCCTGTGCTGGCCTCTCCTGTGACTGACCTGCAAGACATGAAAGCTTGTCTCCCGCATCTATCCCTCCAGGCCTGGCTGCCCGCCAGTGCTGCAGTAACGTGGCATGGACACCTCACCACTTGTCCCCTCCTCCAGCCCCCAGGTCAGTGTCCCTTCCAAAATGCCCTCCCAGGATGAGGGTAAGGCCAGCTCAAGTGAGGTCCCTCAGGCCTGCCCTCACTCTGTGCCTCAGTTTCCTGCCTGCCAGGAGGAGAAGAGGCCTGGGAACGGAATAGGCACCTGCCCCAAGAGAAGAGTATTTTGGGGAGGATGATTCCTGAATGGGGCAGTGTGGAAACCCCTTGGCTTTCCTACCACCAGGGGACTCCAGCCTCACAGCAGGTGGTCCACCCCTCCCAGAGCTCGGGGGAGGCAACAGCTGGGGAGGGGGAAGAGGGCAGCCCAGCTCCTCCTCCACCAGGGTGCTGAGAGCCCCTTGCCACTGTGCGATGGAGCTAGGGGCTCAGTGGATCTACTCAGCCCTTCATCTCTCTCTAGGGGCTCCCTCCACGCTTGTGTGCCTGAGGGCTTCCTCCCAGGGTCCCCAGCCGGCTCCCTTGGCATCTCCCAGCCCAGCTGCCCAGTCCTTGCAATCCCCTTCATCTCTGTCTTCTCCACGACCACTGAGAGGTACAGGAGTCACTGGACGGTTGCCATGTGGCAATGAACGTCTTTCCATCACACCCCAACTCCAAGAAAAGCCCCCCCCCCGGTGGGCGGGGCGCCGAGGCCCCCAGCCCGCTCTGCTCCTCCCCCGCCCTAGCGTTCCTTTGTGCTATGGCCGGCCGGCGGTGCTGGGCCAGGCAGGCTGAGCTGGCTCCGCTAGCTGGGTCCCCGCCCCGTCCCCGCCCGGTCCGCGCCCGCTAGAAGGTAGCGAAGGTGCCCTTGGCCGCTCGGTGCACACCTGTCCCCTGAGCCCGGGGCAAGGGAGAGGGCGGGGGCTGGGCTCCTGCAGGACCATGCGGCCCCGGGCCACACGTCCAGATCCTGCGCCTCTCCGGCCCGCGTAGGGCCACCGCGCTTACCGCGCGCCTGGGGCAGCCTCGGGGCGCGCGGGGCCGACAGCACCCCGCCCGGCCCCTCCCCCGGCGCGCACAAAGGCAGTCCCTCCCGGCCCTCCCAGGCCGCTGCACCATTTCGGGGTCGCCCCCTCCCTTCCCAGCAGCCGGGCGGCGGGCCGGGAGGAAACAAAGGCGCGGCGGCGCGGGGACAAAGGGGCCAGGGGGCGGGGGCGGGGGCTCACCAGTCGGCCGCGCTCTCCTCCCGGATCACCTCCTCGTACGCCGCCAGCAGCTCCAGGCGGTGGCCGCTGAAGCTGACGCCGGCCATACTGCGGGCCGGACCCAGGCCGAACGGACAGACGCGCAGACGGACGGACAGAGGAGGAGGGAGGGAACGAGGGAGTCACCGCCGCCGCCTCGGAGCCTCTGCAGCGTTGAGAGTCGAGCGAGCCAGCGGCCGGGGGCGGGGGGCGCTGGCTCCGCCCGGCTCGTCCCTCCACGCTCGGTCCTAGCGCCGCCCCGGCCCGGCCCAGGGGGAGGCCTGCCCCCCACTTCCCGGCCTGCCCTGGGCGCCCCCGCGCTCCTCACCCACCGCCCCTGCGTCCGCACCCAGGCCAGCCTGCCCCTCTGCTCCTGAGGCCCATCCACCCGCGTCCCAAACCCTCACCTACCGTGTCCCCAGACCAAAGCACTCACCCTCTTCCCCGGCCCCAAACCCATCCCTGTCCCCACCTCACCAACTCCTCTCCAAACCCTGCTTCATTCTAATCAGCTCCCAGTCCCGATCCCAAATCCACTTCATTCCAATCCGGCCCAGCCCCATTCGGTGCTTAATTATCTACATCCTGGCCTCGTTCCTGGTCCATCCCAACCTCCAGCCCCAATCCAGTTCACAGGTCAGCCAGCCTGGCCCCTCTGCCGCCCAGCCCCACCTCCGAAAGGCCCATTCCGTCCATCCTGCCACTGTCCACTGCTATCTGTATCCAAAGCCCAATTCCAGCCCCATTCCCAACTCTGTGCTTAGCACGCACCCCCATTCTCCACACCTCATCCCTAGCTGCACCCTCCTTGCTCCAGCCTATCCTGTCATTCTGATCCTAGTTCCCAACCACACCTCTACATTCCTGCCTCCTTGACCATTCCCAGCCCCAACCAAGCTTATTACACCAGCATCGCCAGCCTCTTCCACCATCCCTGCCCCAGCCCTAGGCTGAGCCTCCCTCCTTTACCAGCAGCCTCCTGGGCCCTCTCGGATGGGGCCAGCCCGGGAAATCCTTTGCCTTGTCTCCCAAGCCTCATGCCTCCCAGAGGATCCCAATTAGACTTCCCCCTGGTAGCAGCATCTAACCCCGGACTCCCAGGGAATGGTTCCTCCAGGACCAGCCCCCTGGCACCTTTATTTCCCAAAGCTCTGAGCACAGAAAGCACTAACTAGTGCCTCAGAGGAGTCCCCGGCAGGAGAGTGGGCACCACTGCCAGTGCCTCCAGAAACATGTCTGCTCTTTGTTGAGGTGGGACCCGAAATTCTCCCCAGGTCTCAGAAGCCTTTCTCAGCACCTGCAAAGCCTCATCTTCCCAGAGGAGGTGATGGAACCTGAGCAAACTACCTAATCCAGTCTGGGAGGTGGTCTAGCTGGGCCTCTGAGTTCTGAGTTGGCCAAGAGAGAAGGAGAGTAGTGTGTGCATTGATCTCCAGCAGTGGTTCCCAGCACTTTGTAGAGGAAGACCCTCTTAAAACAAAACATTTCACAGACCCCTGCCTATGCCCACTATACCCATGGATCCCTGGCCCTGGCAGTTTCTCCACAGCCCCCTCTTGGAGCAAGGCCTAGGCAGGGTCAGTAGGATTCTGGGGAAGGAGAACCCACAGCTGGGCTGAAGGGGAGATCTTAGGTCTCAGCCCCTTCCTGCTTCCTTTGACTTGTCCCAGCTCAGAATTCCTCCCACCTCCCTGGCCCTGGCCCCCTTCCCAGCCTCCTGCTCACTCAATTTCACATCTACAACACAAGCCCCACATGCATGCCCTCCCTTCCTCAAATTCCTGTCTCTTTTCAGCCACGCCCTCTTTACCATTTATATTTTTATATAAGCTTCTCAACTCAGAATAGTTTTAGATTTATAAAAAATTACAAAGATGGTACAGAGAGGCCTTATATGTGGAACCAAGAAGGTCACCTGCTTGGCTGCCCTGGAGCCCACCCCTTCTGGTCTTCTCACCATTCCCCCTCCACAACATCTTCATCCTATAATTTGTATATCTGTTACCTGTCTCCCCCTGTCCCTGTCGTTCCTGGAAACCCACACACCCAGCCTTGGTGGGTGGGTGTTGGATGCTTCCTTGGGCGTCCTCCCACCAGGCCTTTGTGTCTATCACCCTCAGCACTCTCCCACCCAGGAAGTGAGCTTCTCTAACACACTGGGAGGCTGGTCTGATGGTTTCTGGGTTCCCAGAGTGCAAAAGTCAACAAAGAGGGAGAATTCAGATCTGAAGCTGGTCACTTGCTGTGTGATCTTGGCTAAAATGCTTTTCCACTCTGAGTTTCCTTTTTGGTAACATGCCGTGAAGATAAAATGTAACTGGATGGAGGCTTAGAAAATGAGAACCCCTCCCTTCCTTTTCCCAGCCCGGTCCTCCTCCCTCCCAAGCCCATCTTCCCTTCTGTGCTCCCCACTCACCTCAGGGAAGCCTTCAATGCTGATACGTTGGCCTCAGGACTTTTTTAGCACTGGCTTGTGGAACCTTCTCTGCCCTCACCCTGACTCTGCAAGTTCATACCTTCACACCTTCAAAAATGCCCCTTCATCCTTGCAGGTATGGGCCCTGGCACCGGGCCAGCCACTTTCCCCACATTAGCTCTGCTCCTGACAAGCCAGTTGCTGCCCAGACCTTGCTAACCCACAGACCTTGCTAACCGTGTGACCTTAGACTCTCATTACTTGAACTTTCTTGCCTCACTCATCTCCAGCTACAAAATGGGGATGATAATGATGGTACCTACCTCATAGGGTCTGTTTGAGGATGTTAAAACAGTATCTAGAAAGTGCTCAAAAGGCAACTGCACATAGCAGGTACCATTGAGATGTTGGTTGTTATTACTATTTTACAGATGGGAAAAATGAGGCCCAGAGAGGGACAGTGAGTTGCCCTGAGGGACAGAACTGGTGAGTGGCAAAGTCTGGATGGGAACACAGGTTTGTCCCACGTCACTTCAGTATACCACATATCCTCCCACTTCCCCTTCTAGCACCCCCATTTCCACAAGTAGGGGCTGGCCTGGCTTGGAATTTAGTCAGGAGTAGTTCCTCACGCTACAGCTGTAGGGTCTAGGGAAGAATCAGAGGTCAGGAGTCCTGGGCATGGAGGACGAGTGCCCAGTGCAGTGGATGTCCATGGTTAGGCATCCCTGTTATGTAAAACTTCCCGGGGCCAAGAGACTGAAGAAAAAGGCTGACAACTCCAGCATTATATCAAGAGTTTATTAAGAGAACTTACATAAGAGGCGCATCTTGGGCAGTGGCACTGAGGTGACATGGAGCCATGAGAGCCAGGCCACGTGGCAGGCTCTAAGGGTTATGTAGGACAGGGCAGGATGGATGGGGCCCTGGGGTATGACCCACCCAGATAAGGGGAAAATGCCTTACATGCTTGGGGGGCGGGGTATGCAATGACCTGTTCCAGGTACCAGCAGGAGGTGGGGCACAGGGAAGGGGTCCATGGGACAGTCTCTATTCCGGTCCAGATCTATTATAGCTGGATCTAGCTCAAGGGTCTCTCCTCCACAATTCCTACCCTTATCTTCCCGCTGATTTTTCCACTACAGGTTCCAGAGGGGAGCACGTGATCCAGGCCGGTGGGTCAGACCCAGTGACCACTTCAGGGATGGACACTTGACCCAAGTCAGCCCAATGGGCATCAGCCCCGGGACTTTTGCTGGAATCATTAAGAAAGCCTCCACTGGGGCTGCTGAGTTGGCAGGATGTGGGTCTGGAGCTGGTTGAGGGGTGTCTTTGCCAATAATGGGGAGAGCCGCCTAAGAATAAAGCCAGCACTTAGGAAAGCAGTGCTGAGAGATGGAGAGAGAGCAGAGAGACCCACAGTACCAGATCCCACCATATCTGAAGCCATTAACCTTCTCAGTTAAATGAGATAAATTCTCCCCGTTTCTGCTAAACTAGTTTGAATTTCACTGAAAGAGTCCTTCTTAATCTACCTAGTCCCCAAGTAGTGGTCATTTTTGTCAGTGGCAAGAGGAATGGGTGAAAGCTGAGTTGACATAATCCCCCAGGTTTTGAGCATGAGACCCAGGCCCATCCTGGGACCCTCCCTGACCACTCTGTAGCTACCCCACTGCACAATCTCCCAGGGGTGGCCCCGGACTCCTGAGTCCTCCCCAGGCTCCCAGCAAGCTTCTTCTCATCCTACCAGGGCCCCTGGAACCCTACCTCCCCCTTAGTCCCCAGCTAGGGAGGGGCCCTACCTCCACTCTCGGTTGGCTTTGGACTCAGGCCCAATCAGGTCAGAATCCCAGGCCCGCTGCTGCTCCCTGCTTGCATGGGGCTGGCCTCAGCTCCCTTCCCATAGCAGGGCTACCTGGAGGGGTCCACAGGGTGTTGTGTACCTTGTATGTGTTCCAAGGCCACGCAGGGCCTGGCACTGAGGAGGCAGCACCAGAATAATCAGTTCCTGCCTGTTCTCTGCACTCAGTTCCTCTCCTTCTACCGCCTCTCTCCCTGCTGACTTTGAATGAGCTCCAACTGCTCTGAGCTGGAAAAAGCCCCTGTCTTACACACTGCTTCTTCAGTTGCCCACTCAGCCCCCTACCACGGGCTCTGCCCCTTCACCTGGGGAGACTACACTCTCCAAGGGTGCAAATGGCCTCCCCTACCTGATACAAGGACATTTCCCAGTCGCCCTGGCTTCCACCCACACAGCCTTGCACCCCAGCTTTGGAACACTGATTCCTGCAGCTCTATGATGGGGGGCAGCCAGGAGGTGCAGTGGGGAGCACTTCGGCCTTGAAGCAGCAGACCCATACCACTCTGGCTGGGTGGCTCTGGCCAGGTCACTTTCTGTTTCTGAGCCTCAGGTCCCTCATCTGAAATATGCACTTAATGACATCTCTGTTAAGTGTGTGTTCATGATTAAATGACATACCATATTTCTCCATGTATAAGATGCATCTTTTTTCGAAAAATTTTGGGTGTAAAAACTGGATGCATCTTATACAGTGGTTGCAGATTTTTTTACTTGCATTACCCGCTTTTTCGCATTTGTCTTTGCGCTCAATGTTTTGTACTTGTTACCGGTATATTACGGTAGGTTACGTTTTGCTACGTTCTGCCCAGAAATGGCTCAGAAAAGATTTTCGTACAGTGCTGAATTCAAGTTTGAAGTGATGGAAATCGTGCTGCTGAATGTAAGTTTGGTCCTCCTCCAACTGAGAAAACAATCCGAGACTGGCTACGGGAAGAAGAAACCCTACTAAAAACGCCACAGCAGAAGAAGGCCATGAGAGGCAATGATGAGGAGTTGTATGAATTATATGATGAATAAAACTTGAGTTCAATAACTTTATGTAATACATTTTTTTTTTCAAATCTGGGGTCCAAAAATTAAGGTGTGTCTTATACATGGGAGCGTCTTATACATGGGGAAATACGGTATACTCTTAAATGATTGCTCTGTGGGTCCTAGCAGAGGCAGCCATTCAGAACAGGTGCCCCATGCTTGTTTTTACTTCCATCTAGGTGAGTTCCTCTTTCCCGAGATTCAGTCCCCAGCTCTCTGCTCTTCACCCTACTTTCCCCTTCTTCAACCACCTTCCCTTGGCAGATACCTCCCAGTTTGCTCCCTTCACCCTTCTTGGCGCTCAGCTGTGAGTGGCTGCTGGTGGTCCTCCTGGTCACCACAGCCCAGCCTGCTGAGAGAGCTGTCCGCACTCTCTTGTCCGCACTCTCTTTCCACATCCTCACCACCTTCCCCCTTGTTCCTCTAACCCTGGCAACCGCCCCAACTCTCTGCTAAACTGATCTGGCAAATGTCACCTTGTTGCGAAATGCCATGGGGACTCCTCGACCTTATCTGCCTGGTTGACACTGTTGGCAGGTTCTGGAAACACTCTAGCTGAGCTGGCTGCCCTGCCCGGTCATCCAGCCCACAGCTGTCTGGTTGTTCTTGGCCTCTGGCGGCTCCTGCTTTCTTTGCACAGAGCTGAGATGCTCGTGCTTCCTGGTCTCCCATATGTTCTCTATGTTGGGGCCCCAGCTGTGCTCACACTGGATTTGACCTGTTTAATATTATTATTATTATTATTATTATTATTATTATTTTAAGATTTTTATTGGGGTATTGGGGGGATGGGAACAGTGCTGGGGAATTGGGGGAAGGGGAACAGACAAGTTGCTGTCGTTTTTGTTCTTCAGTCTAGTTGTAGAGGACGTTGCTTCACTGGCCCAAGTTGGCACCATCATTGTGCTCTTCCCGGGCGAGGCAGATCAGTCGCCGGCTTCTGGACGGCCGCTCACTGCGGCTGCTGGCCGCTCACGCTGGCTGCTGGCCACACACGGTAGCCCATGGCAATCCACTGCCACAGGGGCTGCAGCCTACGCCGTCGCCGGCGACTCACGGCAGCCCAGCTTCAGGTGGAGCTGTTGTTCAGCATCTTAGCTGTAGAGGGCAGCGTCACTGGCCCTCATATGTGGGATCCGAACCGGGGCCCTCTGGCATCCCAAGCCAGCCCCTAACCATCGTGCCACTCGGCCGGCCCCCGTTTATTATTTTTTAAATAGAATTTTTAAAATCTAATTTAGTTGCCAACATTACAAAGCCACACTTCACATGAAAGTCTGAATCTGTGGACGCTGTCGATCAACTGGCAGATCTGGCCACAGCTGGGTATTCCCATGTAGCAGTCCTAGGTTGAGTCTGAGGGTGGCTGCCCTAAGAAGGTGGGAAGGCTCCCATGAGACAGCTCCCAGCAGCACTCATCATCTGCCCCTGTCATCTTGCTCTCTTGTATCTATGGAAACCAAGGGTGGACTGAGGGCTTCATGGTTCAAGAGAAGTGGGAGAGAGTACACTTTTTGTGGAAGTGAAAGATACTGTTTAATATGCTAGGGATATCTAGGTTGAAAGAAAACCACATTCCACCTGCTTTCCTTCTGGTGTGACCTGCCTGTTCCAGCTCCCCAGCCTTCTCTAGGCATCAACTACAAGCATCTGTGATAACTGCCCCAGACCTGTCCCAAGCTCTTTCCAGAATTGAATCCAAGGTGAATCCAGACTTCAATCTTCAGCTGCTCCCTGAATTTGTTTCCTAAATGTTCCTCAGGCACCTCGTTCAGTCTCCTAACAAACATTTATTGGCCATCCACTATGTCAGGCACTGTTCTCGACTCTGGCAAGACATCATACAAATAACACAGGAAGCCCTGCACCCATTTCCCAGAGTCCTCAAGAGAACACAACAGATCCTTCTCTTCTCTGTTTTTGTTTTAAACTTTATTGGGGAACAGTGTTTTTTCCCAGGACCCATCAGCTCCAAAGTCAAGTCATTGTTTTCAATCTAATTGTGAAGGGCACAGCTCAGCTCCAAGTCCAGTCGCTGTTTTCAATCTAGTTGCAGGGGGCGCAGTCCATCATCCCATGTGAGAATCAAACTGGCAACCCTGTTGTTAAGAGCATGTGCTCTGGGGCTGGCTGAGTGACTCAGTTGGTTAAGAGCACAAGCTCTGAGAAACAGGGTCGCCAGTTCGATTCCCACTTGGGCCAGTGAGCTGCTCCTGAGCTGAGCTGCCACTGAGCTGCCAATAGATGGCAGGATGGCTCAGCTAGTGAGAGCACGTGCTCCTAACAACAAGGTTGCCGGTTCAACTCCCACATGGGATGGTGGGCTATGCCCACCCGCAACTAAGATTGAACATGGCACCTTGAGCTGAGCAACTACGAGCTGCTGATGGGCAGCTGGATGGCAACTGGACTTGGAGCTGAGCTAGCTGCGCCCTCCACAACTAAGATTGAAGGACAACAACTTGGCTGCTCCCCTTCCCCAATTCCCCGACATTGTTCCCCTTCCCCAATTAATAATAAAATCTTAAAAAAAAAAGTAAAAATAAAAAGAGCATGCGCTCTAACCAACTGAGCCACGCTGCCCCGATCCTTCTCTTAAAGGGGATCGGCCCAAGGACCAGTTGAGAATGCCAACTTCACATGTTCATGCCAGGGGACCCGAAAAACAGGTGGTCACAGGCATGCTGAGTCGTCCTGGCCTAGTTTGGGCCCTCTCCTCAGTCCCTCTCCAGTCCAGGCTTGGGGCAGGATGACAGTCCCCCTAGGGTGGTGGAAGGTACCAGTAAGAAGCGAGAGGCAGTGCATAGACGGGGCCAACACCAGTCAACAAGCATCAAGGTACCAGGCAGAAGCAAGCTTCCCAGTGGGGCACTGACTGGTGAATGGGGCTCAATGCCAGTCAGTCCCAGGGCAGTACAACAAGCTTCAGGCCTGGCTTCCGGCCTAGATCATAGCTCAGTGGCTGTGTGACCTTGGTCAGATCTCCTAACCTTTCATCTATAAAGTGAGAGTAACTGCAGACACCTCACAGGGTTACTCAGAGGATGGTGTAAGCAATGGCTGGTATATTCCAGATGCCTAGCAAACTTGCCTGCCTTCCTCTCACCTCACCCCTCATCCCCGGGGCCCCCACTCTAGGCTCCCTGAGACCTGTCACTGCGTCCTGTCTCTGCCATGTCACTTTTCGCTCCTCCCTTCCCCCTGGGCCCTACCCCTCCTCCCAGGCTCCTTCCCTCTGTCCACCCAGCTCCCGGCCAGGGCTCTTTCTACAACACAAGTCTGAACTGGTTGCTTCACTATTTCAAACTCTTCTGTGCCCTGACCCCACCCCCCAACCTGCCCTCAGGACACAGCCCCAGCTCCTGAGGCTGCCACTGTGGCTTCCCAGACCCTGGGGCCACCCCTCCAGCCCCACCTTCCTCTGCAGCAACTCTCTAGCAGATGGATGGCAGCTGGCAACTGAGTCCCACCTCTGCAGATCACCTCAACTCCTCTTCTCCGACCTCCACACCACGTTAGACTAGGCTCCCCCCACTTCTGTGGGCATCTGGGCCCAGCACACAGGATCCCCCTTGCTCCCTTCCCTCCATTAGCCTATCACAGTACCACCAGGATGGTCAGCCCTAGGAAAACCAGCTTAATCTACCCTTCTGTGCGCCTCAGACCCCACCATTCCTGCCGCACAGGAGGAAGCACACACGGGACACGGGTTTATTGTGGGTAAAGGTTTACTGTGGCACTGGATGTGAACAGGGGCCAACGTGGCCAGCACCGGTGTGTGATGATGGTGGAGGGAGTGGGGGGGAGGTGAAGGGGATGGGTCAGGGCCCAGGGAACCCCAGGCTTGGGCCAGGAGTTGGGGTTGGGGTGACCTTTGCCAGCCCTACCCAGAAATCTGAGACGATGACTCCAGAACCAGAGACCCCTTTGGCTGGGCAGCGAGGCCGCAGTGGGTTGGAGGGGCTCAAACGTGGGAGAAGGCGTGGCTCTTGCAAAGGGGCTTGTCCTTCTTGGAGTAGAAAGTCTTTCCTTCCAGGTTGATCTGACATATCTGGGGACAGCCAAGGTCCAGTCATATGGGGTTGGGGGGAGGCAGAAGAGGCCCCTTCCCAACCTCTCATGAATCTCAAAGGCAGGTGGTGGGTGAAGAACAGAGGGCACTGGGGGTGGGGCCCGAGTCTGAGGGGGCACTCACTGCACACACGAAGCACGTGTCATGCCAGCTGAAGCCCAGTGCCTCCAGGAAGCGGTCCCCAGCGTCGATCTTGAAGTCACAGCCTCGGCATTTTGTGCCAAACATCTTCTCATAGTCTGGGGGAAATGGAAACAGAGAGAAAGAGAGGCTGTGTTCTCACCTGCCCTCACCCCACCCTGCCCCTTTTACCTGGCCTGGACCCCTTACCTCGCTCGCAGTAGGGTGCCCCTTCCTCCATGTAAAAGGCCCTGTTCCGAATGGGTGTCTTGCAGGCCGTGCAGGTGAAGCAATGCACATGCCAGGTCATCTTCAGGGCATGCATGATTTCCTGGGAGGCAACAGTCACCTGGCAGCTCAGTCCCCTCTTCTCCAGAGCAGGGGACACAGCTGGCCCTGGGTCCTCTTCCTTCCCATGGTAATGTTATGTCCGCACACCCATCCTCCCTCTCCATCTCCACCTGTGGTGCCCACTATGCCTCTGACTCGCCATGTCCAAAGCTCAGCTCCCAATCTCCGCATCCCAAACCCGCTCCTTCCTCAGCTGTCCTCATCTATTTTTGGCAACTCCATCCTTCTATCTGCACAGGCCAAATTCCCCTTTCTTTCACACCCCACATCAGGTCCACCAGAAAATTGTTGGGTCCATCTTCAAGATGCATCCTGATTCTGACTGCTTCTTATGGCCTCCCTAATTCAGGATGTGAGTGTTGGACATTCCTGCACAAAACCAGCCTCGGTGCTTCTTCCTCTGCTCCTAAGACTAATATCAACCCGGGCCAGGTCACGCTCCCCTCTGCTCCACATTTCTGAGCAAAACCCAGAGCCCTGGGAAGGACCCAGAGGCTGGCAGGTTTGGTCTATCCCTCTGCTCCCCCCACATAGCTTCTCGCCTGTGGTTGAAGTACCAGGCACCCTATCTTAGGGTTTCACACCAGCTGTCCCCTCCCTCTGCCTGTTATTTGCAAGGCTCAGCCTTTACCTCCTCCAAGTTTCTGCTCAGATGTCACCGTATCCATGTGGCTCACTCTGACAACACCGGCTCATACTCCAACCCGCCTTCCCAATGCTACACTCCCAGAACCTTTAACCTGCACTTTCCTTTAATGGCAACACTCTTACTAACATACTACTGGCAATTTATCTGTTAGATCTATTGCTATCATCTGCCCCTCCACCCGCTTCTTCCTGCTCAAATGTAAGGTCCAGGAGGGCAGGAAACATCAGCTGTCCTGTTAGCTGATTCCCCACCAGAGCCTGGCCCTGTGGGTGCTCAAAGAGCTCTGAGTTGGCCTGCTCTGCTGGAGGGCGTTGGAAGCAAGGACTCAGCAGCCCCAACCCCACCTCCAGCCAACCCAGAAGCAGCATTCAGACCTGGAGCAGGCAGAGGGCAGTGTGGAGCCTTAAGCCGGGGGGTGGGGGGTGGGGGTGTGTGGTGTGTGTGTGTGTGTGTGTGTGTGTGGTGGTGTCAGATCTGTGGGTTCAGCTTTTCTTCTTAGCTGGGTGACTTGGCCATCAGCTTTAGCCTGACACTTGGTTTGTTCCCTTGTGAACTGGAACCTAATCCCATTCTTGGCAGGATTGTCATGAGGATGGCCCCACATTTGAAGCTGGGAACCCGACCCAGTGCCTGCCAGGGCCAGGTGGTATACAAGATAGGGCCCTGTGGGGACTGTCATGGGGAGCACCTATCCTGGCTGCAAGGGCTTGCTGACCGGTTCATTCAGGAATGCCTAGAGAGCTCAGGTTGAAATCTTATGTGTTAAAGTGAAATGTGACTTTTAAATGCTGGCCATTTTAAAATGACAGTATGGACCAAGTTAGACCTAAGCGTGGGCAGCATCTAGCTCTCAAGATGGCCCTTTTGTGCTCTGTACAACATCTATGTCCCATTTCACATACACCTCACAACCACCCTGGCCAGGACTTAATGCCACCCCCATTTGAGTGAGGCCCAAAGAAAGCAATTTGACCCAGGTGACACAGCCAATGGATGGCAGAAATGGGTTTTGTGCCCACATCTGGCTGACTCCACAGCTGGCTCTTCTCACTGCCTTGTGTTGCCTCTTTTCAGGGAGCAAAGGGTCAAGGTGAAGGAACTCTGCTGTCCGCTGATAAGACAGGGGCTTGGGGCTTCTAACAGTATTCAAAAGAACCCATGAGCCAGTTATCAATGTCTATGTTACCCCTTAGCTTCCTAAATCTGTCTGCCTCATCCACCCCCACTGCCCCAACCCTGGGCCCGGCATCCTCCATCCTCCTTCTCTAGCTGTTCCCCTGCCCCAGAGGCTTGCTGAGGCACACCTGACTTCACCAGCCCCAGCTCCAAACTCCTAACACAGCCCCTACCCACCTCTCCCATCTCACTGCACACCTTCCCAGGTGTTGCCTAGTGACACAAGCTAGTTCCTCTGCTTGCAGCACTCTCTTCCTGATCCATCTCCAAGTTAATTCCTACTCATTTTTTTTTAAGCTGGGGCTCAGTTAGAGCCCATGTGGGAATCAAACCGGCAGCCCTATTGCTCAGAGCTCGCACTCTTGAGCAAGCTCGTAACCAACTGAGCCACTCAGCCAGCCCCCTTACTCAGGTTTTAAGTCAGCTTAGAGGCCATTTCTATTCACTCCTTCAAGTGTTTGCAGACCACCTCCCCTGGCCCAACCCATGGAGTTCACATCTCAGGAAGAGATGGGACAAAAGGACTAGGGGGTAGTGTGTAAACTAAGGGTGTCTGGCCTGGTGGGCATCAGAGAAGGTATTCCTGAGAAAGTAATATTTGAGTCCCAGATGAGAAGGAATGAGGTAAGAGGGTGCTAGCGTTGCTGGCAGGCGACAATCTGTGCAAAGGCTGTGAGGTGGTGGTGGTGGGGAGAATACTACGTTGGCAAAAAGAAACAGCACCTGTGGTTGGATTACCGGGGTGAGGGGGGCTAGTGGTGAGTGGTGAGCCTTGAGAGCACAGGGTCCCAGACGGTCCCCAGACCACAATGGGTCCCCCCTCTAATGTGTCCCCCACCCTCCAGAGTTTCTCTCCAACTCCACTGACAATCTGATCACTGTGTCTCCCCATGCTCCACACTGAGCTCCGAGCACAGGCAAAGTCCCCAGTGCCAGACACAGCTTGTGGCAGGTTGGGGAGGTCATCCTCTGGTCCCCCACCCCCTGAGGGTGAGGTGGGGGCTCCCTAGGCTGTCAGGCCCTAGAATCCCTGCAAGAGGGGGAGCTGAGGCCTCAGGGTTACTCTATGGAACCAGTGGCTCGGGCCGGGGCAGGGGCAGGGGCAGGAGCATGGTCTGGCATCAAAGCTTACTCCAGACCCAGGAGCCAGCCTGCCCTGTGAGCCAGCTCCTCATCTGTGGCCTGGGAGGTAACCCTGTACCCAAGGACTTGCAAGGGTGGGGTGAGGTAGGACAAGAGAACCGTGTAATATAGGCAGAACAGTAGGGCCCCTACACCTGAAACAAACTAACCAAAAAAAAAAGACAACAAAACAGTAGAGCCTTGATCTGTAGTTAGCAAATCCAGATGCCCAGTTCAAGGGGTCCTGGGATCCAGCCCATTCTTCTAGAACAGTCCAACGGGGTGTGGCCTAGGTTGGCTGGGAACTGGCTGTGATCTTGGGCAAAATTCCCTCATCTATAAGATGGAATAACCAAACTGACTTCATAGTGTGATTGTGAAGCTGGTCGCCTACACACAGTAAGTGCCTCACATCAACTATAAGGACAAAGGACAAAAACTGTGATAATATCCATTCTCCCATGTAATGATGGAACCCCCACTTTTTGCTGGGCACATAGCTGCCCCAAACAGACTATATTTCCCAGCCTCTCTTGCAGCTCAGTGGGGTCATATGACTACGTTCTGGCCAATGGGATGGAAGCAGAGGACTGGGTGGCAGCATCTTCTAAAGATGGCTACCATGGGCCTTCCATTCCTTCCTCTTCTTCAACTTCCTGCTGGCTGGAAGGTGGAAATTTTGGCTGAAGCTCCAGAGCCATGGACTGAGTGGTAAGTAAGCCTGTACCAAGAAGGGCTGAGCAACAAGACACAGGAGCCTGGGTTCGCCGACCAGTTCCAGATGCCCACCTCTGGACTTTTTTAGGTGAGAAATAAGCGGTCATCATTTTGAGTTCTCTACCACTCATGGTCAAGGTAACCCTCACTAATATGAGTATCACCACAGAGCTCTCTGGCCACGCCTGGCAGCTCTGCCTCTGGATTCAGAAATAAGAAGCATGAGTGGCACGAAGAGCACAAGCTTGAGTCAACAGGGTCTGAGGCTCAGCCCTCCCACTCTGTGCAGACTTGGGCAGCTTCTGCCTGTCTTTGGGCTTCATTTTCCATGTATGGGCAACAAGAACCCCCTCAGCTTGTCACCTCTGTCTGTTCTGTATCCTTTCCCCTGGTTCTGCTCTCAGTCTGACATCCTTCATGTGCCCCTCCCCAGTGCAGGACCCACACTTGTCTCTTCACGAGGTGTCCCCAACATGGGACACTGCCCACACTTAACAAAGAGAACAAATGGGGGAGGTAGATGGCCTGTCACTCTTAGATCAGATGATGTGCTGATCTAAGTTCCAAGCCCAACTCCAGTGGCAGGTCGGTGGCACCACAGGAAACTCGGCCAGGCTATGCTGTGTGTGTAGCCTCAGTGGGAAGACTAGGATTTTGAATCACAAGTTTCGAGTCTGAATTTTTGGCTTTGCCACTTACTAGTCCTGCAACCTTCAAGCACATCAAGTGATCTCTGAGTCTCCTGTTTTTCTTATGCATCAGGGGCGCAGACATTGTGGACCAGCCTCTCAAAAGTCTATCACAACTAACCCCCATCTTCTCTTATGGAGCATGAAAGCCAAAGTACTGGGTTTGACCTGTGGCCCAGGGGCCCAGAGGGTAACAGTTCCAACACTGAGATCTAAGATGCATGCTTTCTTCCAGAGTCAAAAGGCAAAACCTCATTAAAAGAATCCCATTTGTCCCTTCCGCTTCCTTCCTGTCGGCAACAAGAATACAAGGCCTGGAGCTTGAGCTCATCTGGTGACCATGATAGGATAAGCTTGGGGACCAAGGTCTGCATGCTAAGGATGTGGGAGCAAAGAGGCAGGAAAAGCCTCTTTGAGCTGCTGTTCCAGCCCTGGAATCCTTATAATTTAGGTATAACCCCTTCTGCTTAAATCTCTCTCGTGGGGTTTTCTGTTATTGTAGCTGAATGCAATGCCACTGACACAGCAGCCACCTCTTATTTTGGCCTGACCGGCACTAACTTCCCTTCTTCAGGGAACATCATATTAGTTTTTTGTTTCGTTTTTTTTTTTAAGGAGGGTGCAGCTCAAAGTGGCCCATGCGGGGACTGAACCAGCAACCTTGTTGTTCAGAGCACGCACTCTAATGAACTGAGCCACCCAGCCGCCCCATCATGCTAGTTTTAATTCAGGGAACCAGTCCTCCCTCATTCTCAGACTGTAGTTCAGGTGGGGCTGTCTGGTTTCGGCTTCTGGGTGGGTGGCACCCAGGCCTGGCCAATCAGAGTCACGGGGTTTGGAGTCGGAGATGGGCATGTGACACCAGCCAGGCCAATGAGCAGCAGCACTGGGATTTGTGATGCATCCACTGGCCCAGAAGTGTAGCCCTTGTTCACTCTGTGGTGCTAAGCTGGGGAGGTGTCACTTGAAGCCGCTATGGCTCCATCTTTGTTGCCTTCTAGGGAAAAGGCAAGCTGGGAATGAAACCAACACAGATGAAAACAGAGGCAAAGGGTAGAAAGAGTCCTGATGATCTCAGGACCTGCAGCAAGATGGGCCTAAAGTTAGCGTCCCCTGGGCTTGCCAGTTTTTTGAGCCAATACATTTTTGTTATTAAGAGGATCCTGGCTAATGCAAAGTGAGGCCAACAGAGCAGCCCATTTATTAGGCTGCAAAGGATCCCAGGGAGAGCCCCCAGGTGTGGGCGTCGCTCAACCACTTCTCAATGCTATCTGGGTCGGGGTCAGGCTTGCTTTCCCACCCATCCGCCAGTCCCACTTACGCCTGTGATCTTCTTCTTGCACTTGGCACAGTTGGGTGCATAGCGCATGTCATAGCAGGGCGGGCAGAAGGTGGCACCCTTCTCCTCGAAGAAGCCGCCCTCTTCCAAGACCATCCCACACTGGCTGCACACAAACTCCTCAGGGTGGTATGCGTGGCCCAGTGCCACCAGGTAGCGGCCCCTGAGGGGGAGGGCAGGGCAAATGAGGTGGGGACTCCTGGCTGAGCCAAAGGGGGTTTACTGAACACCTGTTCTGAAGCCTGGAAGGGGAAGTCCATTCTCCCCATTTCCCAAAGAGGAGAGAAAACAGAATTGGGAGGTGACTTACCAAGGTCACACAGTGAGAATGAAGCTGCATTGCTTTGTGACAGGAAATGAGGGAGTGGGGCAGTGCTGGGACAGGGAGGAGGGTTACACTGGGTGGGGCTGCTGACTTGGGTCTAATGAGATAAACCCACGAACTGGAGCCCTGGGGGGCAGGAGGCCCAGAGTGCCAATGAGCCCTAAAGACGAGTGGGTACCTGAGCTGACCCTGGTTCCCATTCTGTCCTACCTGTCTGTTCCATCTGGTCCCAAGTCCCAGATAAATGGGGGTACTCTGCAGAGCTTCAGAACTGACAGCATTCGAGAGCAGGGCTGGGGCTGAGAACTAGGTAGACTCCAGAACCTGGTACACTGATTCTGGGGGGCTGTGTGACCCTGCTGGGTCCCAGGGAGCAGTAAAGAGGAGGGGCCTCTGGCATGTCTGTTCTGATAGCAGAGGCTTAGCGGAGACAGACTGAGTGAGCAGGAGGGAGAGGCAGAGGGGCTGAGAGGGGCTGAGAGGGGCAGGCCCTCCCTCACCCGAGAGCAGGAAGCCTAGCGGTGCAGTTCTGATGCATCACTGGCACTTCCTCCATTTCACAGGGGCAAATGCTGACAGAGGCTGAGGGGAGGAAGCAGGGAAGGAGGGAAGTGACGCAGGATTCAGAATCTGAGGACCCAGGCCAGGTCCCTACCCCCACTCCAAATGCAAACTAAATCCTATCCTCCTGTAGCAGCAGCTGAGATGAGTGGGGAGATAGATAGGGGAGCAGAGGTTGGAAAGACACTAGGACCAGGCGTCAGGACAGGAAAGGCCAGAGTAGGAAAAAAAACAGAGCCACCCACCGGATGACCTTGTGGCACTGGTGGCACACGGGAGTCTTGCCATTGCTGCCACCGCCCCCTCCTGTGCCCCCTCCAGCAGCTGCCTGCACGATGGAGGTGCGGTTCTGCAGAGGAGTGGGTGTGGCGGGTTGACTGTGCCGGGTCAACACCGTGCTTGTCTTGTCTGGGGCGTAGCGCTCAGCAAACGCAGGGTCCACAGCCCAGGGTGGGCGGCTGGTGGGGCTGGGGGTTGTAGGGCCTGCCAGGGCCAAGGAAAGTGATTCCAGGGGGGTGCCCAGGGATGGCAAAGGACAGGGGGTAGAGCCCAGGGCAGCTTGGGGGAGGCCCACCCTCCCACCCCCCTGTGGCTACCCACCCTTCCCCAGGCCCAAGCCCACTCTCCTCACCAGGCCAGGGTTCCTGGGGTGTAGCTGAGGCTGGGACTGGGGCTTCTGTCCTGGGCACCTGGCTGCAAGATCTGCTATTCAAGGCCCTGCACAGCTGGGGCTCCTAATGTGACCCCTGCCCCCCAACCTTGCTTCTGCTGGCCCCATGGGAGATGCCTGGGTGCATAAGAGCTGTTGGGCTGGACCCCAGGTCCCACTGGGTTAGGGATGGGTAAAGCAGCTTCTCTTAGCCAGGTTCCAGCAGGCTGGTCTGTTGTATAGGGCTGGGAGGTGGAGCAGGGCTCTTCTGGGGCAGCTCTTGGGGCTCCTTCATTCCTGTGATCCAGCTCTGATGACAAGGCCCCCTTTGCCAGGTATCCCCTCCCACTGAGACCCAGACTGGCAGGGTTCACACTGGGTCTGAACCATCTAATACTCCCACACCCAAAATACAAACCCAGCCCACGAAGACAGAAAACAGGCAGAGAAAGCAGGGCTGAGAGTGTTTATTTCCATGCCTGAGTCAGCACAGACCTGACAGACAGCAGTACCAGAGGGCAAAGAGGGAGGACAGTGGCAGACAGAGCCAGGCCTTGTGCCAGGCAGGCAGCCAGGGCCGGGACAGCAGGAGGCTCAGTCCAGGGGCAGGAAAATGATGGGTTAGGTAGGCAGAAGCTGGGGTGCCCTGGGCAGGAGGAACACAGAGAGAGAGGCAGAGAGGGCAGCCAGCCGGCGAGCGCCAGGCTATGACTGCACGTTGAGCACGTGGGCAGAGCGCTGGTGGTGCCAATCCCGGAGGCGGGTGTAGCGTGGGCTCTGCAGCTCCAGGACATACTTTTCCCTAAGGGGCAGAGAGAGAAGGAAGAGGAAGTAGAAGGAAGGAGAGATGCAAGGGAGGAGGGAGGGAGAAGGAAGGAAGGAAGGAAAGAGGAAAGGAAGGAGGGAGGGAGGGAGGGAAGGGAGGAACGGAGGGAAAAAAGAAGGAAGGAAAGATGGAGAGATGGAGAGTGGACAGCCCCGCCTGGAGACCCCCAGGAGCAGACACAGGGTGGTGGCTGAAATGGGAAAGGCAGGAGATGAGACAGAGGTGCTCGTGCCTGTCTTTTACCTTGACTTCTTCAGGTGCTCCTCATCCGGGTCTTGCACTGAGAGGGCAGAGGCAGGCATTGACCAAGAGAAGGCAGAAGGCCACCCCAGCCCTGAGCCCTGGCAGAGGGTCACAGGGTGCCGAGTGGGCTCCAGGTGAGCCCATACCCAGGCTGGGGTCCAGAAGGAGAGTGCCCTGCCCTGGGCTGCCACTTACTGAACTCGGTGCCCGTGAGGTGGGCGAGGATGCGGAAGGAACGGGACTGGCCTGTCCCGGGCCGCGGCCGCCAGTCCTCCGTGTCCTCCATCAGCCGCTGCTTGCTGGCATCTGGGACCAGCAGTCGGAGCGGCTGTCTGTGGGGAGGGTGTGGCTCAGAACCTCATGTTGGGGGCGGGCCGTGGGGGCAGACCCTCCCTGGAATTGGTACATGTGGGCATAGTGATGAGAAAGTGGGGAAGGGCAATGCTGGGGCTCTGCTGAGTGGATAGGGGGGTAGAGAAGTGAGAGGGGAGGAGGGCAATCAGGGTGAGAGGAAGCCAGGGTGGGGAGGGGCCACCGCCCAGATGCCAACAGGAAGGAAGAGAGGAACAGGCAGAGGAGGGGGGCTCACTGACTTGTCAGGGGTCTGCACCTGTGAAGGAAATAAGACAGATGGGACAAAGGAACAAAGGGACAGACACAGGAAAAGAAAAAAGATAGCAAGGGGTCAGAGTGGCCAGGGGCAAGGCTGCACTGAGTGTCTAGGGCTCAGTGGGCCCAACACCACACCCCAACCCCAGGCCGCGGGCGGTCGGCGCTGTCTGGCTCTGAGCTTCCAATAGGGCAGGAGCCACACCCTAGGATGGGCCCTGAGCCTGCAGCCAGCCGCCAGGGGTCACTGCCAAACGGTGCTAGAAGGCCGGGCTGGGCGCAGAGCAGACAGAGCAGCAGCGAGTGGACGGACAGATAGACTAATGACGTGGGCAGTGGGCAGGCGGGACGTACCCATTCTGCTGCGGGGCGCTGTCAGCGGGCAGGGGCGCCCCGAAGGGCCGGGCCGTCTTGTTGAGGGAAGCACTGGGTGCAAAGGTGTACCGCGGGGGGTCCGCGGCAGGGGCCAGGGCCTGGGCGAAGACAGAGCGGGACAGGGTGGGGGCAGGACGGTGCGGGGGCAGATGGTGGTGGGACCCTGGGCCTGAGATGGGGGTGCCCCCTGGCGCAGAGAGGACAGAGGCACTCTAGCCCCGCCCCCACACATCTGGATGAGGCTTGGGGGGAGGGAGCGACTCAGGTTTCAAGGGGCCCACTTGGGAGTGATGAACTCAGCCCACAAGGCGGCTTACAGCACAGGCCGGCAGAGGCAGCGTGGACAGACAGGCAAACATGCGTGGTGCCAGGACCGTGCGGCAGCCCCCAAACAAACTCCCAGTTCCCCACCACACACTCTCTCTGGTGCCAGGGATGGGGGTACCGAGGCTGAGAATCCAATCCCACCCCACCTGCCTGGATGGCCCAGGCCAGTCACCTACCTTCTGCGGTTTGCTCTGAGCCGGCTGAGCCCTGGAGAAGAAGGGGAAGGAATGAGTGGGCCAGGCCTGAGGGTGCTCCCACCTGCCGGGTGGGTTATAGCTCACATACCTGCTGAGACCCAGGCTGAGGCGCTCCCCACAGGCTCGGATCTTGTTCTGGGCTTCGATGTGCGTGAGGCTTCCCGCATTCTCACCATCGATGCTCAGCACCCAGTCGCCCACTGCCACGCCGGCTTGTGCAGCTTTGCCTCCAGGAGTGAGCTGTAGAGAGACGGGCACAAGACTACAGACCAAACTGAGGCCAACAGTTGTCAACCTGCTTAAGCTGCCCCACTTCCAGAACCCAGAGGCCTCTTCATTCAACATATTCTGGGCAGCTGCTGGATACTAAAGAGATCTGGGAGGGGTGTGTCTCAGCAGTTTCACAATCACTGTGTTTATTTAGTTATTCACCTCCATGACCCTCCCCACACTCCAGGCTTCTCAGCTCCAACCACAGCTGGCCCAGGCTGTTCAACCACCAGGCATTCCCTCTGGTTTATGCATGTGGCAAGTTCCTCCCTGACACCCCTGGGTGCTCTCACTGACCTCTTACACTCCCAGCAACCCTGGCCTTGGGGCCATGTGCAGGGATCTGCCAGGACCCTCTGAGAGCCAGGAATAGGCCCCCTTCATCTCCAGGTTCTCAATGAACAGTGCCTGCCTGAAGGGGGCCCATGGTGTCAGCTGGGGCTTCTTGGCTGTAAATGAATGTCACCCCAAGCCTTCAATTGCCACATCACCCATCCCTCCGATTCTTTGGGCTCTGGTTGGGGATTCCTGGCTACTGTGGCAAATGAGGGGCAATAGTAGGCTGGAAGGAATGGTCTCCACCAGTGTGAGCTGTGACCATCAAGGATGACTTCTGGAAAGTGCTGGGCCTTGGTGAAAAGAGTGGCATGTGCTGCCCAGGGGGTGAGACAATCCATTTATGAAGGCCTGAAGGTGGGGCGGGGGTGGGCGGAACCAGGATTGGGCCTTGAGGTTGGAGGGGCCATTAGCAGTTTGAAGGCCTGGGGTGGGGTTATTTCCCAGGTCCCTGATAGAAGTGACCTCGACAAACCCCACTGGGCCCTGCCTGATGGGGGTGGTGCTGCTGTTCATGGCTCTAAGTCCCCAGGTCTGCCCAGCCATCTGACATGAGTGGGCTTTCTGTGGGGAAGTATTGGAAGAGAGATTCATACTTCACAGCAGGGAAGGGGTATAGTGGAGGGGTGGGGGGTACAGGCTACCTACAGCCCCAGGAGGCTCCTCAGGTGGGTTGGTGTGCAGACAGAGGGCAGAGGGACCAGATTCGAGAATGACAGCACTGGGGCAAGAAAGGAGAAAGGGGTTTGATGGCTCTATTTCATGCTTGAGAGTAGGAAGTGTAAGATGGGATGGCTCCTTCTTCACCTGCTAAATAGTAAGATTTTATGGAGCACATAGTATTGACACTGAATCCTCCAACAACCCTGTGTAGTAGTCTGGGATGATACCCACTTTACACATGGGAAAACAGAGAGGTTAAGTAACTTGTCTCAAGTTGCCCAGCTAGCAAGAGGTAGGGCCAGGACCCTGACCCTAAGGCTCTACTACACCAAGCCATCTCTGCTGAGGGGCCCAATTCATTGGTTGGCCTACCTGGAAAGACTCCCTGAGCCCCCGGGTTGAGTTTGGAGCCTGGATCCCCTATCTCACCTTTAGTTCAATCTAACCCCTTAAAATGGGCATGGGAAAGTGACACCCTTGAGGGGAAGTGACTTACTCAAGGTCACGGTGAGTCAGTAGAAGGGAAACCTGGTCCAGCCACTCCCTACCCACAGGGCTGGCTCCTGGGAAGTGTGGGCTGAGCTTGAGGTGGGGGTCTTGGGTGGGCAGGAGCCACTGGATCCCAGAGCGGGTGGGGAGCAGGAGCTACCTTCTTCCCAAGAGTGGGAGTGAGGCGGACAGGAAGCACATGAGGGCTAGGGGAGTGGTCAGAGAAGTGGAGAGAAAAACAGGAGAGAACCAGGAGGGCAGGAAGGGATGCTGGCTGGAGAGAGAAGCAAGGAGGCCAGAGGGACCAAGGAGGGGAAAAAAGCCAGGGGGCTGGACGCTGCATGGGGTGGGGGGTGACTCAGCCTGAGGGCTCCACTGAGCAGCCCAACCCCCCAGTCCCAGACGTTACCTCATCTCCCAGGCCTGGGCCCACAGCCAGCCCGAGTCCCTCCCTCCATGCTGGGGTCAGAGGAGAGGAGAGAACCGCCCCAGCTCATAAAAGACCACCCCACCCACCCATCCACTAGGGCCCAGGTCCAACTCCAGGGCTGGGCTCAGATGATGGCCCCACCCACATGCTGGGGCTGCTGACAAGGGAGCCAAGAGTGCCCCCAACAGGCCACATCCCAAAGTTCATCCCCCAGGCTACCACGCTGCCTATCCCCTCCAATGAAGAAACTGAGTGAGGCTCAGAGGCCAGCCAAGCCCTACAGCTCCCCAGCCACACTAGCTAGCACTTTCCCAGGGAGGGGTATAAAGGATAGGTTTTCAGGGCTGCAAGGCTTGAGGATTGTATAGGGGGGTATGTGCATGTGGTAGGGGGACCATTGCCTTTAGCTACCCTGCTGGCCAGGCAGTTTCCAGGGGAAGCCCTCTGAAAAGTCCCTGGGAAAAACAGTAACCAACTCCCTGCCCCAGCCACCAAGCCCAACTCCCAGAGACAGACTCCGCCTTGGGGCACCTCTAAGGCTGGGCAGTGCCTAGACAACCTTCTGGCCCCCTCTGGGCTGTGCTTGCCCTGGGTTTCCTGCCAACAGCTGCCTGCCCACCAGATGCTTGGGTGGGCCTCTCTGGACAGGCGGATGTGGGGGCAGGAAGTCCCCACCCCCTCCTAACCCCTAGGCTAGTCAGACAGCCCAAGGGCAGGCCTCACTGTGTTTGGGTAGGCAGTTTGTTCTCTGTGCCCTACAACTGAAGCCATGGACTGGCGGTCACCAGCTGAGGCACCCAATGATGGGGTTCAGGGGTCCAGGCCTAGGCCAACCTTTTTCAGCTCTGCAGACTACAGCCACCAGTGGGCCATCCCAGTGTGGGGTTGCATTCTTTGGCTTATAAGGCAATCCCCCTGCCACAGGGAGGAGCCAGCCCCCAGCTCCGCCCCCACCAGGGTAGGCTCTCAGGAGCTGAAGTTAGAGCCCTAGATCTCATTCCACACCCACGTGGGGTCAAAGGCCACTGCATCCCGAATGGGACCAGTGGGTGGGGATGGAGGTCCTCACACAGGCTGCAGGACCCGCCCCCCGTCCTACCCACAAAAACTGCAGCTACCCCAGTGCCTTAATTTCAATACCTGCTTAACCACGGAATCTCAGAAAGAGCCCTTCCATCTCTCAGCCCTGAATTCTCTCATCTGGAAAAACAGGATGATAATGGCTATTTTCTGGGTGGCAACGAGGTTGAAGTGAGATCCTGCAGTCAAGAGTGCCCTGCCTGGAGCCTGGCTCCACATATTGCTCCCTCAAGCAGCTTAGACACTTTCTAGAGACCTCAGAGGTAGCCCCAGGAGCTTCATGGAATATCATCAGGTCTGGCGCAGTGCTGGGGAAGTGTGGGGCTCCTCTCCCAGTATCCCAGTTGGGGGTCTTCATGGCAGATGCCTGCCACACCTCTGGACCTAGATACCTCCTGGCCTATTGACCCTGTTTCACTCCTGCTCAGATCCCTCCTGCACCTCCCATACACACTTGAGCACCCAAAGATTCCTGAGGGAGCCCCTTCCCCAACCTAGGCTTACCCGAGAGATGGAGAGAGGCACATTGAAGTCCTTGCCCCCCTGAAGCCGAAAGCCCCAAGGTGCTGGCCCCTCCAGCACCACCTTGAAGGAATCCATGGTGCCTTCTCCTGAGAAGAGAAAGGTGAGTGGCTGGTATGGTGGGTGCACAGGCAGGCGAGCTCCGTGCAGCAGCCTTGGACCGGTGCCAGGCAGGCACGGGCAGACGCTGGGCAGACGCTGAGCAGACCCAGGGCACAGGTAGGCAAGCACCTTGTCAGGTCTGTCTGGGCTGTTGGCAGGCAGGTCTCACTATGGAAAGACAGGAGCAACCCCGCTCCCCCAGGGACTGTTGAGGGTGAGCGGAGCCGCATCTAGGCTTGAGGTTCTTTTCATCCAGGAGTGGGCGGCAGAGCTAATGTGGCACGGCCTCCCTCAAAGCCAGCCTTGAATTTCGTACGGTGGGGTGAGTCAGGGGCCGGCGCTCCTCTCCCCCGCCCCCAGGTCCCAGCAGGCAGGCCGCGGCTGGAGCCTGCTCGGACTATATAAGGCGTGTAAGCTGACACTGTGCAGAGAGCCAGCGGAGGGAGCACCCGGGGGCTCGGGACTCGGGGGGGGAGGGGTAAGGAGGGAGGCGGCTGGAGTGGGTCCTAGCCATTCCGGGACCAGTCGAGCCAGGGCGGGACCCCTGGGCGCTGCAGGAAGGGGAGGCGGGCAGGGGTGCCGCCCCTGCAAAGATTGGTGGGGGTTTGGACCCCAAAACATGGCCAGAAAGGGGATTCATCCTGGAGCTCAGTGGGAGGGGCGCCTCCCACACAGGCCTGCTATATTCAGACGTGACTCAGTTTCCCTCGGGTCCCCCTGCCTGGGCTCTACGTATTGGCCGAGTCCCGGGGCAGGAAGCAGGGCAGGCGCCAATCGGCCCCGCCGCAGCAGGCTTCGCGGCAGGAAGGCGGAGGCGGGGTCGAAGGCAGGGGCCCGGGCCCGCGGGAGGAAGCTCAGTGCTGGCCATGACCCCTAATGCTCTTTGTGTTCCCCAGCAGCCCCCTCCCTGGCCCAGCCCCAAACGCCCGCGCGGTCTCCAGTACCTGCGCTGCCCCTCCGGGGCGCTGCTCTGCAGCGGGTTCCAAGGAGCCGCGTTGAGACCGGCTGCCGTCTTCTGACCCCGCCCCCGCTGCTGCTGTCCGCTTTGAGACCGCGGAAGGGGGCGGTACCCTAGGCCACGCCCCATCTAAGTCACGCCCACGACTGACCCCTCTGGCCGTGGGAAGCCCCACCCAATCCTTCCGCCCCGCCCAATCATGAAGTCCGATCACTCTTTGAGCAGAAAAAACACAGCCCACCAGGGGTCCGCTCGCTGAGGCTGGGGCTGGGGCGGGGCCTGGATGGGGTCTGGGCGGGGCCTGGGCTTCGCGACGCCACTCGCCCAGCCCCTTGCGCCTCCCGCTGGCCGACTGAGAAGAAAGCCAGCCGCCTTTGGAAACAGTTGTCTCTGAAACTTAATTTCCTCCTCGGAAAATGGGGACGGTAATGCTCGCCTCGCAGGGCCGCCGTGAAGACAGGCATTGTTTGGCGTAAGGCTCAGCCATCGGCGGCTCCAGAATTTTTAAATCAGAGGGAATTGGTGGGTTGCACACATCGAATAGGGGTCAGTTCAGAGTGGGGGTACAGGGAAGTTTGAAGCAAGGTTTACAGAGCACTGACTACGGAACGCAGAAAATAAAGGCAGGAGCGGACGGAAGTGGAGGGGCCCCTTGGCTGGGCCCTGAACCTGACCTGTAGCCCTGCCCTCGCTCCCAGCCCCTGACCCTGGGCAGTAGCACCGCTCAGTGTTGGTCCCACATTGTTGAGATGGGCTGTGTCCTGGTACTCCGCTCCAAAGCGGGCAGCGCCTCTAGTGGGGTGGCAGAGTCCCTTTGCTCCTCCGTCCCTGCTCAGCCTAGGCAACTAGCGTAGGCGGAGGGGGGAAATTGAGCAGGAAGGGGGAGTGTGCAGGTGAGTGAACTCAGTTCCTTCTAGGACATGGCTGCTGCTGTTCTCCCCCTTCTGCCATCATTCCCCCCTCTTTTGTATCACCCCCCTCACTACACAAACTGCTGTAAGAGTCCCGTGTTTAAAGAAATCTTCTCTTTACCCTATGTCCCTGTCCAGCTATGACTTTTATTTTACTCCCCTTAAGAGTGAAATTCCTCGAAGGAGTTGTCTGTCACCCTGTCTCGACTTGCTTTCCTCCTGTTCTCTCTTGAATCCACTCCAGTCAGGCTCTTGTCCTCCCCACTCCAATTCTCTGAATTAATTCCCTCCTCTCAAGGTCTCCAAAGACCCCTGAGTTATCAAATCAATGGTGCTTTCTCAGGTTTTCTCTGACCCCACGTAGGAGGAGCACTGGTCCAGGCTCACTCTGTCTTTCCCAGGCCTCATGCCTCCTCCTGTTCCATTGCTGCTGCTTCTCCCCCTCCTTGGGAGGTCCTCATCTGTTCCCCAACCTGGCCATCAGATCTTTTCGCTCTACACCTACTCTCTGAGACCCCCTCCTGTGGCCTTCAATAACACCTATATGCCAAGGACTACCAAGTTATGTGTCTAGCCCTGACCTCCTCCCAAGATCTCCAGGCTCTAATAGCCACCCACCTGTCCAACCTCTCTACTTGATGTCTACTAGATATTTCAAATCATTATGTCCCAATTTAAACTTGTGATTTCTCAACTCCCTAGCTCCTTCCTCACCTCATTAAATGGCACCACTACTCATCCACTTGGTTCAGTAAAAACTATGAAGGTATCCTTCCTTTCTCTTCTCTGTCATACTCCAAATTCTGCAAATTCACCTTCAGAATATGTCCCACATCTGGCCACTACTGCCACCGTTGTTGCTGCCACCCGTTAGGAGACCCCTTAGCAGTCTCCTAACACATCTCCTTGCTTCTTCTTACCCACTCCAGAATCTTCTTGCAGCAGCCAAAGTGATATTTTTAAAGCAGAAATCGTACCACATCACCTTTGGCTTTTAGCATTCCAGTGGGCTCATGTTGCACCTAAAATAAAACTAAAGTCCTTAAGATGTACATGACACTAATAAACTGGTTCCACCTCCTACCTCTCTCCTCCTTAGTCACTCCATTCCAGCCCCTCTGTCCTCCTCACTGTTTCTCCAACATGTCAAACATATTCCTGCCTCAGGGCCTTTGCACTTGAGGCTCCTTCTGCTTGAAACACTTTCTCCCAGTTATCTAAACAACAGGCTCTCTCACTTTGTCCAGGTGTCTGCCGAGATGTTGCCTCTGAAGAGCTTTCCCTGATCATGCTATCTAAAACAGCAGCCCCCTGACACCTCACCTACATCATGCACTAGTCCGTATCCTGCTTTATTTCTCCCCATGGCACTCACTACCATCTGACATTATATTAAGCGTTTGTTTCTTCATTGCCTTTTGTCCCCTTTAAAATGTCAGTCCCATGAAAGCAGGGGCTTGTCTGACTTGTCCATCATTTCCCCAGTGCCTGCCCACAATGTCCCTACTGTGAAGGAAGGATGGAGAGAGTGAAACAGCAAATGAGCAAAGGAAGAAGGGTCAGCCTGGGATCCTGGCAGTCCTCTAGCAGACAGGACCCCAGGGACTATGCAAGACTCACACTTGGAAGCCCACTAGATCTCCCTGCATAGGCTGCCGGGGTAGAGACAGGCACTGGGCTAGGACACACTGCCCCCTGGTGGCCAGAACACGTGGAGCTGCAGGGCAAGGCCCCTAAAATCCCAGAGATTTGTTTCTGAAGACTTTCGCTTCTGGTCTGGTGGGAACCTCACAGCAACTGCCATGAAACAAAGAGGCTTAGATTTGTAATAAAGGAAAGCACACCAGATTGGGTACCCAGAGTCCTGGGTCCTAGTTCTGGCTATGTCTCTGACTCTCTGGGTAATCTTCAATGTGAACTGGGATTTGCTGAGCTGGCAAGGGCTGGCTTGCCACCGTGGGGTGGAGGGGCCCCTGCTGCAGCCACTTGACTGGGAGCCTCCTTGTCTCAGCATTCTCTACGACAGGCAGCCAGTTGGCTCATGGGAAGACGTTACCATCAGAAGGAATGTCCATAAGTGGGCCCAAAATTTCCCTCGCCGTGGCTGCAACATCCTTCCAGGCTTTGTCTTCTGTGGCCACAGACACCCTGGGACAGCACTGCACACAGTCCCCTTCCCCCAACCTCCCTTCACATGACATTTGGAGATGAATCTTAGACACCCAGAGTCTTGCACAGCTGCACGCTTAAATCCAGAGCTCATTGGCAAGGAGAGGTCTGTGCTGAAGACGTGCCACGTCTGTAAGACATGGAGACAGGATTGGCTCACTTAGGATAATGATTCTGAACCCTGGATACACACTGCAATCACCTGGGGAATTGAAGAAACAGCTGGACTGAAGCCCTATCCCCTGGGTGTGGGCCCAGGTGTGGGCATTTTTTGAAGGCTCCCAGGTGATTCTGTGCAGCCAGGGTTGAGTTACACTGTGTCTGAGGCCAGAGCCCTGGGCAGAGCTCGTGCAGAGGAGAGAAACTGAGTGAAAGAGGGGTGTCAAGTGCTGCTGAGAAGTGGGGAGAGTCCTGGTCACAAAGGGAGACCAGTTGCTCTGCTTTTGGCAAACAAGGAGGTTGGTGATCCCAATAAGAGCCATGTAATGACGTCGTGGGCACCACTGGGAGACGAGTTGGAAGGGAGAATGGGAGGAAAGAAAGTGGAAATGAGAGTAATCAAAAACTCTTTTGATGACTTTCTCTGTGAAGAGGAACAGAGAAGTGGGGAGGCGCTGAAGGAGAATTCGAGGTCAAGGAAAGGTTTCTTTTAAAGATGTGAAATTATAGAACATGTTGGTGAGGCTGGAAATGATGATGATGGAATTCATGGGTTGAGGAGAGAGGAAACAGCTCAGTTTGCGAGCTCTGAGGAGGTGAAAACAGCTGGGGTTAGAGCACGAACGTCTTAGGAACAGATATTCCTTCCAACATAGGTCAGGAAGGAGATGGTGCAGGTATACTTGCAGGTGCACTTGTAGGTAAGATGGTGAGAGGTGGAGGCTGTTCACTTCTGTTGCCACTGTTTGTCTGGGTATCTGCAAGGTGGGAATTGGCAGGGATGGAGAGAAGGCGAAGGTCTTGGGGATAAAAAAAGCAGCTACTCTGGGACATAGGATCTCTGGGCAGTATGGTGAGACTGTCTCTGGTGAAAAGAATGCAGTCAGCCTGGTTACATGAATTTCTCTGGCCATGGGCAACTGCCTGGCACTGTTGGAGGCTGGGGCTTTGCTGGACAAATAAGTTGGAAGAAGACAGACGTGCAGGGGGTGACTCCGTTAGGGGAGCACAGAATCTAAGTAGGACAAGGATGGAATTGTGGACAACAGTCGTACAGACAGTGAGAGAAGGGTCACTGTGGTTCCGCGCAGCTGAGGAGGAGCCGTGTGTGCCATGCTAGAGGCAGTGGGCCAGAAGGACAGGAGGAGGTGGCTAGAGGCAGATGCTTGGAAATGACTGTTACTGTGAAGTGACAATGGAGCATCGCTGTCATGAAGACAAGGTTCAGGATGTGCCAAAGGTATGGGCAGCTGGAGCAGAGTTGTCAAGGGGCCAGCAGGCCAGGTCCTCAGGGGCATGGTGCTTGTGTACATGGAGGTCCCAGGGGTGGTGACAGGAGTAGCGTGAGGGGAGGACAGTAAGGCAGGCACTAAAGTCTTCATGAGACTTGCTTATCTCCCTCTGGGACGTGGGCTCCTTGAACACGGCCATGTCCCCAGCGCCTAATGCAGAGTGGGCAGATGGTAAAACACGCAGTTAAAAATGAATGAATGCATGCCTGGTATATAGTCTTTAGTCTTGACAGTTGAGGAAACTGAGGCCAGGGGTTCCCCAGAGTGAATGTGCAGTTAAGTGTCTCAGTGGGAACAGGGGTTTTGGGTGTGCATGTTTTTGAAGTCCCTTTCACCTGCTTCCCCCATGCCCATCACCTCCTTCCCAGCTCAGACTTTCTGGTGGTTTCCAGTTTGGCTCCCTCAAATTCTGTCTCCATACTGCTCCTTCCTTAGTCTGTCCCTCCACTGAGGATTAGACCAAACTCTGCAGGACCATCAGGCCTCTCATGTTGGGCACCAACTTCCGCTCAGGCCCTTGGAGCATTTGTGTACATGTTCTTCCCTTGGTCCCACCACGCCCACCCTTGGCCTGGAAACCCCAGGCTCCCTGCCTGCCCTTCCCATTCCATCCAGAGGATGCCTCTCCCACCAGCAAACCTCACTTCTCCCTCTGCCCGACTGTCCAACTCATTTCTGCTGTGTATGGAGCCATAATTATCTGCATCCTGCCTGCCTGCTGGACTGGACTAGAGCCTACTGGCAGCAGAGGTCAGGTCCAGGTCATCCATGTCCCTAGAGCCCAGCAGAGGGCACTGGTTTTTGCTGCAACACATATGAGGGAGGGTCTGTGTGCCTGTGTGGACCCCAATGCCACTGCAAGGAGCTAAAGCGAGGAGGTGCGGGCTGTGGGCTAGAACACAGGACCAAGTGGGGAGCTGAAGGCTTTATTCTCAACAGACCTGTACACTACACACTCAAGGGCGGGCAGGGCTCCTGAGGGGCCTCCCCAGGCCACCTGCAGTGTCCCCAAAGGCCAGAGTGGATGCAGGGATGTGTCCCCAGATGTCCATTGTTTGCCTGCCCTCCTGTCCCAGCCAGGCTTCTCCAGGTATTCAGGGCCGGTCACAGGGGGCGGGGCCCTTCTTCCGCTCCCGGCTCAGCAGCGTCACCAGCTTGGCCTTGAAGCCCGAGTGAGCAATGGGGCGGCAGGAGCCCTCGGCTTCGTCACCATTGCTGCCCAGCTCCAGCTCCAGCAGCCGCCGGTACTGGGCCTCCAGGCTGCTGTCGTGGGCCGGGCTGGGCCAGCCCAGGTCCTCGCTGTTGTGGTAGATGGGGCTGTCTGGGGGGCTGCGGCCGCCGGGTCCTTCCTGCACTGGGTCCCCCAGGTTGGGCGGTGTGGGGCCGGCCTCCAGCGCACACAGGTTCTCATAGAGGTGCTCGGCGGCACGCGGAGGCCCGCTGGCCCGCTTGCACACGGACGCATACAGCCCGGGCTCAGTGGGCAGCGGGGGCAGGCTCTGTGGTCCAGGCTCGGCCAGCCGCACCCTCTGGGAACCAGGCAGGTCGGGCCCGGGGGGCACCTCCCGCAACTCCCCAGGGGGGTCCAGCGAGGGTAGGGAGGTGGCCCGTGGCAGGGGGCAGGGCCGTGGCGCTGCCAGTTCAGGCAGCAGCTCCCGCTGGCGAGCAATGGCAGCGGCCACGACCCCGCACAGGTCTCGGGCTCTGGGGCTGCTGAAGGCGAAGAGGCCTTCGCCCGAGTCACAGCGGCGGCCAGCTTCGAAGGAGAACACGCCCTGGGCACAGGTGACATCGTTGGGTCAGTGGCCAAGGGGCCACCTGCCACCCCCACTCCCTGCAGGCTCAGCCCCTCACCTTGTCAGAGCCAAACTTGCGGAGGAAGCGGTAGGGCCAGGAGTAGAGGGCCTGCGGGCTGGCCGGCTCACTCAGCTGGATGGCGTCCTGGCCCAGCAGCAGGATATAGGGCCCCTTCAGCTGGCAGCGGGCAGCCGCCTCGGTCCTCTGCACCACCACTGGAAACTTGCCCACTGCAGGCAGAAGGCACAGCTGATGGGTCCTCCAGAGGCCCCAGCCCCGGCGGCGGTGGTGCTGAGGCTGCCCCTACACCTTCCTGACTCACCTTCCTGCCAGGAGGAGTAGATAGCGTTCTCCTCCATGGGAACCAGATCCCGCTTGGGAGCCTCCGCCTCCCCTGGTCCAGAGGAAGATTCCCCTGTGCCCTGGGGAATGGGTCAACAACAGAGGTTAGAGTCATCCCTCCTCCGCTTCCTGCATCCTTTCTCATGGGGAAAAATGGCACTTGGGACTCTGTGACAAGTAAGTCCACCCAGGGACCTGGCACCAATCCCAGCTCTGCCCCTGACACACTGCACCCTGGGCACCCCCTGAGCTAATTTCTCCCTCTGCAATCACCCCTGCTCCCCCTGGAGGGTGCTGAGAGCTGTAAAGCAGAGGCACTGACAACAGGGTGGCCCCCTCACCCTTGCACTAGGCCAGGGGCCAGGCCAGCCCATGTGTGTCCCCCATAGCTTAGAGCAGTGAAGGGGCAGGAGCGTCCTCCCCCAGGCCTCTGGCTCCATCTCACCCCTCCCTACCCCTCATCCCTTCACACACTTGGGCCCTGACTCTCAGCACCTCTACCACCACCACCTTGGTTGGCCCTGGGTAGTATGGCCAGGGTCAAATGCAATGGGTTCCTCACTGGTCTCCTTGCTCCTGTTCATTTTCCTTCTTTTTTTCAAATTTTTAAAATTAAAAAAATTTTAATTAAAAAATTTAAATATACAATATAAAATTTTCTATTTTAACCATTTTAAAGTAATTCAGTGGCTTTGAATAAAGTCACAAGATTGTGCAATTATCACCTTTATGGAGTTCCAGAACTTTTCATTCCTCTACTTTGAAAGCCTCTGGGAAACACCAACCTGCTTTCTGTTGCAATGGAGTTGCCTATTCTGGGTATTTCATGTAAATGGAATCATATAATACATGTCTTTTTGCGTCTGGCTTCATGTTTTCAAGGTTCATTCACAGTGTAGCCTGTGTCAGTGCTGCTTCCTTTTTGTGGCCGAGTAATATTCCATTGTGTAGACAGACCACATTCACTTTATCCATGATCAGCTGACAGACATTTAGGTTGTTTGTCCCTTTGGGCTACTGAGAATAGTGCTTCTCTGAACATTCTACTACAAGTGCTGTTTGAACATCTGCTTCAATTCTCTTGGGAATTGTTGGGTCAGGTGGTAACTCTGTTTCAGTTTTTGAGAAACCACAGACTCATTTCCTTTTGGTCCATTACAGACCCTGTAAAGCTTTAAAACTCTCAGTCATTGACTCAATCCCAAAAGCTTCTCCTCTCACTCGGAATAAAACCCCAAACTCCACATGTGGCCCAAGGTGGTTTCAGCTGGTTCTCAGCCCTTGCACTCCTTGCCCTCCAGCCACACTGCCTGCTTTCTGCCCCTTGAACACACTAACCTTCTCCCTGCCTCAGGGCTTTTGACCATGTTGCTCCTTCTATTCGGGACACTCCTTTGACCTCAGTGTCTGGGACATTGTTTCCTCAGATGTTTGCCTGGTTGGTTGTCCTTGAGGACTCAGGCCCACCGTCCCCTTCTGAGAGGCCTTCCTGGACCATCCTGCCTAATGTCCCCTGGTTCACTCCTAGTCCCACCCCAGCCTGGCATTTTCTCCATAGCTCGTATGGCCATCTGAGATTTGTTCTGTGGCTTCTGGGCTGTTTTCCAGGCTCATAGGTACTTGGCAGTTACTTGCTAAGTGACAGAATGAGTGAGCATGGAATGAATAAGGTGTGTGGGGGGGAGGCAGTTCCCCTGGGCCAGCCCCTGAATGCCCTGCCCTCCTGCCCTGTGCTCACCGGAAAGGCCAGTTGGCAGATGGGGCCCATCCATTCCTGGCGGTGCTGTGCAGCCAGCAGGTGGCTTCGCTCGGTGGTGGTGAGCAGGAAGGCACTGGTGTCCCGGGGGCAGCTCTCACCGTCAGCCGGCAGCACAGACACACAGTCAGCTAGGCGAATGACCCTCCGCTCCCCACGCCGGCCGGGACCTGCAGACCTGTCACCTGCTGGCCCAAGGCCACCATCCCGGAACTCCCAGCTCTCCAGCCGTGCCACGCCTGATGGGCCTCCTGCATACAGCAGACCCCACACCTTCCGCCAGGACTTCTGGGGGAGAGAAGGATGGGGGTGAAGACCTTCCCTGCAGTTCAGCTCAGCACAAGCTGCTCAGCAAATGCTTCTGGCCACTCAGGCGGGCCTCTGCCTCCCCCAACTCCTCAGGGCCTCAGAAAAGGCCTTACCACAGCCAACCCAGCAGGGAGAATAGTCTTTCAGTTAGCCCTGGGTTCAGATCTACCCCACACTTTCCTAATTGGTACCCTCATAAGCACTAGTGTCCTGGTCTTCTCATGAGGCGGCCAGGGTGGGGCTTCTACTATTGTAGATTATGTCTGTAAAGCATCTAGCAGCTGGAACAGACCACCCGACACTGCCGGTTATGTTGGTGGACCTCCCTCCCCCCACCTCCCAAAAAGGTTACTTAGGCCACAGGACAAGGACTGGGGCTGACTGAGACCACCCTTTCATGATGGTAAGGAAGGAAACATGCAAATAGCGTCAAGCAAAGGAAACAGACGGTTTATCTGCCTGGGCAGCAGCTGCAGCTGAGCTGCGGGGGTGTAGGGCCTGCTGCCTGAAGGTAAACCCCCCCACTATGTCCCATGACAGGCTGGGAGGAGTTGAGCCCTCTTCTGCAGGGTGGGGCTCTACCAGCTCAGCCCCTGGACTGGCCTGGCCCTGGAAGGGTTGGAATGCTGTTGGAGTAGCCAGCCTCCCCACTCTGCCCTGCCCCCAAGGTTTGGGTTCTTAGACCCTCCTGTCCCGTGGCTTCCCTATCTGTAAATGAGGCAGGGTCTCACTAAAGCCTGCTCAGGCTCAGCCCACCTGCTCAGGTTGAGGACAGGTCTCTACCCACCCCAACCGCTGGGTTGGATCCCCCACCCTGACTCCCACGTCCATTCTCCCAGGCCTGGGTGGGCTGTCCCAGTCTGGGGTGGAGGCCCACCGTTTGTTCTAGGCAGCTGCCTGGCAGCCAGGGTCCCCACCTTGCCGAACTTGACGTGCTGCTGGTAGAGGATGCCGTCCTTGATAGGGGTCTCCAGAGGCTCCATGGCCGGGGCAAGGCTGCGGGTCCACCACTCCGAGGGCCTGAGGAGACTGGTTACAGGCTGAGGGGAACTCCTCACACTTCCCCTTCTGGCCACTTCCCCTCCCTCTGTCCAGAGAGGCAGCTGCATGACTGGGGGAGGGGAACCCCATCTCCAGTAAAAGAGCTAGGATAGCAGTTGGGGGCATATTTCTTCCTTGGGGTTCCGACTGGACTGGTCAACGTGCCGTGTGCCTGGCAGGGGCCTTGGAGCACCTGAGGGCAAATGACCCATGCCTGCACCTGGGTCAGCTGGGTGTGAGCATCTGACCTGCAGGCTGGCTCCCTAGTCATGGGCTCAGACCCCTCCCCTGTCCACCCTGGGGACATTTGTGCACCCTGGGGCCTGGTATTCCCACAGCCCCAGCACCCTTCTCCAGCCAGACTGGCAAACTCCTTGCTTTCCCACTTGGAGCCCTGGTTGGTTGGCTGGTCCTTATCTTGGAATATTTCTAATATTCACTCCCTCCCTCCACCTTCGCTGCCCTCATCCACTGCCAGCCTGTGCATCTCCTTTTTTTTTTATTTTTAAGGAAAGGCAAGAAGCAGGCTACTTCATAGACAGAGCAGCCGTGGTCCTGCCAGGGAAATGAAAGTAAAGCAGGAATAAATTCATTCAGAGGAAAAGGAAGAAACAGGCTACTCCACAGACCTGCGTCTCCCTTTGAACCACTGGCTCACCTGGGCCCACCCCTCTCCCCTTCCTAAATGCTTCCTGGTTCTCCACTGCCCTCAGGTCTAGCCTGGGCTCCTCAGCCCAGCACTCAAGGTGCTGCGTCCTAGCCTCACCTCTCCCCCGTCCAAAGAGGCCCCCTCATCACAGTGCTCTCTGGGCGCTGGCTGCCTCTTCCTCTGGGAGGCCTCCTCTGACCACCCCATGCTGAGAGCATAAAGGCCCCAGCAGCGCGCCCCAGTCCTCATGGCATGGTCCTGCCCATCTGAGTGCAGATGGCATGCCCCAGTGGGCCCCTGGAGAGCTCACATGCTTTTTAAGCTTTGCTTCTTCCTGGTGGCCTATTTTTGTGCCTTACCGGAGGCCAGTATCAGGGCTGTGTGTGAATCTGATTCTGGGGACAGCCTCATGTCACTCATTCAATGCCACCTATGGGAAGGAATGTGTAAACAGGCTGAGAAATATAGTTTGGGGGTCACATACATATAGGGTGTGTATCTTCTTGGGCAGGAAATCTTTTCCAAAGGTCTCCCACACCTGGCTTTGTGCCCATTGTGGCCCAAGAAGCCCCAAGCTTCAGCCCCACACACCAGGCCCTTTGCATTCTCACTGACATTTCAATGATGAGGAAATCAAGGCTCAGAAACATTAAGTAACTTGCCCAAGGCCACACACCAAGTGACAAACATGGCTTGGGCAACGGCTGTCCTGCTGGGATAAGCATGTGGCCTGCACATGAAGTGCCCGGCACAGAGGAGCTGCCACCAGTGCTAGTCCTCTGCCTACTCCTCGCCAGATGTTGAAATCCCATGCATTTGCCAACATTCTTGTGACTGCCGCCCATGACCAAGTCTGATCTCTCTGCCACTCACCTGTGAGCTGCCCAGCAAAGCTGAGCAGTGTGCCAGAAAGTGCCTGTAGCAGTCTCCTGTGGCATCTGCTGCCCCTCAGCAAACAGGGCGGAGGGTTCCCTCCTGGGAGCCTGCACAGGTGGGCAAGCGGGCAGGGAGCCTGAGGCTGGGTCGCCTCCCAAGGGGCTCCAGAAGCCCTAGGAGCTTCACACAACTGACAGGAAGAGGGAGGCTGCGGCAGGGCTGGAGGTTACGATAGTCAACCAGAGACCTGAAAACCCGACCACCGATTTCCCCTTGTCCACCGATGTGGTCCCTCTGAGTCACAAATCCAGCTGGCACTGGGGGTGGGGTGGGGTAGGGGGGGCAGCTAGGCGGCTCCTTCCACAACCGAGCTGGCTGGGTGTTGGCTGAGGTGAGTGAGACGCCCAGGCTCTCGAGGTCAGAGGGTGAGGCTACTAGGAAGCAGGGGGCGGACGAGGTGAAACACAGAGGCAGGGCTGGGGCTCAGACCACAGAGGCTTGTGCTTTAATGGCAGCTGGGGTAAAGAGAAGCAAAAATAGTAATTCTGGGGCCACAGGGCGCAGGCAGCCAGGCGTGGCCTGGCCCAGCCCAGGCCAACTGGGCTGAGGATGCTGGCTTCTTGTCCAGGGGGCTGGTGTGTGGGAGGTGGCTGGAAGCCCGGGACTGAGGCCTCTGGAGAGAGGAGAGGCGGCAGGCAGCTAGAAGTCCATGGAGCTGTGGGCCAGGTAGTCCTTGCGGCCAATGTTGCTGACCTGCTTGGTCTGCATGGCTTCAAGTTTGGGGCAGTCGGTGATCCGATGGCCCAGGCCCCCGCAGAATGCACAGCCACGCTCTCCTGGGAGTATGGGGTATAGGGGGAGGGGGTCAGCATGGTGACAGGGCCAAGTTCCACTCCCCAGACCTTGGTCCTCCTTCAGTCTCCCTAGTCCACTGATGTGCAGGGTGGACCTGGTGTTCCCGTCATGCCCCCCCTCTGGACTAGTGTCTCCCGCTCCGCAGTTACCTCCAATGTCCAGCATGGACTCGTCACCGCAGTGCAGCACTTGTAGCACAGGTGGCACCTTCTGCTTGGCCTCCAGCAGCAGGGCTTTGAGGTCCATGAGCACTGACTCGTCTGTGGGGCAGTGGGGTGCCATTAGGTCCAACCCTGTAACCAGGAGCTGGAAGACCCAGGGGACAGCTGTGGTGGCTCTGGGATACTCACCGCAGGCCTTGTTAATGAAGGTGGTGGCGATGCCTGTGTTTCCTGAGCGCCCGGTACGGCCAATTCTATGCACTGCAGAGAGAGGAGACAGCTTCTGGCCCACTGCCCAGGGCTGGAGCCGAGCCTGCAGCCCAACCCCCCACGTTCCCCCCAAGCTCCCACCGTAGTTCTCGATTTCCTCAGGCATGTCATAATTGATGACATGCTGGATGGCAGGGAAGTCCAAACCCTTGGAGGCTACATCTGTGGCCACTAGGACATCCTTCTTGCCCTCCCGGAAAGCTTCGATGGCCTTGGTCCGTTCCTCCTGGTCTGGAGAGGGTGAGGCGGGAGCAGTTAGAACAATAGCAAGAGTCTGGGGAGTAGCGGCAAGCCGGCCAGGCAGGGGAAGGTTAGGTGAGGGGCAGCAATGGCAGCACCATCCATGCCTATGCAGATGCCACCCTGACCTTTGCCCCCATGGATGGCCACGGCCTCGACCCCCTTGAGCAGCAGGTACTCATGGATGGCGTCCACATCTGCCTTCTTCTCTGCAAAGATGAGCACCTGTCCAGGAAGGCCAATGCGTCACGGCGACTGCCTCTGCCCAGGTGTCCCCGACCCTCTCCCATGTGCTGTCCCTACTGCCCTCTTCCCTCATCTGGGGTGTCCTGGGCCAGCCTGGCTATACTCACAGGCGGGGGTGTCTTCTGCAGGCACTCGAGCAGGTATACCATCTTGGCCTCTTCCTTCACATATTCCACCTCCTGCCACCAGAGGGGCCAGGTCAGGTGGTCCTGAGAACAAGCTCACCAGCATGGCCCACCAGAGAGGCTGGGCCCCAGTCCCAGCTGGGAGGTGACCAGCAGCCTCTTGCCGCCAAGGGCCAGGGACCCTAAGAATGTTTCCTGCTAAGGGCTGGGACTTCAAATAATGAAACCTCCAGCGCCCACAAGGTGGACCGCCCACCTTGCTCCAATCAGCTTCAAAGGGAGCCTTGCCAGACCCTGCCCTCAGAGGTGAGACTGCCCTCCAGGACTTGCCCACCTGGATGACATCTAGGCTGGCGGCCCCGGCGCGCCCCACATTGATGGTGACAGGCTTTACCAGGGCACTCTTGGCAAAGTTCTGTATCTTCTTAGGCATGGTGGCACTGAAGAGTAGGGTCTGCCGCTGGCCCTGAGAAAAAGGAGGGCTGGGGCTGAGGGCATGGGGGACAGTGGGTAGGCAGCGCAGGGCCTCAGGGCCCTCCACAGTTGACAGAGGCGCACAGGGGGAAGGTGGCAGGAGTGCCCTGGCCAGGCAGGGAAGGGCACCTTGAAGTAAGAGAAGATGGTGCGGATGTCGCCCTCGAAGCCCATGTCGATCATGCGGTCAGCCTCGTCCAGAGCCAGGTAGCGACAGATGTCCAGGCTGACCATCTTCTTTTGCAGCAAATCCATGAGGCGCCCAGGGGTGGCTACCATCATATGCACACCGCTGGGGAACCAGGAGAGACCCTGAGATCGGGGCCACCTGCTCAGCCCTACCTAGAGGCTGGCCTTTCACCTCCTTCTGCCCTCTGGTCTTCCTGTCACTCCCACCACCTTGCCCTACATACAGCACACATCTCTCTTGGAGGGGGCTGCAGCCTTCCTGAAGTGCTCCAGGCTCTCCCTAGCCACATGGTCACCTCTGCCTGGCAAACCCTTCTCCCGGGTCCTCCTCTCACCCCCAGGAGTGTGCTGCCCTGAGTCTCCAGGCAGGTCTCAGCCTGCACTTCCCCAGCTCCCTGCCTCTGCAGGCCTTGAAAGGCTCACTTTCCCAGCTCGCTGAATTCAACTGTTCTGTGTCTGCATCATCCCTGAGACTGGCGCTGGGGCTGGCCTGTCTGTGACCCCAGACAGCTGGTGATGTCTGCTGGGAACTGCACTGTGTGGCAAGGGCACAGGCCCAACCCTGCCCCAGTGCCTCAACCTCCTTGCTGAGCTACACACTGAACTACCTGACCTTCCTGAACACCCTGGGCTCCCCACCTCTGTGCCTTCTGCCTGTAATAACCCCACTCCATCTGCTGTGCCCCCACAGTCCCTCACTACACCCCTCTGTCCCACCCCAAGTGACCTCCCCATTAGACTGGGGGCTCTCTGAGAACTAGACCCACAAAAGGCCTCGGCAAGGCTCTATGGAGTAGCTAAAACAAAAGGTCCTCTGATTTATCTAGGGGCTTTGGGGTGGCCCTGGGGTAAAGGTGCCTGTGCTCACTGTCGGATGGTCTCCATCTGCTCTTTGACAGACATGCCCCCGATGCACAAAGCGCAGCGCAGGAGTGGGGAGCTGTCCTCCTGCAGCAGGCGGCAGTAATACTCCAGGATGCCGTGGGTCTGCCGGGCCAGCTCTCGCTGCAGGTATGAGAGGTAGGGGGGTGGGGGGGCAGGGGCTGGTACCAGAAGGCAGTCTTGTTGGTGCCCTGCCCTCCAGGCCAGGCTATCTTACCGAGGGGCAGATAATGAGTCCATAGGGCCCTTCGTGCTTGGAGAAAGGTAATCTCTTCTCTTGTTCCAGGCAAAACATGATGACGGGCAAAGTGAACACCAGGGTCTTGCCTGAACCCGTGAAGGCAATGCCTATCATGTCACGGCCGGACAGGCTGTGGGGAGAGAAGGGGCTTGAGGGTCAGGTTCGGTAGAATACAGGGACTGTTTCTCTACGTGGATATGTAGTGACTGCTCCTGCTTGTCACCACCATCCTCAGAGCCCCCACGTCCACACTTACATGGTGGGGATACCCTGGATCTGAATCGGCGTTGGGTGGTGGATGCCCTTCTTCTTTAGGCCTCTCAGTATGGCTGTGGGAAATAACACTGCATCATCCTGTGTCCACAGGTACTTGATCAGGCCCCAAAGCCTATAAAATGGGCTCTGTCCCCCTCAAGTTACAAATGATGAAACTGAGACCCAGAGAAAGAGCAAGGGAAAGACAGACAGACAGACTTGTGCAAAGGCCCTAGGCTAAGTGGAAGCAGGATTCACACCCAGGTCTGTCTAAGGCTAACACCACGTATCCACTGAAGGTCCCTAATGGCAGAAAACAGTGACTATGTACAGCTGGGACAACTGAAAAAGGAGCCTAAAGGAACCGCTCCTCAAACCCCTCCATCCCCACTGGCTATGCTGCAGTTGCGGAGCTTAGTGGGAGCTGGGACACAACCTCACATATCTTTGACTATCAAAGTGTGGTGCCTCTCCCAGTCCCCAGGCACCTGCAGGAAATTTCATTTCCTTGAAGCTCTTGATGGGTGGTGGGATACCATCTCCCTCCACCAGGATGTGGTATTTCCTCCGTACACGCTCATGCCGCTCTTCAGACATGCTCAGGACGTAACGGGGGGGTGTCCAACTGTGGGTGGGTGGTAGGGGTCAAGAGAGGCCCTTGGGCACAGCTGGCTTTGGGGTGTCCCTGCCAGTCTCAGCCATATCCCATCCAAAGTAAGGGTGACTAGCTTTCCACATACCTGGTTTTGATCGGATCATCGTATGTGATTCCCTTAGCCATCTCCTTCACTGACATCAAAGCTGAAGAGACAGATGTGGCTCAGGGCTGGCACCTGCTTCCCAGAGGCCAGGCCCCTTGAGATATAACATGCCTGGGGTTGGGGGAGGACGCTCAGTCCACTTCCTCCCTGCCCCAGCTACAACCCTACCTCTGCCCTCAGCCACACTCTCCAGGATCTTCTCCTCTTCCTTCAGCTGCTTCTCCTTGGCAGATTCCTTGCGGGCTGAGAAAAAAAAAAGCAGATGGTGTCAGAGAGACACCAAAGCTGTACACCAAGCCGAGCCTCCCGCAGGTGCTGAACCCACCTTCAGCCTTCTCTTTGAGGTGCTGGTGCTGATCCAGGAGGCTGACGTTGGACTGAGGGCCCAGCGGGATGTCGTCCTCATCTCCCCGGGGCTCACTGCCACTGTCCTGCTGTTCCTCCTCCGCAGCTCCCTTGCGCCTTCGCTGCAGCAGCTTCTGGAGCTGAGGTTCCACCAGAGCCCCTCAGAGCCAAGCCCAACACAGAGTGGGACATCGGGCCCACGAGCTGCGTCAGGATACTGGCTTTTGGGAGAGGGTTCTGTGCCCCGAGGCGCACAGCTCCCTTGCCTCTCAGATCATGTCGTCAGTCCCTCATGTGCCTGGGGGCCACGCTCCCGTGTAGATACCTCACCCCGCAGACCAGGGGTCACCATCCCACCGCGAAACCCCCACCCCCCGCCCTCATTCGTCCTTCGACCCCGGGCCCTCACCAGCAGTTGCCGGCGCTGTCGCAACGGCACGTAGGGCACGTAGTCCTCCTCGTCCTCATCCTCTGCCTCGGAGCGGCTTCCTGCGGCAGTCGCCTCGTCGGTGCGAGCCCGCTGCAGAAACACACAAGTCAAGCCCGGAACCCTCCGCCTTCATTGAGGCTCGCCACCCGAGCGGCTCACAGCCTCGTACCCACCTTCCGCTCGGGTTCCGAGTCCTCCATCCTTTGCTGCACGCATGCGCACCACGGCAAAAACCCCACCCTATCTCCGAGATCCAATCAGATGTGAAGAAGCGGACGTCGGCGCATAGCAACGACATCTGAGTGCCGGATCGCACCGAGGGACAAACTTTCTTCTGAGCCGCTGTCCTGCGGCGCAGTGTCAATGTTCCTTGAGCGGCTACGCAGCTGTTGCCGGGTTGAGGGCGAAAGCATACGGCAAAGCACTGTGGGATGCTGGAGGATTTGGAGCATGCGCTAAAGGCTCGAATCAAGCTTGGTAGCGGGGGAGGCGCCCCAAGGGAAGACAGCGGATCCAGCCAGGTTCCCAGCCTCGCCCAGACCATGACGTCACCCAGCGCGCCCTGGTCGGTGGACACTGCGCCCTCCAGTGGCCAGGGAGCTCCGGGACCTGGCCGGCTGGGATCCCGATGCCCGGGGCACGGGTACTGCTAGTGGACAGTTGAGTCAAGCACTACGGCTGACTGGTAGTCTCATCTATGTGAGACAACACCTACGTTCAGAGTGGCGAGGGATAAATAGTATTATAAAATACTGATGATGGTGAGGGTCTGTACGTGTGTAAACGCTTATCGTAAATGCCGTACTAGAGCTCAGAGTGTCTCGCTGCCTGGAGAACCAGAGGCTTCCAGGAGACTGGATCTGAGCTTCCAGAGAAGTGTGGAATCTCAGAGCAGAAAGTGGAGGGGAGTAAGAAAGAGGCTTTCTGAAAGAGGGTGCAGCAGGAGTGATCTAGCCATGTACAAGTGCACAGATTCCTAGGGAATAAAGAGATCACTTGGCCTACATGAGGTGGGGGTAGCCAGAGCAAGCGCTGGCGAGGCTAGAGCATGCAGGACCTTGTCAGGATAATTTTGTCACTGGGGACTTCAAGAGAGTGGTCAGTGTTCTTTCCTTCTTCGTGTATTTAATATGAGCCTGTGCTGGGCATTGTGTATTGAGTGCTGAAGCACATAAAGATGAGCAAGACACAAACCTGGCTTGTGGGATTACAGATTTGTTGAGACAGAAATATAGCTAACCAGTCTTGAGGTTAAGAAGTATCAAAAGACAGGCAGGTACCGCTTTTGGAATTATCACAAAGGCAGGGCAAACTGATTCTCATGGTAAAAGTGGCCTCTAAGGGTGCCAGGCCTAGCTGGAGACCGAGGTTGTAGGTGTGGCTGGAGTGAGTGCTGGAGGCAGGGACTAGGCATGGAGGGTCCCAAATGCCACTCACAGGAGTCCTCTGTAGGAAAAGCGACTGCTTTAATCAGGCCTTCAATTTTCAAACGATGCAGAATTTTAGATAGCTGTGCTAATTCAACTGCATGGCAGGAGCCTGGTGCAAGAATTGGAGTATGAGAGGAACACAGGTAATAAATATACAGAGAAAGGTTTCACAGGGGTGTCCACACTTCCTTGGGGATTGGGAAAGGCCAGGGACCAGGAATTGTGAACCTGTGGGCAATGCTGTTTCACTTCTTTAGAAGAGGAAGCTGGCACTGACTGCCAGCCTATGGTGGGGCTCAACCAGGTGGGGGTGGGGGAGGGAGTAGCGAGTGGTTTCTGATCTGGCTCCCTGCACTCCATAGAGGGCTCTTAGTGACTGTGTGGCCACTGCCTCCATCGCTTGCTTCCCACATTAACTCAAGTTGAGTTGGTTTTAGTGGAGAAAATGACATTGGAGGCAAGGAGTTGGGACACACGTGTGTGAGGCATTTTTAGCAAACCTGTTATATTAAAATCTGAATTTATAAACCAGATCCATGGGAATGGGGAGAGGTAGTTTGCTTTACTTTACAGAAGGGTTCATTATACACTTAACTCTCAAGCACTTAAGCTACGTCTCATTCCCATTGGAAAGTCAGACTCAATTTATAAAAACTCCATCTACCGCCCACTTCCCATGACAACCCTAAACACCTTGGCTAAAGGTGCACAGTCCATAAAGGCCTCAAGCCTTCCCCAGGTCTCTTCTTACATCAGTTGCCCAGAGACCGAGTCCCATCCCTGCAACTCACCCATCTTGCAGAGGGGAAAACAGACACAGTGTGGGGAAGGGGCTGCTCCCATACGAGTCCTCCCAACCAGGAGGAAAAGGCAGAGGCCGCAGTCATACAGACCTGTGCTCTAACCCTAGTGAGCTAGACTGAGCTCAATGAAGTCATTTTCCTGTCTTAGCTTTAGTTTCCTTATTTGTAAAATGGGATAATAGTCCTACTTAAAACTGCTGCAAGAATTAAGTAGAAACAATGCCAAACCACTGACACACAGTATATGCTTAACAAGGTTGGTGACTAAGACAGACCCCATGATTCTAATTACATCCCTTAGTTCACCCCCAACTCTACCCAACAAATGAAACACACAACTCTTTGTCCAAATGTTGCTTTATCTTTCGCAGGAAAGATCTTCACAGTATCAAAAGTAAAGAATTAAAAAATAAAACAAACAAAAAACCAAACATACGGAGAGCAGTGTTGGGCCAGCAGCCCCCGGCCCACAGGCCAGCCCAGCCCCCGGGCTCTGAGTGTGGAGGCTGCGTAGCACCTGGAGGCGGCTCTGTGGAGGTCCTGAAGGGTCCCAGCCCGGCTCAGCATCCATTCAGCTTTTGGTTGGTCCGGGATGGCGGGGAACAGGGAGGGTCTTGGGCAGGTGGGTGGGGCTGTGGAGGAGGAAGAAACTGTAGACCTTCAGCTGGCAGTCGGGGGTCTCAGGAGACCGTGAAGAAGCTGGACCCGGCAAAGGCTGCGAATACAGAAGAGCACGGACACATGGTGAGCAATGGCCTCCCAATGCTGGCTCTGGGTCTCCTCCATAGGTCCCCGTGGAGGTAGGAACAGCATCAAGGGTGGGGGATCCTGACCCAAAGAGGGGCAAGAAGACTTGCCCAAGAATCAAGGAAGTCTGCTGCCCTGGTCCAGAGAGGACAGGTGAGGACATCAGCCCCAGTTTCTTGTTGCCTTAAGGGCAGCTGTGTGGGTGTCAGTCAGAAAAGGCCTGAGCACAAGATACAGCTCAGGGTTCAGGCATGGCACTGCGCAGCCATTAGGCCCCAACCCCAGCACCGAAGCCTGACTGCCAGCTACCCTTCTCTCCTGTACTACGGTTCTCAGCTCAGTGCCTTCTCCTGTATTCTCAGTCCAGAGCATCATCTGACAGGTCAACAATTTAGACAAAAGGGCCTGTGCAGGTGGCTGGGAGGGGAGGCCAGGCCTCTTCTTCCAGGAGGCAGCTTCGCTATTAATTTCTTTGTGAAACCTGCCCTGTTTGCGTCTAAATGACCTCCAAGACCTCAGTCTAGCTCAGCCCCCACGCTGCTCCCTTGCAGGTCACGCTGCAGGTCCTGGCAACCTGCAGGAGTAGCTGGGCCCACCGAGTGAGATTCAACCCCGAGGCTAATGTCAGAAATAGGGGCAGCCCTCTGGGGCCCATGGCTGTCTGGGCCCAGTGGGAGGAAGGTGGCAGGGGAAGTGGAGGCCTGGTGGATACCCCAGGGGATGACGGTGCAGGAAGGGGACCTTCAGGAGCAAGGGCAGGAGGGCCTGACCCAGGGAGGAGTGATGGAAGGACAGGGCTAGGGAGAAATGGCTGCAGGAAAAGAGATGGTGCCTGTGCCTGCAGAGAGCAGAGCCCGCTGGGCTGTCACTGTGGAGATGTAGGGGTCCGGGCTGCAGGCCTCAGTCCAGCTCCCTATGCCTCAGAGCACAGAAGCTGGCAGAGCACTAGGAGGGGGTGCACGCAACACTTGGGGTCTCCATACCTCACTGAGCTGTGCTGGGAGTGGTTTTCTTGAGGCTGAAGTTGGTCCAGTTCACAGCAACTTTCTGGCGTGTTTGCTTTGCAGAATCCAAACAGAACCTATCAGGTTTGGGGGAACAGAGAAGTACAATCAGAGATCCCCCCACCCACTGGACCCCTCTCCTAGAGCCATGTGTCCTGGTCACTAAAGGAGCACAACCCCTCCAGCTCCTGGGTGTTGTGGTCTAGCAGGTAAGGCAACTGTGCTGGCTGGGGGAGCTTCCTGGCTAGGGTGCCCACAAGCCCAGGGGACAATGTATGAAGAGAGTGACACTGCATTGGCATTTGTCCCCCCTCCCCCTTCCATGTTTTACACTAGCTATGCTGGGCTGTCTTCCTTTCTCCTAAGGACAGGTTTTTTTCACCCTCAAACCTTTATATGTGCTGACCCACTGTCACACATACCCTTTTCGTTTTTCCTGGCCCACTCATTCTTACTCCTCAGGTTTCAGCCCAGCCACCACCTCTTCTCGGAGTGCTGCCCTGGCTGCCCCTAGGCCTCAGCGCGGCCTGTGGTCCCCCTTCTAGTCACTCCCCAAACCCACATCCTTACTCCTCTAACAGCACTTGTTGCTGGACTATATAGATTTATGCTCTTTCCCCACCTAGACTGTTTGATTCGCCTCTGCCCCAGAGCTCAGCCCAGGCAGAGCAGAGAAGTGCAAGTGAATAAACAAAGTGAATGAAACCGGAAAAGCCCTGGTTTTTGGGACTTGATACGCCTCCTTTGCCTGGTCCCTTGCACCCTTCCAGATGCCCTGTCCTGCCAAGTGGCTACCTGGGTTCCAGCAGACAGGTTGGTGGGAGAGGTCCGGGAGAGAGTAGGGCAGCAGGTGGCCACACCTACCTCTTGAAGTACTCCACCTCCCGGTCAGTCTCATCCATCTCCACACCATCCATGTCCTTGGGCAGGAACACATCGTCTAGGAAGACACAGCCAGGAGGGCTCAGTGCCCACACACGAGGATTGCCCTCCACCCGTGGCCTGGCAGGGGGCTCAGCCCCTGCTCCTGGTGCACTCACCCAAGGAGGCGGCCGACTTCTCCTGCTTGGTGCGGCTGCGACGGCTGCGGCCCTTGCCCTGCGGCAAGTTCTGGGGCCTTGCTGGGCCTTGGGGCTGCACAGACTCCTGCTCCTGAGGCCGTGCCTTGGCCTCACCTGGCCAGTTTCGCCAGGAGCTGCCCTTCTCCTTGTCAGCTTTGGGGCTGTCAGCCCAACCTGGTCCTGGCTGGCTCCCCCGGCTCCCGTCTCCGGCCTCGGCACAGCTGCCCACTTTGGGAGGCTCTGGGGCCTTGCCTGGCTGCTTGGGGCTGGGGGGCTGGCCCTTGGCACTGGGAGCCTCCAAGCTGGCCGAGGACCGGGGGGCTGGGCTCACCTCACTCTTCTTGGCCTGACTGCCTTGTCTCTTGCCTTTCCGTGGCTTCCCACCTGAGGCCACGGGCTCAGGCAGCTCCTGCTTGCAACTGGGGACTTCCTTTGGGCTTGGCTCCTCAGAGCTGGTGTTGCCTGGTTTGGGTGTCTTGACCCAGATCACCCGGGACAAGTTGGGCACAGTGCTGAGTCTCCTCACTAGCCCATTCTCGGGGATGATACCGGGAGGGGGGCCCCTCACCTCTGTCCATGGTGGATGGGGACCTCTCATTTCTGCCCATGGTGGGGCTGGTTTGCCTGGAGCTGGTAACATGTGGTTCTGAGGGGAGCCCAAAGTCAAAGGGGACAGGTCAAGGTTGATGTCAGGCCGGTACTCTGAGGAGCCATTGAGGTTCGAGGGGGGTAGACTCTGGGGCTCTGTCTCAGCAGCTTCCTCCTTAGAGAAGCCATTGCTGTCCATGCTGAGCTCACACACACTGAAGCTGGCGCGGATGGAGTCCTTGACAGTGTTCTTGATCTCCTGCAGACGGCTGCTCAGGAAGCTGTTGACCCGATCCAGCTCCCGGTCAGGCCACTCCAAGAGCCTCTCCCTGGCAGGCCTCAGCTCCTGGCTTCCAGAAATACCACGATTCACCTGCTTCAGAGCTTCTGCTGCCAACTGGGCCTTCTCTTTTTCCTGCCAATACAAGGACAGTTTCAGCAGGGGCCTGGCAGCTGCCAGGCACAACGTGACACCTGACATACCAGCCTGGGGCCCAGCTTTGCCACTAACTGGCTAAAGGCAGTGCTTCATGATCCTGGCCTGCTTGCCCACCCTGCAGGAGTGAAGATGGAGTGCAATCAGACAGGTACGCGTCTTGGGCACAGAGGCTGTTACACCCACCGAGGGCAGGGTTTTCATAGCTTGTTCATCCAGAGCCCCAGTGATGTCCTAGGGCCTAAGAAGGCTAGACTCAAAAGGGTGCGGATGTAGCTAACTGCACAATGCCACCCATTTGCTGAGTCTCAGTGAACTCATCTGCAAAATGGGACAATAGTTCTGAAGAGAAGACCAAAGTGGGGATGCATGTGAGGAAGATGGCTACTACAGACATGCTCTCCAATTCTGCAGGCAGGAGAGGGAAAAACCATGATGTCATGAGTGTCTTTCAGGAAGGAAGTTGTGGGGCTGACTGCTCTGGGGGGTTGGGAATGTGTGTATCCTCCTAATGCTGTGTATGGATGCCACTGAAGAGGGTGAAGTTCCCATAGGAAGGCCACTCACTGCTCAGTTGTCCTCAAGTAATCAAGGCCACGCCTAAAGTGTGCCCCATGACATACTATGGACAGCCACATGTAAAAGCAGCCTCTTTGGCTGGGTGAGGCCCGGGAGGCTCAGGAGGCTGGGCCCTGCCAATCAGTGTTGACAGAGCCAGATCTGGAGAGTGAAAAAGTTAGTCTGTGGGCTGAGTCACCCCACCCCTCTGCCCAACCTCAAGGCACCAGCAGGCCAAGAAGGCCTTGAAAAGGAGACAGGAGACAGACGTCAAAGGCCTACAGGAAGGAGGTGGTGGTGCCGTGCCAGGGGCTGGATGACTTCTACCATTTCACGTATTTCTAGCGATCTGGGAATAAAGGAGGAAAACAGGAAGAGGAAAGTGGGGAGAGAAAAGAGGGCTTGCTGTCTGTCACCTCAAAGTTAACTTAAGGAGGGTGACCCTGTGGCCCAGTGGGCATGCATTTATTTGTCCTCTTGTCTTTTTTGAACACTGGCTCCACAACTGACTAGGACCACAGCTGTGGGACCTTGGACAAATCACTTCTTCTCTGAGCCTTACTAATGTCATTTGAAAACTTAGGAGAAAAATGACCTACCTATACCTCACAGGGTCAATATGGGGACACCTAAGAGGGTGTGTCCTATTCCCTGTGTGCAAGTAAGGCTGTGCCCTGGTACTGTGCTCAGGTGAGGGAGCCGCTCAGCCTGCAGCAGCGTTTCCAGCTGTGCGACCTGGAGTTTAAGGCCATAAGGCCAGCTCTAAGGCTATGGGTACGCACACAGGACTGGAAGGGCCTCTCTTTACTCCTCCCCTGCAACAAGAACAGCTCTGCTTTGTTAGAAACTGAGTTCCTTGGAAGACTTCGGATGCAGAAGAGTGTTCTGCAGCTAGGCAAGGGTGTCTGAAAATGGCTGGTGTAGAGGGAGTGATGTGGAACCACATGCAATTTGGTAGCAAGGAGGGGAGAGCACAGAAACACACATTTTCTGCTGGGTACCATGAGCTTGGTAGTTCCCACATGCCGTCTCATTTAATGCTCACAACTGTCCTTGTTGCATCATTATCCTCAATTTACAGATGAGGACACTCGACTTGGGAAAGAATAAGGAACTGGCCCAAGGTTGCATGGCTAGTGAGTGGCAGAGTTGGGACAGCACCCAAGCTGTGATCTGCAGAAGATCCTGTGTTTTTCAGTCCTGTCTGACAATCATTTCTTGACCATTGACTCTGAGGTACTGGGCTGGGTTCTGAGAATTCAACTATGCGGGAGACACAGTCTCTGCTCGCTGACCTGAGTCTGCTGGGGGAGACAGACACGCAACAGGCTGTTTAATTCTGAGTAACAGTAACAAAAGCTACAGAGAAGAAAGCACAGGGTGCTCTGGGAACCCAGACCAGGCCCATCAGGGAGTACTTCCCAGAGGCGGTATCGCCCTGAGCATGAAGGGTGAGTGAGGGGGATTATCCTGGAGAGAGAGAGACAAGCACTTTCCAGAAGGAAGAGCAAGTGGAAAGGCTGGGAAATGGAAAAGCACTAAATCTTTAGGGGATCCCAATCACTCAGAGGTACAGCTGGAGCCCAGATTTCTTCTGGGTGTAGGGTGGGCAGAATGCCAGAAGGGCAGACTGAGACGAAGCTGGCAAGCTAAGCAGGGGCTGGCTCCTGAAGAGCCCTGCAGGCCATGCTCAAGTATGGGTTCAATCCTGAGGGCACGTTCAGCCACTGAAGGCTTTTTAAGGAGTGGCCATGGGGTGGAGTGAAGTGGATGGTTTGAGTGATTTAGGAGGTAGTGTGGCCAGGACACTCGGTGGTGTGTGGGGAGAACGAAATGTGTCATGAGAACAACCCCAACCCCCGCTACGCTGCTCCGGCAGCCACACGGACCAAGCGCTCACTCTGCCAAACCTTTGCGTGCATCACTCCATTTCATTCTCGCAACAATCTGACTTAGGTTCTACTGTTATTCTCATTTCCTGGATAAAGAAACTGAGGCTTGGAGGTTAAGTGATTTGCCCAAGGTCATACAGCAAGTGTGGCAGAGCCAGGTTTCAAACTGAGGTCCAAGTCCAAGGCCCACTGCTCCTGATCACCGTGATGCATTCCTCCCAGGGTGGCACCCAGCGTTCTGTTTCAGGCAACTGGGTGGACGGTGGTGCATCCAGCTAGACAGACAATGGAGAATGAGGGACAGGCCTCTTTGGAGAAAGACAACAAGTTCAGTTTTGGATGCTCTGAGTTTGAGTACCTGTGGGATGCCATAAGAAGGTGCCCAGTAGCAACAGCAGACATCACTGTGACGTGCAAGGAGGGAACAAGGGGCCATACCGAGCTGGAAGGCACCACTAACTAGATGGCTTCTCTCTCCCAGGGAGATGTCCTCTATCGGGGGGGGGGGGGGGGGGGGGCAGGTAGAGGAAGAGGAGCACACAAAGGAGACAGAAAAGAGGGTGGAGAGGAAGGTGAGAAATGTGGAGAGCTAGGCGTTCCCACTGTCCTTTCCTTGTCCCCCAACTGAGGGTGGAGTAGCCAAAGAAAACAGTGTTTGAAAAGAAGAAACACAAAATGGGAAATGTTGCCTAGCAGACAAAGAAGATGGAACAGGAGAAAGCATGGTTTGGCTTTCTGGGGGGTGGAAAACAGTTTGCAGTGAGCTGACGGAAGTAAAGACTGAATGCAGAGAAATTTTCAAGAATCTGGCTGTGATGAGAGGAGAGAGACAGGGGTGGGGGTGGGGGGGGTGAAACGGAAGTTGTATACTCAAGGAACAGTTTGCTTTTAAAAAAAGACAGCATACTGGGCACAGTGGATGCTGATGGGAAACAGCCCAGAGAGGCTGCAGCCACAGGACAGGAAGTCAATGTTAGCCTGAGAGGCAGGAAAGGACTGCAAGGGCCTTAGGTAGGAAAAGGGTAACTGGTCCTTTATGACAAGAAAGTTTGCAGGTGCTAAGACGCTGAGAGAGTGCCTTCCACTGGCCTAACTGGAACAGGAAGTGAGGGTATTAGCCAAAAAATAAGGTGGGAGTGGGGAAAACCTGGAAGTTAGAGAAGACTTGCAGTCCTTCAAAAGGATTGTGACGAATGAAGTGATGAGGAGGAAGACGACTAGGGAGCTACAGAGGCCTGTGAGGCAATGTGGGGGCTCAAGCAAGTGGGAGGCCATGTGGCCACGTGCCACAGATAGATTTGGTGCTTTCCTTGAGGTGCAGAGGGGGAGAGGCACATTGGGGGTGACCCAGGGCTGCGGTTTTCCTGAGTGTGTGTCAATTGAAGGGCAGTGGGGCAAGGAATTGAGAGTACTGGTAAGGAGTGAGTCAACGATGGTCAAGGCGTCTCGCCTGGTCTGGGGAGAGGAGAAAAGGGGCAGGTGACAGTCCTCAATGGATAAAGAGGAATGGCTGGGAGGTTGTAGAGGACAGAGCCGGGGTCAGTTCCAAAAGAGCAAGGGTTACAGAGTCACGGTCTGGAAATGGTATAAGGGAGCAGAAAGACACCCAGCTTTGTTCGTCTCCTGAGGTGGGAGAGAGTATGCAGGCTTATTCTCTGGATGACTTGTAGGGGAAGCTGTGTTTTCGGTGGACAGCAGTTGTAAGTCCAGGAGGTAGATGGAGGGACATGGGGAGGAGGCTGATATATAAACAGATAATGGCCATGATCGCCTATCACATGACATTGCAACTGCCTGCTTCTGCTGTAACCTGGCCTCTCGACTGGGCTGGACAGATAGTAGCTATGCAGTAAGTTTCTGAACAAGTAAGTAGTGTGTGATAAATGACAGACTAGAGAGATGTGCAAGGTGTGGCAGGAGTACAGAGGGAAAAGTTATCTGAGCAAGCCTGCAAAAGAGGAAACAAGTGAACTGAGCTTGGAAGGAAGTTGTCAGGAGGAAAAGGAGAGAGAAGAGAGCCTTACTGGTGAAGGAGAAAATGTGCAGCACACAGATTTAGGAAAAGCACACCATCCTGGGAACTGTGAAGTGTGCTCGCTAGGACCTAACTGCCTTAAGAGGCCAGGAAAGGCCAAAGAGACTGCTGCTGCCCACCGGACACTTCTGGCCAGGCAATGCTGGATGAGAGGAAGAAAGTGTGGACAGCTTTCTGCAGGCAGTGGTGGAGCCCCTTGGCTCACTACTTGGTGCTCCAGGGCCAAAGTCCTGGTTTGTCCTTTGTGCTGGAAAAAGATAGAGAACCACTGCTGCTTTCCAGAGCACCAGGGTTGTTTGACCACCCAGGACCTGGAGCAAGCTGGTTGTCCAACCCAGTCTCCTCGACTGCTGGGTTCCCGAGTGTGGCACTGTGCAGATGCAGCTGGGGGCAGGCAGGCGAAGAGGTAATGAGGCAGCTGGGGACAAGCCGTCAAGCCCTGGGGCTCGCCTGGCATCACGGCTGCTGGGAAAGGGCTCACTGGATTCTGTCCTTAGCCCTCTGGGAAGGGTTCGCTCAGCCCATGGGCTGGGTCACTCTCATGACTTCAATTACATCTCCACGCTGGCAACTCCCAGCCCCGCACCTCCATCTCCACTTGGATGTCTCCGAGTCAACGTGCCCCAGCCGAACTCCTGTCTTCTGCCATCCCATCCTTGCTCAGCAAAAGGCACGCCATCCTGCCAGTCACCCAAGCAAATACTGGGAGACATCCCTAACTCCTGCATGTCCCTGTCCTGTAACGAGATCACCAAAGTCTGTCACTTTTGCTTCCTCTGAAAATCCATTTCTCCTGCTCCAGCCCCACCATCAATCATCTCTACCCTGACTCAGCTTTCCGGCCTGGAGTATCACCCTGCCAGGCTACCTTCCATATTGCCACACAATAATCTTGGAAAACAGTTATGACCAAATGCATTCTTTGATTAAAGTGGCTCCCCCTCAGCTGTAGGATCAAGTCAAAGCTCTTCGGCAGGGCCCACGAGGCCCTTCCTCACTTCCACGATCTGTTCCGCCTCTCCTCTGTTTGAGCCCTGGCTACACCAAGCTGCTGTGGATGTGCGATGCCCAGCACCGGGAGGGCCCTGCTGGCGGATCTGTACTCACTCCCTGTGAACCAGCTCTTGAGTCAGCCTCTTAGTACAGCTGTTTCCAGCACACCCAGGCAGGATGGGGGCTTCCCTCATCCGGCACTTGTCACACACTAATGTGCTCGTCCAGGTTTGTGTCAGCCTCTCCACTGGACCGAGCTTCTCCAGGGTGAGAACTTAACTGCACCATGCTTTGGCTCCCAGTATTTGCAGAAGTGTTTGCTGAGTGAATAAATGACTGACTGACTGAAGCAAGTCCTAGGCTTGGAGGAATCCAGCAAGCGGCTTCTGAGTCCAAGACTCGTTTGTCCTCCAGTCACTGTCCCCCCGTCTCCCTGAGCCTGATGCCTCCCAAACTCTTTCAGACCTTCCCAGAGCAGTGAGCCACGCCAAGGCCTTGGGAAGCCAGCACCATTCATGGCCCAGAAGTCCTGGGGGTTGAGGCGAGGGAGTCCTCGGGGAGAAGAGGTGGTAGACCAGGGCTCCCCCCCACACCCACCTTCTTTTTCAGCTTGTGCCGGGCCCGCTTGGCGGCCCTGGCGCTGTTGGGGACTTTGGGGTCCGTGCTGTTGATGAATTCCAGCAGCTCATCCACATCTCGGTGGTCCACGGTGGGCTCCCCAGGGATCCCGCCCAGGGCGCCCCCCTTCATGGGCAGCTCCTCTTTCCGCCTGGTCAGCCTCGAGCGGAGTTTCTCCCGGATCTCGGTATAATTCCGACTCGTCGGAGCAGCGGGTGGCTGGGGGAGGGGGAGGTGCTGACATTACACCCCAGGCCTGGGAAGCCCATAGCACTCCCACCCGCTGGCACCAAACATGTGGTGAGAAGCGAGACAACTGTTCTTTCTACCAGGCCCACAAAGGCCAAATGGCTTCACTGTCAGCCAGGCCAGAGCCAAGGCAGAGGTGGGTGGATGGAGTGGGAGGTACGTGACAGTGTTGGGAGCATATTGGCTTGGGAGCCAGGAAAGCAGGTTTGAACCCAGGCTTCGTCACTTGGAAGCTGTATGACCTTGGGCAGGTCACTGAGTCTTGTGAGCCTCAATTTTATCATCTCTAAAATGAGGATAACCCCTAGCTCAAAGGTGACTAGCAATGTAATTACTTTCATTTCTCTGTCCTCAACTGCTCTCCCCTAGCCGGCGGCCCTTTCCTCTTCACCTTAGGAGACTTCTGAACTGCTTCCTGCCCCTGTCCAGAGACAGCATGTACTCTGGCGCCATCTGTGCTCAGGGCCTGTCCCTCGGCTGGCTCTCACACCTGGGGGACCGAGAGCCTTGCTTCCACTCTGCCTTCATCACGCACAAGCGTTCACTTCTCTGTGATTACACACGTACACATACTCATCAGAATCATAGCTTTCTCTCTGCCATTTCCTTTCCTTTTGCCTAAGGAAAAAAAGTCAATCTTAAGAGAAACCACGAAAAGAGCAAAGGCAGAAAAATGTTTTAAGAATCCCTACCTCGCCAGTGTGCTGTGAGGATCAACAGAGCAGACGCAGGTGTGAGGACTCACAGGGTCCCAGCATGGTTACTAGAGCAAGGGGCCTCTGGGGAGAGCGGGCGCACCTCTGGCTCACCTTGGCCGGCCCCAGCCCTCTGGCCTAGGGACGTTCACTCACCGCATTGTGGCCGAAGAACTCACAGTAGCAGCAGTCACAGAACTTCCCATCTCTCTGGTGGGTGGAGGACGAGGTGCAGGAGCTCCGCTCTGAGCTGCTGTCCTCTTCCTCGCCCAGCCCCTCATCTGCCTCGCAGGACTGGGGCAGCTGGCAGGCTTGGCCACTGTGTGTAAACTTGTGCCCCTTGCACACGGGGTCTCTGCTGATGGGGGAGAAAAACAGGCCCGAAGGTGAGAGGGCAGGGCAGGAGCCCGGGGAAGCAACCCCACCGTCGTCGTCCCCACAGCCCTTCAGCAGCCTCATCTTGTGAAGGCCGAGGCAGTCAGGCCACATCAGTGCCCTCACAAGAACAGGGCCAACACTCGCTGTCCCTCAGGGCCCAGCTCCACGGCGCTCTTCGGGAAAGATCCCCCCTGCCTCCCTTGCCCACACCCACCATGTGACTCTCCTGGACTCTGAGGGCTGGCATACATCTCTCTCTATCCTACTGTTACCACACTATTGAGACAATCTGTGTGTCTGTCTCAGACCAATCGTGCTCTCTCCTACGGGCAGGCACTATGCCACTTCTATTTTGGGTCCAGTGTTTAGCATAACAACCTTGTGCACAGTAGGTGCTCAGTAAGTAGGTGTCTGAACACATTAGTGGGCTGATGGCTCCCCTGGAGCATCCAAAGGAAGTCAATGGGATCAGTCTTTCACTCTTCTCTGAGGTCTTATGCCCGAGTGCACCAGTGGGCAAAGTTGCCTTGGCCGTGAGGCCCTGAGGTTAAGAAAGCAAACGTGCCTTGTGGGCCACAGACTCTAGGAGCTACTGTTTGGGCCAGGTGCTGTATTCAGCATATTATTTCTAACTATCCCCCAGGGCCTGCAAAATTGGTGTTGCAGTGGAGGAGACAGGCTCAGTGTTTCACCACTTTGCTCAAGGAGTGGCCAGGACTCAACCCAGGTCTGTATGCAAAGTTCACACTCACCCCTGCACTGCTCTGACTTTGGACTTCAGACAGCATGGGGCATCTTGTAATACAGACTGCTTTTCCAGGTAAGGAAGAGTCAGGCCTGCAAGTTCCCAGAATTGGAGCCAGAAGTGCCAGAGCCCGGGCTCCTACCCCCATGAGCAGTGGGAGGAGCCAGGAGGGGGCTGGACTCCAAGGCACAAGGTGGAAAAGGAGGGGGGCAGGAACCATTACCAGTGGTGCTTAGAGAAGCTTAATCCAAACTGACCATTCTTCCTCAACTACATTAGCAAAATTAAAATACCTAGTTTTCCCGAGAGTACAAGAGACCAGCACCCTACTACTGGTGCTATGTCATTTTGGAGAGTCCTCTGGAAAGCAATTTTACACTGTGTCCCTTCTCAAAAAGCAAAGTAAAGCAAATAAACAAAAAACAAGAAATACATCCTGACATCCTTTAAACCAAGAACCCTCATTCTGAGGGATCTATTCCAAGGAGAAAAATCCAAAAAACAGAAAAAGCTTTAGGCAAAGACATCTTTAGAGACGTTATTTATAATGTTGACATGTTGGAATGACCCAAATGTTTACCAACTGGAGAACAGCAAAGTGCAATGTGGAAAATATCCTCCAGTCTGTGAAGCTGAGGCTCAGAAGACCACACAGGAATGCTAAGTGAGACCAGGTGAATGAAAAACTGTACAGACACTGCCAACACCAAGCGGGAGACACAGCCGCCAACATAGAGCGGGAGACACGGCCGCCAGCACCAAGTGAGAGAGACACGGCCGCCAGCACAGAGCGGGAGACACGGCCACCAGCACCGAACGTGAGACACAGCCGCCAACACAGAGCGGGAGACACGGTTGCCAGCACCGAGTGGGAGAGAGACAGCGCCAACACCAAGTGAAGGAGATACAGCCGCCAATACAGAGTGGGAGACACAGCCGCCAACCCCAAGTGAGAGAGACATAGCTGCCAACACCAAGCGGGGAAGACACGGAAGGAAAACTGCTAAGAGTGGTTGTATCAGAGTGGTGGGATTTCTGGATGGGAAAATATAAATGTAAAATACACACAGATCTGATTTATAATACAAAAATACATATCTATCTTCTCCAAAAAATTGTATCTTTCAAATACATGTTAACATATGTAACTCAGTACCCAGAGTTACTTGGTGGACTCTACCATAAGGACATAACTCCTAACTCAAACACAGATTTGGGTGCAAGGATGCTTATCACAGACTTGTTTATAACGGTTAAAAACTGGAAATGCCTAAGTGTCTAGGAATAGGCGAATGAGAAAATAAATTATGCTAGAGCTATAAAATAAGACATTATGTGGCCACTGAAAAGTTTTTTGAAGAATCTCAACTGGGGAAATGATTCTCTGATGATGTTAAAAAATAACTACACAAAAATGTACATAGAACAGGGACCTAATTATGTTACATACAGAAACATCAGGAAGAAAAAAACACCGCAGCATTAGAAGTTTAGGTTATGAGGTCATTTTTTTCTTATATTCTAAAATTTCCCAAGTTTTAAAAAAATAATAAACACCTATTTCTTTTATAATTGGAAAAACAATGAAAAAAATCCATAAACAGAGTCTACCCTTTAATTTCCACCCAAAGGTACCCTCGGCAAAGCTTTCCCAAACTCCAAGTCCAAGTCAGCGGGAGCGTACCCTTTAGGCTGATCACTTACTCACTCACCTGTGGGTGCTCGGCAGCTGCTGCGAGCCTGGTGATGGGAGCAGGGGCCCACCGCAGTGCCCACTACAGGGGTGGCTGCACCCTGAGAAAGGTGGAGGCATCTTCAGGAGCGGCATGCTGGTGGAGGGCAGGTGAGGGCTCTGACATGCCCCTGGGGCGTGGGGGGTGGCAGCAGCGGCAACAGGGCATTCTGAAGCCTGGGCAGGGAAAGGTGCTACCGGGGTAGTGGGCAGCAGGTGTGGGGGTGGTGGTGAGCCAAAGGATCCAGGGTGAGATGGGATCAGCGATGCTGGCTGGGGGTGGTGGCCGGTGGGGCTGTTAGGTGGCACAGTGAGGTCTGCGTGCCGGTGGTGCTCCGAGATGGGGAAAACCTCGCCTGTGGGCAGATGGGGGAGAAAGGTGTCAGAGTGGGAGCCCAGACTCTGGAAAGGAAAACCCAAGGGCCCGCTGCCCCAGCGTCCTGCTTACTGTGACCAGAGGGAACTGTCTGGCACAGCCTCTCAGCACAGTGGACCATAAGCTTTCGGGAATGTCCAGCAGTGCCGCCTTGGGCTGGAGAGGTTTCGCTGCAGGCAGCAGCTTGGCTGGACAGGCTCAAGGAGCCCAGGCCTGCGGGAGAAGGCACCAGGAATGCCAGCCCCATGGAAGGCCACGCACCGCCACTGTGGCACAAGCAGGGGTGTGTTCGTCAGGGTCTCTAGTACCTGCTTCCTCAGGCCCAGGGTGGGATCTGCAGGAGCCAGCAGAGCAGCAGGCTGAGGACTGAGGGCCACCAGGACCGAGGCAGCTGGGGTACACCATCCTCTCTGGTGGCCCCGAATTTCAGAGCAGTGGGAGGATTTCACAACTCTGGTTTATGCCCCACAACTGGAACTGTACTGCTCAACTCTCACAATTCTGGGGGCAGCACCCCTCTGAAGAGCTCAGCCCCTCCTCTCAGAAGTAGACAATAATTCCGTATTTACACAGGACATCAATAACCCATGACTCTTCTCTTTGGGTCTCTCAGGGGCTAAAGAAGGCTTAGGCAGCTATGATACGGGCTAATAATCATGGCAGCCTTTTGTGGATGAAAGTGCAGCCTTTCATACCCATCCCTTAAGGAAGATGAAGGCACCCAGGTCCTCGGTGCTGCTGCACGGGTCTGGTGTTAGGTGACCTACGCCCTAATTCCCTAAGGGCCCTCCCAGACTCCACTTTCTATTCAGCCAGTGCTCACCAGGTCCCCTCCTGGATCCAATGGGAACAGCTACCAGAGCCAAACACAGCAGTGGTTTGCAACTTCAGGGTCCTGAAGAACGGAGACTGCCTCTGCGCCCACCAGAACAGCTCTACTGTCACTTAATTTAATAACTGATCTTCCGGCTTGTTCGAACAAAGGGGTTAGGAAAACACAGCTGTCCACATTTATGGGGCTTGGTTCTCTCCTGAGCTTGGAGACTCACCGGGGATGGCAGGAGGACTCCCAAGCGAGCTGCCCGGCACAGCCCCGCTGGAGTGCGGGGAGTTCCAGAGGCCCGAGAGCTTATGTGCTGACAGGAACGAGCTGGGATCCCAGTCCCCTGAGTTCCCATGGCAGGACGAGGATGAGGATGATGAAGAGGAGGACGAAGAGGAATGAGAGTCACCGCCACAAGACTGTGATTTGCAGGATGTGTGTGACAAGGAGATCTGGAGAAGAGGGAAGAAAAAGGCCCACGATGAAACAGCAAACATCAGAGCCGACCCTCTGCTGCCTAAGGTGACCCAGGAGCGCCTCCTCCTCCAGGGCTCCCGTGCTGTGGCCAAAGCACAGTCCCCACAACTCCAGGTGCAAGGGCAAATGCCTCGGCTGGGAGGGGCTGTACTGCTCCCCATGAAGTGAAGTGTGTGGGTACTGATGAGAGAGATTCTGGGAAGGGCAGAGACTGCCTGTCAACTCTGGGCCTTTGGGGAGTCCTGAGAGCTGCCAAGGAGAGGAGGGTCTTTAAGTCAGGAGTCCTGAGCTGAACTGACCCTGGGCAGACGGCAGTGGCTGGAGGGGTTGAGAAATAAGGATGGTCAGACTGCTGTGATTCAGGAGAATGGCAGGCCTAGCTGGCTCCCAGCATCCTGGAGGTCTTCTGAGGCACACTGCAGACCCTCAAGCCAACCTTTGCCCTCTATGTCATACTGGTTGGCTTTTACTTGTCACAGAGCTGAGGACAGTACAGTCACATGGAGGGGGCAGGGTCTCCATGTCCCAATACCCATGAGCCGACCCTCACACTATGCACAGACTCTCCTCAGGGGCTGGTGGGCTGCCTGAGGCCTCTCTCTCTTCTTCTCCCACGTGAACCCAAGCCAGTAATGCTGTGTGAATGCAGCCCAGCAGCCTCTCAGCAGCGGGCGTAGGGCCGCCCGAGGAGAGCCACCTGAGAGGACAGGAAGGAACAGCTCAACAGCCTGCTGTCTTTGGGCAAGGCAGCCCTCCTGCACTCAGGGACCCCGTCCCAGCGGTTACCTACCGCCACTGCATGCTCTCGACCTGTCTGCCTTTCATCTTCCTCCATGCTCCTTCGGCAACTCTGGCAGACCCACAGAGGCATCTCGCCTAGGAGATTTTTGACGAGCTTTGGCATGAAGTCAGGGGGCAGCTTCTCACCCTGCAACACCAGTCCGTTTTGGGAAGGACCTTCTTCCCAGCCTTTGCGTTCCCGATGACACAGCAGGCAGCAAGTCTGCACAGATTGGCTGGAGGTGGGGGGAACCTGTCCAACAGACAGAAACAGTTTCCCAGAAGGAGAAAGGCTGCTTAGAAATAATATTAACAATACAAATAATGTCACTCAGTATATGCCACGTATGGGATTAGGCATATTTTATACATAATTTTAGTCCTTATAACAGCTCTGCAAACTAGGTGTGCTTATTCCCATTTTTTTAGACGAAGAAACAGATTTTAAAAGTTAAATAAGTTGCCCAAGGTTACAGAGCTACTGAGTGGTTGAACTAGGATTTAAACCTCAGTGAGGCTGACTCCAAAGCTCATGCTCACACGCCCTAATGCCTTGATGTCCCCAAATCTTGAAGGTTAAAAAAAAGAAAGATGTCCTTTTCTTCTGATATGTCCGGGAGAGGCCACAATCCTTGGGCCGTCTGTGCAGTCTACAGACCAATCCCCACCTGGAATGAAAGAACGCTTCAGTTAATGCAGAGTGTGGGAGAACATGCAGGCTTCCTGAAGAGCTGTGTAATTCCATTTAGGACCACAGCAGCATTTCGGAGGAAAGGTTTGTAGAGCTACTCAAAAGGCATCAAGTCAACTGAAAACTGAGTTGGAGGGAAGGTAAGGTAGACCCTGGTGCTTCTGAGAGGTAAAAGTTGTGGTGAAAAGTACCTGGGCTTTGGGGGTCAGACTGACGTGCACTCTAATCCCTGCCTGACCACATATTAACTGGGTGACCTTGAGCAAGTTATTTAACCTCCAGAGCTCTGATTTCCTACCCACTTTGCAGAGTTGTTGTGAAGCTCGATGCATGAACAGGAAAAGCGCCTAGCCCTGTGCATGCCCATGGCATAGTCTCAATACACAGCAATTCTTATTTGGACTTTTTTTTCCTCCTAGGACAAAGGTGACCTCGAAATATAAGTCTACTGATTTTCTTTCACATTGAGGGGTACTGACTGGGAGACTGATAGCATTTAATGACCCCAATTAAAGGCCTTCCTGTGTCCTACTTTATAGTCTCCTCTCACTCTGACACTGGGCTTGGTCATGTCACTTTCTTTGGCCCACAGGATGTTAGCAAATATGCCGCCGGAGTAAGCTTGAAAAGTGTATGTGCATTTCTACTTGCGTCCTTGCATGGCTGGGCTTGCTCGCTCTCGCACCTCTGCCATGCCATGAGCATGACCAGGCTAGCTGCTGGAGGGACGTGAGAGGCGTGTGGAGAAAACTGAGCTTTTCTAGCTGACTGGCCGGCGGAGCAGATACAGGAATGAGTCCCGCCTAGATCAACCAAGCCAGCCCTGACTGGCAAAAACACCCAGTCAACCCACAGACTCACGAGAAGTAATAAATGGTATTGTTTTAAGCCACTAGGTTTTGGGGTGGGCTGTTACATGCAACAGTTAGCTGATGTACCTTCCAAACTTACCCACCACTAGGTAAAAGTGTATACAGAGGCCTAAGCAGAGGAATAATCCTCACCCTACAGTAAAATTAATGACATCACCTTTCCTGAATAAAATCACCTTTTCACAAGAAGTAGGCATCAGAGTACCTTACATCTGTAACGTTACAATTACTGACCCAGGTCCCTGATTTCTAGGAAAAGAAAGGAACCAAACAGTGGTACCAGGAGCACAATGAAACATTTGGGGAAGTATAAGAACCCTGGAAAAGAGTAAGAGAGAGAGAGAGAGAAACCTTACATGTGGAACTCATATGAGATACTAACAGCCTAAATGGTCTCTGCCAAGGGAACATTTCAGTGAGCAAGGCAACTGCTCAGTGGAAACTGCAAAAACATACAGCCTCCTAGAATCCACTGACGGTGAGTATCTCATGGAAAGGGTGCAAGGTGGATGGAGGAGGATGAGGGTCAGAGAAGTTAAGGCAAATGAGGTCTTTTTGCGAAGTGTACCCAGGAAATTTTCCATAGCTACAAGTGCCGTAGGAACTATAGGGAGAGGAGGTGAGGCCAACACCCACATCCCTTTCCCTGTAACGATGATGACCATAGTCTAAGGCAAACACCCAGACATGTAATTTTACTTCAGTAGAGTTCCATTTCATTTGGGTGTTAGGTTCTAAAGTGATTACACAGATAAAAATCTTATATGAGTAAAATTATTCTTTAAATTCTTTATAGGGCCTATGAAGTACAGCATATATGGTTTTTTAGGTACGATCAAGAATTCAAATATATAATATACAGTATACTGCAATATACGATAAGCGTTTTTTCTTTTAAAAACAAATACAGAATTCTTATGTTAAATGTGTGATCAATGTGACTATGTAGTGCCAGAGTACTCGTGGGAGGCACTAGGGTACAGTGCAAACAACACTGGCTTTGGCATTAATCCTGGGCCTCCACCATTTACCAGCTGTATGATGCTGGGCAAGCTCTACTTACTGTCTCCTCATCTGCAAAATGCAGCTGGCTGTAGGGTTGGCTGTGACAGAGCACCTAGTCCACTGCCACACCCATAATATGTTGCTCAACATATGGTACTAATTATGAGCCGGAGGAGAGCGATAGAAAACAGTACTTGAAATCAGGACTAGGGTGGGAAATATAGAAAATACGGTCACTGTATTTTACAAGAATTCAAGTATCTCTCACATGCAATGAATCTAAGGTGACTTGTTAGACATCTTAATCTTTGCCCTCAACTCCAGGAATTCGTTCCTTAAGTTCCCCCAATACTCTGTACTCTCTTACCTCATGCCTGTGCTAAGGGGATCATCTGCTAAAAAACCCCCTCCTACCCACGTTTACCAATAAAGAGGGGGTAGCTCAGGGCTTATGCTCAGCTGGGCACATAGCAGCTAGTGAGATTTGTCAAGTGTTCCCACAGCAATACAGCTGGCAGGCAGCTTGGTGAGACACTGCTTGAAATTATTGCTTCCCACAGAGAAAGGCCATCTCCCCACCCTGGACCTCCACCCGAATGGCTCCAATCTCAAGTGTGGAAGAGTGGAAGACTGCATTCCTTAGAGATTACAGTGAGATGCCTCTGTTCATGGAAATAACATGACTCTCTAGAGCAGTGGGTCTCAACCTTCCTAATGCAGTGACCCCTTAATACAGTTCCTCATGTTGTGGTGACCCCCAACCATAAAATTATTTTCGTTGCTACTCTATAACTGTAATTTTGCTACTGTTATGAATTGTAATGTAAATATCTGATATGCAGGATGTATTTTCATTGTTACAAATTGAACATAATTAAAGCATAGTGATTAATCACAAAAACAATATGTAATTATATATTGTGAAATATTTATAATTCATGAAGTGTCGTTTTACCTCCAATACTGCTGCTTTCTACACAGTAGCTGCTTTCTACACAGTAGCTGCTCTCTACACATGTGTGACTGGTCCGCATAAGTACATTATGGCGCCAACCCTGTCACATACACCTGTATTTGTATGGGGTGTATATGATGGAGTTGGTGCGATGATGTCATCACGCCGGGTATTCGTATGTGGGTGTATCTGCATGTGGGCGGACCCACCTGGAGACGGATAGAGGAGCGGTGTCTCGGTTCCTAAGACCATCAAAAATATGTGTTTTCCGATGGTCTTAGGCAACCCCTGTGAAAGGGTCGTTCAACCCCCAAAGGGGTCATGACCCACAGGTTGAGAACCACTGCTCTAGAGCCAAACTGGTACACATAATAAATGAGATTAGCCATCAATGGAAGTGAATTTACAGGACAGGCGTCTTTCCAATTAAAGGAAGAAACACAGGGCCTGAGAAGCTAATTAACTCCTAACTGAAGCAGGGACAATACCATCTACATTGCGTAAGGTTGCCCAGAGAATTAAGTGACATTAGAGATGCAAAGCTTAGTTCAAGGAATCTGCACAGTAGGCACTCAATCTGTTATCTAGACCCCTTGGCTCTTCTGTTCTTGTAAGTCTAAACTAGAAGCTGGCTTATTCACTGTCCTGAGTTTGGTATACTCGACCCCTTCCTTCTAGGCCCAGGCAGTTCTGGGGGCAACCCCTAAAGCTGTCTTAACCCTCCGCTTTGGTTCCTGCACCTGGATACAATAGCTGGTGGGGCCTGGGGACTTATCTCTCTGATGTTTTTGTCTCTAACTGCCAGATGGTGGTGTGAATCCCAACCCCTGGAGATATTATATTTGGTCAGTACTACCACTTTTCCTTCATATTTTTGCTTTGGAAGAGACAAGCTTTTGGTTCAAATTTCTTTGACTATAACCTCCTGCCATTTTCCAAATTCCCGGCAATCATGACCCCTTATGCCCTGAAATCAATCCAAACTTTCAACTAACTGTTCTCAAGCTGTGTTTTGAGCACCTGGCACTTATTCCCACACAAAGAACATGATCAACAAATATTTATCAAATGAGGACCGACCGAGTGGCGCGTTGGTTAGGAGTTGGCTTGGGATGCCAGCTCTGAGCAGCAGGGCCCCGGTTTGGATCCCACATGAGGGCCAGTGACACTGTGCCCTCTACAGCTAAGATGGTGAACAACAGCTCGACCTGGAGCGGGGCTGCCGTTGAGTCGCCAGTGACTGCGTAGGCTGCAGTGGGGCTGGCCGGCAGCGGGTGTGAGCTTTCATGAGCTGCCGTCCAATGGCTGGCGAGCAACTGCCTCACCCAGGAAGAGCGCAATGATCACAATACCAACATGGGCCAGTGAAGCGATGTCCTCCACAACTAGACTGAACAACAAAAGGACAGCAACTTGTCTGTTCCCCTTCCCCCGTTCCCCAATAAAATCTTTAAAAATATATGTATATATTTATCAAATGAATGAAACATCCAACCATTTTCCTTCATCACAAAAGATGATGGAACTGATTCTTAAACCCGGCAGTCCTGGGCAACAACTGATTATTCCTTCTCACCTCAGTTTAAATTTCAGAGCCTCTCCAGATACAAGTCTAGACTTAGGCAAAAGATGGGAGAAGAGAAAGGAAAGGTTCTAGGTGTTCTCCTGAGTTCGGATCTGTTCAAACAAGCTCCAAGATAATTTTGCTTCACTCCATGAGCAAAGCCAGAATATCTGGACAGTGTGGGGTTACTCACACAGAGGATCCAGGTTGTAGTACTCACATCCCCAGAGCAGTCAAGGAGCCAGGTGAGCCCTAGGCCATGGTCACTCCCAGCCCAGGGGGCTAGCATGCACAGCCATTAAAACCAGTATCTCTGCTCCCTCACCTGACCAGGCCCAAGACTTTTCTGTCTTCATCTAAAAAGCATTATGCTAGGCATTCTAGTTTTTCCTGGATAAAAAGATAAAATCAAAGAAAGGGGAAGCCACGTTTTTCAGGGAACACCATTTGCACTTGAAAGAATGGCTAACAAACTATCATATTTGGACCTGGGTCCTGGCAGACATTTTCTAAAACAAAATTAACAAAATGAGCCTGTCACTTTAAGGAAAACAGTTTCTTTGTAGCCAGTGATAAAAAGCAACCTTTTGAGCAAAACTTAGAATTCTGGATAACCTGTATCCACCACCAAGAGCTTGACAACTTCTCAATACTTAAAGACTTTTCTGATGTAATTGGTGGTGATGTTAACAAATGTTATCTTTGATATTACAAAATGAAACGGAAAGGGCAGCCAGTTAGCTCAGGTGGTTACAGCGCAGGCTCTTAACACCAAGGTTGCCGGTTCAATTCCCACATGGGCCAGTGAACTGCGCCCTCCACAACTAGACTGAAAACAACCACTTGACTTGGAGCTGATGGGTCCTGGAAAAACACAGTTCTCCAATAAAGTTAAAAAGAAAAAAAAAATGAAATGGAAAAACATTTAGAAGATCTGCACAACTCAGTGAACCTACTTTCCAAATAATCAAAGCATGATGTTAAAGAATCATATATTGGTTAACAGTCCACTGAAATTGCTAGCCGGACCAACAGATTTTCATGTAAATGAGTATAAAAACTTTACTGATATGGTCTCAGATTCTACACTGCAGAGAAGAATATCAACAACCATTTGGAAAGGCGATTAAGCACTCCTCCCTTTTCCAATTAGGTATCTGTGAGGCTGTATTTTTAAAATTTATTCAACCAAAACAAGGCATTGCAACAGATTGAATGCAGAAGCATATATAAGAATCCAGTTTTTTTATATTAATCCAGACATAAAAATAATGGCAGAAATGAAAACAAGACCATTCTCATTCCTTTTTGTTTTGGAAAATAGTTATTTATTTTTCATTAAAGAATTAGTACATTAACGTGATAGGTTTAATATAGTTATTCTCAAATGAATTTGTAACTAAATATTTTTAAACTTTCTCAGCTTTAATACTTAATTTGGTAGATTATCAATAGATATAACCAACACGAGCTCTTCTGGGTCCTCAATACTTTTTAGGAATGTAAAAGGGCCCCAAGACCAAACACTTCGAGAACCACTGGTGTAAAGCGTCTAATGGTGCCTGTCACCCAGTGGGTGCCCAATAATCAATGGTGATAAACAATGATATAGTTCACAACATATCTGGAGAGCTTTTGGGGGGCATAAATAAATTCTGCCCTCAGCTGTTCTGTCCACAATTCAGGAAATGCTGGGGAATAACCTGGGTCACCAGACCAGGCAGCTGTTAAGAACTGCTCTGAAGCTGGTCTAATTTCCAGCACTAAACCTGCTCCCTTTCCTCTTATGGATTCCTCATACTCCCAAGAGTTCATGTATGTTTGTAGAGGGTTCCCCCAAGACACATGCTGTATCTAACCAGCGGCCCTGCAACAGCTTCCAAATTCTATTCTGAAACGGCCCACTAGAGCACTCTACTCTCAAGGCACCCAACTCCAAGAGCCTTCCTGTCTCCAAGGCAGGCAGAAGACAACAGTAGCAGCTAAAGTTCTCTTCCAGAAACAAAGAAAATAATGAATCCCTAGCTTGGAAAAACTCATCAGCCCAGTAATCACCATTCACTCTTCCGTTCACCAATTCATTCCCTCATTCAACAAACATTCCCAGAGCCCTGGCCTGGTGCCAACCATTGTGCTAGGTGCTGGGAAACACCTTAAGAACACATGCTTAAACCAGGCAGGTTCATGCACTGGGTTGTCAATGCACCCAAACTCCCAGGATGCCTCAAATTCATTTTAGAGAATCAGGCAGGAACACAAATTAAAATAATACACAATTATAATTAATACACAAAAACAACCAACCAGGACACTGGGCTCCTCTACTTAATGTAAGCCTAGTATGTGCCTTTTTGCATGTGCGTACCCAGTTTGATGGCGTCTTTCCTTTAGCCCCTCTTTCCTACCTTGGTCTCTCTTTAGTCTTCAGGCTTCTTTCGTTGAGCTCATTACCATGGCACTCTCTGGCCCCTGGCATTCATGACTTGTCCCCAGCTGACCTCTCCATGCTCCATTTCCACCTGAGAACCTTGGGTTCTATTCATACTGTTCCTCAGATACACCTTGCCTTTTATTTATTTATTTATTTTTAGCTGAGCCATCCTGCCACCTGTTGGCAGCTCAGCAGCAGCTCAGCTCGGGCCGGGAATCGAACTGCTGTTGCTCAGAGCTCGCACTCTTGAGCGAGCTCTTAACCAACTGAGCCACTCGGCCAGCCCACCCTGCCCTTTAAACCTTAGTCCCTCAGCTATATTCCTTGGCAAATTCCTACTCACCCCTAAGATCCTGGTTAAAGGTCAATGAAGCTTTTGTGGGACCAGGCTAAGTAGAGCTAATTCTGTAAGTATTGCACCTATTACATTGTGCCATAGACATAATCCCTGTCAGTCCCAAATCCCCGGTAGAATGGGAGCTCTTTGGGGGCAGGGAGTACACCTTGGTCCTTTAAGTGTGCCCAGGAACCTAGGCTTGGCTTGGACCTGGCACCGAGCAGGCATTCACTGAATAAATGAACAAATGCTTAAAGCCCATCTGGCTCACATCTCAGCTGCTCTACACAAAGGAGAAAATCTAAAACACAGCTGAATCAGCCCTTTCCCGACATGCTAGGCTAAAGGCATGGCTGCGTCAACTCTGGGCCACTGAAGAGAAAGCATCAGTGCTCAGCATCTCAGACCATTCTAATGCGGGTGATCAGAACTGTAGTTAATTCTTAGTGAGCTGATATAACCACACCTCAGTACCCTGGAGCTTTCACCCAAACTCCCACCCAGGCTGTTGGCTTAGGTCCTCCCAGGAGGCAGGACAGTTGTTTCATACCATAAAGCCAGTTTGTGGCGAATCCTCTCTTGTACAAGCTGAGTCAAGGAGAGGTCAGTGAGTCTCTCTGACCCAGTGGCCTCCCACACCCCCAAGGCTAGCTCTTCTGTTGAACCTGCTTTCTGGATGCGATCAGCCACAGGAAGGCCTGAGCTAGGGCTTCCTGACCTGGAACCTCAAGCACACTGTATTACCTACTACTCTATAACCCCAGCACAGATATCTCATGGGTGGAAGAGTATGAACTTTGGAGACAGACTATTGTGAGTTCAAATCCCAGTTCTGCCATTTTCAATATGCTCTTAGATTATTACTCAATTTCTTTAAGCCTCAATTTCCTCATTTAAGAAATCAGAATGAAACCATACTTCACAGAGTTGTGAGGACAGAAGGAAATAAATTATGTCAAGTACCTGGCCTGGGCCTGGCACACAGTAGGTGCTCAATACCCGTTAGTTTCTTTCCTCTTCTGTCCTGGAAGAAATGACAGGGAAACTTACTAAGTGAGACTTGCCCAATCCAAAGTTATTACTTGAAGCACAGGACAGAGGATTAGACAGGTGACCTTCAAGGCCTCTTTGAACCCCCCCAGTCCACAGGCTTTGGCTTCAACTTCCTAGTAAGAATCTTGAGTGTTTCAGGCCCCTTCTTTCTGCCTTAGTCTCTCTGTATCTATTCGTTTCAGAATGGAGGGGAACCACAAAGGGAGATGGGGAACGAAGAGCCTTGGGTAAGGAATAAAGAGGAGACGGCCTGTAGGACTGCAGCATGGGCACAGAACTGAAGGGTGCAGACATGGGGCCCTTCCCAGGACGCTTCCCCTCAGTCCTTTTCTGCTCTGCACATCCTGCCACAAAGAACCATTAACCATTCCTTTCCCCAAATACATAAAGCACTCACACCTTCACTCATGGTTCCCTCTGCCTCTTCCTTTTTAGGATCAGTTTGGGTGTTACATTCTCCTAAGTCTACAGGCAGAATGAACTGTGCTTTGCTCTGGAATGCTCTAACCGTTTTTTTACTATCTCTCGAATAGAGCTTATCACAGGTATCCCAGTTGTTGAAATCTACCTTCTCCATAACATTGTGAGCTTTGCAAGGGCAGGGCCTGTCCCATGATTCATTGCATCCCAATCGTTCAGCACAAGTAGGCATGGGTTAAGAGTTCTGATACAAAGCAAGATTAGCACTTGGAGAATATCATTAACAGGGCAATAGCTAAAGAACTGGGAAAAGTTTGGTTTTTGTTTCTTTAAAACTAAGGCTGTTTATATTCCTGCTTATGGAAAAGCTCCCCGTGCCCCCCGCCTACCCCCTGGGAAGCCCCATTCTTTGAATATCCTAGGCCTCCGCAAAGATCCCCACAGCACCCTCAATTCAGCAGTTCCCAGGCCCAGCCACACATCAGAATCACCTGGGGCAATTTAACAACAATAGACTCTGATTCTGTATATCTGGGACAGGGTCCAGCAAAGCACAGGGGATCTGATGATTAGTTAGGCTGGGGTAAGGGAGAGGTGGACTCAGGCAATCACAGCTGCCTCTCCCACTGAGAATTTACTTCCTCCCATGCTATCAGAGAATTTAGTGAAGCATGTCTGTCCACTTTCCTACTTAAAACCTTTCATTGATTCCTCATTGCCTGCAGGATAAAGCCCAAACTTCTAGGTGTGGTTTTCAAGAACCCTGTTAAACTCTCCAGCCTGACCTCTCGCCACTCTCTCATGAGATGGGCACGTCTTGCCTCCGGGTCTCTGTCTATGCTGTTTCCTTTGTTCAGACACTTTCTCCCACCTCGTTGTCTGGAGGAACTTCTATTCGACCTTGAAGCCTCTCCGAAAAGCCTTCTCTAGGATATGTCTGTGCATCCTCAGCACCAAGCATCTATAATAATGAAAGCACCACTTATGCTCAGTGCTTGACATGCAATACTGGCCAACCCCTAACATGAGCCTGGCATCACTGTCATTTTATACATGAGAAAACAAACCAAGAGGCTGAAACACTTTCAAAGATTGGTACTAGGATCTAGGATTTGAACCCTAACTCAGAGGAAGTGATGCTCTTCTAGCCTCACTGCAATTACTATATACGTGTTCTCTAGACCATGAGCCCCTGTGGGCAGGGCCCAGGTCTGATTCGCATCTGCATCCCCAGCTAGCCCAGGGCCTGGCGCAGATCGGGTGTCCATTGGTGCCTGCAAAATAAATGAACACCCAGGTCAGGCAAAAGGAAGACTGGGCATGGTGTGTGCAATGGGTCTAAATGAATGAATGAATGCCTGCCTGCCTGGTCCCGCAGTGAGGGCAGGTAAGAACGAAGTGGTAGAAACCTAACTTACTTCTTTTATTATAATTTAGTTTAACAACCATTTTTTGAGCGCATAAGGACCAGGCACAATAAATATTCCATAAATGAACTAAAACATAACTCAGTTCTCACAAATTCTAGGTTCAGTAAGTAAAGATGTTAGGATCTTAACAGTCCATCTGATATCAGATATTGAGCTTATAGCTCTGGGATATTTTAAAATTAAAAGTTTTTAAATCTTGGCAGGGAAGTTTTCATCTTCAAAGGCCTTTTGGCATTTCTACATAGTGAATCTTTACTGGCTTACAAAGAAGAACCAGAGGTGGCAGGAATCCCCCCATCGTTATCATTTCCTCCTACTGGCAATGAAAATACACAGGCTGGGTGAACTGTGATTTTAAGGGGAAGGTCTCGGGGTATAGGGACTATCTTAATCATCTGTGTACCCTGGCACAGAGGTGGTAATGCTTACTGAGTGGAATAAACATGAGATGGTCTTAATAAAGATACTGACTGATCATCTGCTCCAGTCCCTTAAGGGAGCAGGTTTAACTCTGAGCAGTGAGGGAACCACGTCTCTAGAGTCCCTTTAAACTAGGCTGGGCACAGTCCCAGGGGATGCTGTAAGGGAGATCAGAGATGCGAAGGGCAGGACAGGCTCAACCCCCACCAACTGATGGTTTATAGTCTAGGAAGTCTCCTGGGGGTTTACTGGGTGTGTACCTGGATTACAAGCTGAGTGGTCCAACAGAAACCTAAAGACAGCTAGCAGAGCTGGCAGGTAAGAACACCTGAGCTTTGGATGGCCATTTGGCACAGCTCCCGACACATACTACCCCTGACTCCTGCTCTTGTGTGAGGAGCTTCGATGTGCTAGGTGCTAAGTGAGTTGCTCCACATTGTCTTGTGAAGCTGCCGATGAGGCTCAGAAGGGGAGGAACAGACCAGAGTCACAAAGCACAGGGCCTGAGCTTGGAGTTCACCCCAAGTTTGAAAACTGAACACTGTTTCTCACTGCCTCCTTCAACTGCTTTGTAAGGTTTTTTTTCTTTGCTAATAAGGCAGTAACTGTCTTCTTGTGAAGTAAATGAGGATTTGGGTTCTTAGTGAACAGTTCAATGTAGTAGTTTAGTGGCCTGAAAGAATCAGAAGTAAACACTTTTGGGATCCCAATTAAGCTCAAGGTCATGCATTTAAATATGTACAGGTTATGCAAATGAATGAAGGGGATTTGATGGAACCAAAGTGAGTGGACTATGAACCTTAACTCAGAGGAAGCGATGTTCTTCTAGCCTCACTGCAAGTACTATACATGTGGTTCTCTAAACCATGAGCCCCTGTTGGCTGGGCCCAGGTCTGATTCACTTCTGCCTCCCCATCTAGCCCAGGGCCTGGCACAGAACAGGTGTCCACATGCTAAAGGGGTCAGACACCTCTCAGAGACTGCAGATTACCGCCTCGTGGAAATGTGGGCCCAGTAGCACCAGACTTTTAGAGTTTTAACAGACAGCACAAATCCAGTTTTGTGGGAAACTGTTTGATTTTTAAAATATTGGCTCAAATCAAAACAAAAATAAAACAAAGTGTGACTTGGGACATTAGAACCTGTCTGTGTACTGGAAGTGGTCCAATTTGCTGTCTCTGGCTTCAGGTCTGCATGCAACACTGACTTTCACCTTCCTTACCCACTCTGGGTACATAAGACAGGGTTGTAAGTGGCAGTGGGAGCAAGAGGTCCCCACCAAAGGCATGCCTGTGGGCAATGACTGACCCTCTCAGCCAGGTGCTTTTCATCAGGGCACAAAAGCCTGCTTCTGGAATCCAGAACTCCTCTCCCCGGCAAAAAAAAAGGGGGCGCACAATCAGAAGAGAGTTTGCCAGTCAGTTTCACCTCTTTGTGGCTACAGTTAAAAAAAAAAAATGCTGTGAAAAATCCCCCACAGGACGCAAGTGTGTCCTGGGGGGGGGGGTGCAGTGCACTGAGACTGATAATGGAAGCTATTTGGGCAAATGTTTAGTTGTTCTGAGTTTCTGTTTCTTCATCTGAAAAATAGGGTAATAGTATTTATATCCTTCAGTTCATTCATTAACATTTGTTAATCACCAGGCATGGGGTATAATAGTGACTCATTGTTTCCTGCATGCTTAGAGTTTATACAGTGAAAGCAGACAGATAATTACTCCATTAGTTAATTCATCACATTTTTGCTAAATGCTGAGGAGAATACATGGGTGGTGGAAAGATTAGAAGTAAAGTATTGGGTTGTCGGAAAAGTCATGACGCATTTTTGCAACGAAAAACAGAAAAAACACGTCATGACTTTTCCGACAACCCAATATACGAAGTGCCTGACATAAATGAATGAATGAAATGGCAAGTAAAGCAGCAGAGTAGGTAAGAACATGATAGGAACATAATGTGTTAATGAAGCTTATAACTCTTAGGAAAGATGTATCCTAAATAAAAACTAGAGGATCAAGCCACCATCCAAACTCTCTGGCCATGAATACTTTTGGCTGGCTAAGTGGCAGGGGACCCTCAAGTTTTGTATGGCCTGAATGGGAAGGAGAAAACAATAGCTCCCTGGCTCTCCCTTCCCTCACTATCCCCTTTTGGATAGCAGCACTCCCACGGGGGTGCCCAGAGAAGGCAAAGAGAAAGCTAGAAGGGGAAGCAGCTTCAGGGTCAGAAGTCAGACTAGGTGAGAGTAAGCTCCAACCTGGGAAGTGGAAACCTTTGGAACCCATCTCAGCCCGGGGTAGGGGGTGGGGGTGAAGGTGGGGCTTCTGACACTCAGTAAGTAGTGACATTTTCATTAATTAAAAATCTTACTGTGATCTGAGACACAAAGAAGACCAGCATCAACAACACAGGGTTACAATAAGCACAGTTTCTCAACAGATTCATTCTTTCTCTCATTCACCTAGTTATTTCTACTCTGTGTCAGCAAGGCCCAAGGCGAGGCATGGAGGACCAGAGATAGATGACATAGGCTGGGCCTCTGGAGTTTACAGTCCAGTGTGGTAACAGACACATCAACAGAATGCTTCATCAAATCACAGAATGGAGAGTGATACCAGAGGGAAGCACAGGGGGCTGTGGGTACAGAGGGGGCACCGCACGCAACTCTTGAGGTGAGGGAAGGCTTTCTGGGAATGGTACCCCCAACGGCATCCCCACTCACATGCACAATTCCAGAGATTCTACTAGAAGGCTGTCAAGAGCCATGCCTTCTGGCTGCACCAGCCTCCCAGAGTCCCCTGCTGCCCGATGCAGTGTCTGCAGAGTCAAACGCATCTTCCGCCACGCCTCAGCCTCATCCGGCGCCGCATCCGACCCTCCAAGACTCCTGCAGGAGCCTGCCTTCCTTGGCAGGCTCAGCCAAAAGACCAACTCAAAACTCTTTTGTCAGAGCAAGCTTAGGGAGAGCCACCCAGCCCCAGGTGCCACAACCCTCCCAGAGCAGCTGTGGCTCATGCCACCCGGGCCTCTCCGTGAACACTGGCACGGTACCTCCCATTAGCTCCTTTGCTCAAAAGAAAGTGACCTTCTTCCAGGCGGCAAGCTGGAAGCTTTGGCGAGTCCTCCTATTGCTCCCTCTCACTAGGATTCGCCAAACCCAGGGAGATGAGGGTCGGAATGGGAGCCTTGTAGGTCCAGGGGTATAGACGGAAAGGGCAGGCTCTGCTGGGCGTCCACCTCAGCGCTGGAGCCCCACCAAATAGTCTTCTGGGCAGCCTGGCTGTCTACTCCAAATGCTCCGCTGGGCAGGGAGAGAGGCCCCAGGAGACACACGCTGGGGGCACAGCTGCTGAGGGGGCCGTGGCTGCAGGCAGTGAGAGGAAGGGGTGGAACCGTTCCCAGGGGGTAGAGGGAAGAGGCTGCAGCCTTCCAGGCCCCAGCACCCTGTGATGGCCCGTGGGTGGGTGGGGGAGCAGGTGGGGCCGCGGAAGGTGAAGGGCAGTGAGCTGAGCTGTGGCCTCAGAAACAGAGCCCGGTCCCAGTGTGGGACCTCTCTGCTCCAGCCCGGAGTCGGCAAGAGAGGGCAGGCAGTCTGGTCTCAGGAGAACAGAACGGGCCGAGCCTCAGCTTTGGAGAGAGGGGTCTAGCCTCCACCCCGGCCTCGGCGGAGAAAGCCTCAGCCCCGGCCCTGGGGGCTGGAGGCAAGATGGTCCATCCCCAAGCCCATCCCTGCCCCGCTCCGGAGAAGTGAAATTGCCCGAGCAGCCGGACTTGCTTCGCTCGCTCCTACCTGAGGGCCAGGCGTCAGCTTGGGCTCGTCCTCCTCCCTGGGGCCGTCGCGGTCGGGTTCCACGGGCGCCTCCGGGGGCCCTGCACCCGCTCCCGTTTCCAGGCTCGGCGGCGGCGGGGGCTCGGGCGCCTGGGGCTTCTGTGGCCCCACGGCCCGCGCCCGCTCGCGCCGGCCCGCGCCGCCGCTCGGCCTGCTCCGCCTCCGAGTCATGCTGCTGCTCGCGCGGCTCCCTCGCTTCACTCGCGCCGCCGCCACCACCGCCGCCGCTCCCCTCGCAGGACAACAGCCAATATGGCGGCGCCCGGCTCCCCCCGCTGCCAGCAGGTCAGAGGGCACGCGGAGTCCGCGCCGCCGCACTAGCCCCCGAGGCTGCCTGCGCCATTTTGAATAAGGTCACCACCCGGAGTCCGTGGGAGAAAGAACCTGGTGAGCAGACGGACACCCGTCCAGTCCCGCGACCCGAGGAATGCGACGTGAGCTAGGAGAGAGGGTGTCCGCTGTGGTAACCGCGCTGCACGACACTGGACGCTTAATAACTGCCTGTTAAATGGATGAGTGAATTAATTAGTTTAGGTAGTGCTACGGTGTTTTCACATTCATGACCTGACTGCTCGCACTCTCACGGAGAGGCAGGTACGGTCGTCCCATTTTGTAGCGGAGAATATCGAAGCTACAAAAGGCGAAATGGTTGCTCACCATCATCTGGCCAGAATTCGTGGGCTCGTGGACGTCCTAACCTGTAAGGGACGAAGGGATCGTCTAGGTTTTTATTTGCAATGTATAGTCAACTGGGAGTACAGCGTTCCGTGCTTGGGACAGCAGGACTTAGACCCTGGTCCTTCTCCCCGAGTCTGGTTATAAAACCGGTGTGATAAAAATGAGATGACTGGGATACATACTAGGTCAATGTTTCCAAAAAGTGGTATGTGCAGGAGAAGATTTTGAATAATATGTACACAAAGGAATGTTTTTTAAAATGTAATCATTATGTATTTAATTGTTGAAAATAGGATTTTTCCCTTCTCCTTTTTTTTTTATAACACATGCACGTGGTACAAATTTTTAAAAAAGTTTTGAGTGCAGTCTGTCTCAAGCCAGGGACAATGGTACCCTGAAACTAGATAGTGGTTATATGTAGAGTTCTTATTGATGTCATCAACAGAGGCAGAATCTTGACATTGGCCTAAAAAAACAGCAAGGGCTATTTTGAGAGGAAGGGATAATGGAAGGCCCTGGGGCTCTCCTTAACTGCCAAGAATATATATAATTATTAATACTTCATCTCATCACAGGGATTAGTGCCACTACCAAAGACTTGAAAGATCAGGGTGATTCCCACTATATCACCATTACCTCTTCAGTTTGGCCAAAATAAAAGATAGGTGGTATTTTTCCCATTTATTGTGGTAAAATACGCATACCATAAAACTTACTATCTTAACCATTTTAAGTGTACAGTTAATTGGTATTAAGTACATTTATATGGTCCTGCAACTATCACCACCATCCATCTCCAGAACAGTTTTCATCTTGCAAAACTGACATTCTGTACCCATTAAATGATAACTCCCCTTACCCCCTCCACCCAAGCCCCTGTCAACCACTATTCTTTTTTTTTTTTAAGATTTTATTGGGGAATTGGGGAAGGGAACAGTGTTGGGGGGATTGGGGAAGAGGAACAGCCAAGTTGTCCTTCAATCTTAGTTGTGGAGAGCGCAGCTAGCTCAGCTCCAAGTCCGGTCGCCATCTGGCCACCCATTGGTAGCTTACGACAGCTCAGCTCAAGGTGCTGTGTTCAAACTTAGTTGCAAGTGTGTAGCCCACCATCCCATGCGGAAGTCAAACCAGAAACCTTGTTGCTAAGAGCACATGCTGTAACCACTGAGCCATCTGGCCACCTGACAACAGTTCAGGGCAGCTCAGCTCAAGGTGTTGTGTTCAATCTCAGTTGTGGGTGGGTGTAACCCACCATCCATGTGGGAGTCGAATCAGCAACCTTGTTGTTAGGAGCACATGCTCTCACCAGCTGAGCCATCCTGCCACCTGTTGGCAGCTCAGCTTGGGCACAGCTCACTGGCCCATGTGGGAATCGAACCGGCAACCCTGTTTCTCAGGCTCTTAACCAAGTGAGCCACTCAGCCGGCCCTGTAATAAATTATTTTTAATTTAAACATTCACCATATTGTTTTGTCATACCTCATATGTATTTCTTTATATATAACTACATATGTGTATACCACATCTACTTTATTCATATATCGACAGAGAAGATAGATGGTCTTAAAGAGTGACAGATCATTATGATCAACTTATGCTAGTAGGGACCACCGTTGCAGGCGCTTTTTCAGAGTGGTCATTCTTGGAGCAGATCAGCACAGTTGTTGGCCTCTAATAGTATAGGTCTAGTCCATGCTTTTTCTTCTGTACAAACCTCAGGAAGCTTGTGTTCCTCTGTCTTGCTTCAGGGGTATGTCACTCTCTGGACATAACTTTACAGAAATTTTTTACCGTATCACCATTGCTGTGGATATCAGCTAATTTATGACACTAATGACATCATCCTGATGGACCTTGAGAACGGGAAGTAGCAGATACCCGAGATGACTTGGTAAGCATAATGTTTCTGCCAGAGAGCAGATAACAGATCCCATGAATACATAGGAACCTATTTACTCAGTGAACTATCTAGGAATCTGGGGTTTGTTGAGATAGTCCTTACAAAATAAAAGACAAGTTACTGTATACCACACTCTCTACCACTAAGAAAGAGACATAATACTTGGGGGGCTTCTTTAGACTTGGGTGGTAAAATGTACCATATTTATTTAGGTGCATTATTTTCACCTGTTGCTGGGTCACTTGAAAGCTGCCAACTTTAGGAGGAACCATACAAGGAGAGCAGGTTTTCTTACTGGATCAGGCTGCAGAGTAAGTGGTTGTGCCTTTGGCATTGGATTTCTGAAACAAAGTTATGTTCTCCTTCACCAAATAGTTATTCTCCTTATGAGAAACAGCTCCTGGCTTGCTCCAGGGTCTGGTGAAATTGGATGCCTGACCATGGCATACCAGATGACCATGATATGTAATCTACCCAGCCATAAAATCAGGTGGCCAGCAGGACTCCATCATCAAGAGGAAGTGACATATGTGGCCTGGGTCCAAGCAAACCCTGAAGACATAAGTAGGTTGCCTGAGCAAGTTGTTTAAATTCCATATTGAGTTCACCGAGGAAGAAAAAATCTAAAGCCCAGTTTACAGCCGGCTCCAGCCAGAAGTGAATTGCTGAGGTGTTCCAGCCTCCTCTGAGATGGCCTAAGGAATCTAGAAAAGGGAAGAGCTCCCAGAGGCCCTGAAGTAAAGACACACCACACCGATTCTTGGGTGTTGGATAATGGTTTAATCTGTTGACCAGAGACTTGAAGGAAACAGAATGAAGACTTATTGACAGGAAGTTTTGAGGAAGACGAGTGTGGACAGATTGACCAGAATGGCTTTAGAGCATAAGGTTATCTGTGTCCCAGATGAACATTCATCAAAAGGGCCTTCCTACGGAAGAAACTCTCAAAACCTGGGGGGCAGTGCAGCTCCTGCAGCTCTCAGGCAGCCTCATTCCCCAGCCATTTCTGGGCTTACTCAATGGTTTAGGAGAAAACTGGTCCAGCAATGCGGACTGCTCCCTCCCACGACCAGCCTCTACTCTCAGTGCTGAGCTCAATTTGCGAGCCTCAGAAACAGCCCTAGCTGGGCAGAACCTGACTTTTTGAAGGGACAAGCTAGCTCTCTCTGGCAGGGACATTACATTGGTCTATGTGTTAGTCAGGGTTGGCTAACTGCCTTAACAAACAATACCAACATGTCAGGTTCAATAACATAATAGTTTCATTCTTGTTAATCTCACAGCCCAATGCTAGTCAAAAGTGACTTCGCTGCATGCAGTCTTTGAGGGACCCAGGCCCCCTCTAGCGTGTGACACTGTCCTCATTTATGCTCTCTTAGTTCAGCTAGAGGATGGGAAAGAAGACAGAGTGAGCGTTGCGTGGGATGTTTTAATGAGCAATACCCAGAAATGACTGTAGATCCATTTTCACTCCATCCTATTGGTGACATTTCAGCCACATGGCTCCACCTGACCATAATCCTTCCCTCCTACTCCTTCCCCTCTCCCCAGGCCGCCACTGATCTGCTTTCTGTCTTTGCAAATATTTGGCGTTTTCATGCAGCAGGTACTCTGTTTTGCCTGACTTCTTTCCCTCAGCATAATCGTTTTGAGATTCGTCCACGTCGTAGTGTTTTTCCATAGCTCATTCCTTCTCATTGCTGCATAATATTCCATTGTATGGAAGTACCACAGTTAGTTTTTCCATTTGACGTTGATGAGCAGTCATGACAAACATTACTCATGCTTTAAATTAGCTTACTGTGCTGCTCTGAGAACTGGAAGGAAATATATTTAAATCATGTATACAATGTACAACATACAGAAATTACATCTTTTTTTTTTTTTTTTTTTTAGCTGAGCCATCCTGCTACCTGTTGGCAGCTCAGCGGCTGCTCAGCTCGGGCTGGACTCAAACCGCTGTTGCTCAGAGCTCAAACTCTTGAGCGAGCTCTTAACCAACTGAAGAAATTACATCTTTGAATTTATATACATTTTTGCATGTTAACTGAAAAATGTGTGGGAGCAGGGCTTCATGGAGATGCAGCCACACAGGGCCCCGCAGTCAGAAGGGCTCTGGGCTTGGCTGTCACCTTCTTGAAAAAAAATTTTTTTCCCTAAGATTTTATTGGGGAATTGGGAGAGGGGAACAGTGTTGGGGAATTGGGGAAGGGGACCGGCCAAGTTGTTGTTCTTCAATCTTCGTTGTGGAGGGCGCCAGTCATCATCTGGCTGCCTGTCAGCCGCTCGTGCCTCTAAACTCAAGGTGCCGAGTTCAATCTTAGTTGCGGGTGGGCGTAGCCACCATCCCATGCGGAAGTTGAACCAGCAGCCTTGTTGTTAAGAGTGCATGCTCTATCCACTGAGCCATCCAGGTGGCAGCTCAGCTCAAGGTGCCGAGTTCAGTCTTAGTTGCAGGTGGGCATAGCCCACCACAAACAAGCAATCTTATTGTTACACCAGCTGAGCCATCCTGCCACCTGTTGGCAGCTCAGTGCAGCTCAGCTCAAGTGCAGCATCACTGGCCCATGTGGGAATCAAACCGGCAGCCCCATTGTTCAGAGTTGACGCTCTTAAGCCAACTCTTAGCCAACTGAGCCACTTGGCCATCCCCTGAAATTTTTAATAATGTTTGAGCAAGGAGGCCATGTTTTCATTTTGCACTGGGCGCTACAATTTGTGTAGCTGTGTGAAAGGGTATGCAGTTTTGTTTATTTATTTATTTATTTATTTATTTATTTATTTATTTAAGATTTTATTGGGGAATCAGGGGAAGAGGAACAGACAAGTTGCTGTTGTTTTTTGTTCTTCAGTCTAGTTGTGGAGGATGTTGCTTCACTGGCCCAAGCTTGGCACCATCATTGTGCTCTTCCCGGGCAAGGCAGATCAGTCGCCGGCCTCTGGATGGCCGCTCACGGCGGCTGCTGGCCGCTCACGCTGGCTGCCGGCTACACATGGTAGCTTATGGCAGCCCACTGCAGCAGGGGACTGCAGCCTATGCGGTCGCCGGTGACTCACAGCAGCCCAGCTCCAGGTCGAGCTGTTGTTCACCATCTTAGCTGTAGAGGGCAGTGTCACTGGCCCTCATATGTGGNGCAGCCCAGCTCCAGGTCGAGCTGTTGTTCACCATCTTAGCTGTAGAGGGCAGTGTCACTGGCCCTCATATGTGGGAGCCGAATCGGGGCCCTTTGGCGTCCCAAGCCAGTTCTTAACCAACGCGCCACTTGGCCAACCCGGGTATGCAGTTTTATAAATTGCTATTAAGTGTCATGCAAGCAAAACTTTGAAGGCTACTGACCTCAACCTGCAGGTCTGTAAGGAGTTGGGCTTGGAACACAAAATCCTGGGTGGTTTGCCAGTTCTCCTACTTTCCACTTTGTGATTCTCTTTCCACTCTCACCCCAAAACAACCAGTACAGAACTAACTACAGACATGCCTCGTTTTATTGTGCTCCACGTTATTGTGCTTCACAGATGTTGCTTTTTTTAAAAAATTAATTGAAGACAAGACCCTGCCTCTACCAGCAAAAGTTGTTGGGGTCTGGAGTCAAACGCGCAATATCTCCAAGGTATGCCTGTAATACTTGAGTAGAGAGTAGGGAAGGAGAAATTATGTTTCCCATTTGCACAGGTGATGTTGGGCACCCTGGGACCGTATGCATGCAAACACACACGCACGCATGCACACGTGCTTGTGCTTCAGCCAGCCCCCATGCATTTACTGAGTCCTACCCAGTTCACATGCTTGTCCTGGAAGAGCAGACTTCCGGGAAAAATTGGTTCCACCAGAGGAAGGCAGATCAGGGCCCTTTCCTCTCCCTGAGTCCTGAAGTGGGGCCTCCGCCTAACTAAGCACTTTCTTAGCACTTTTTGAGAGAGGTAACCAATTCTGCTCCCTCCTCCCTCAGTCCTCCACTCTCTAAACTTGAGAATGGCCTTGCACCTTTGGGCATGAGGGCTTGGGGCAGACTCACCACACTTCCCCAGGAAGGGAGAGGGGGTTTAGAGGAGAGGAAATAAGGCTGGAGAGGAGGACAGATGGGGTCCAGTGTGAAAGATCTTGAATCCCAGGGTGAGAATTGGACCTTCCATGAGGGTGATGGAGCCTGGGCACAGGGGCGGAATGAAACAGAGTTCCACGAGGCATTCCAGAGACTAAGCATGTTGGACAGTGACCATGTACAATAGTCTGAACTGTGCAGTTTTAACAGCTACATTTTCTAGGAAGTAAATAGAAAATTGCTAGTAGATTGCTTTATCAGAGTAACTGGTAATTGCTCCTAATCATTAATTAACTGGGCAGGAACAATTGAACCTGAGTTACAGGGCCATGAGGGAAGACTAACCAGGGGAAGGAATGAAAACTTGGCAGACAGTGTTGGAAGAACCTGAACCTGCCTGGGGTGTTTGGGCAACAAATCCTTCAAATGGAGGAGAGACTTCCTCCTGTTCCCCACCCCATTATCCATCTGACCTCCAAGTCTTATTGACTCTGCTTCCAAAATATTTACTCCAGCAAGAAGGAATTTCTGTTCATAAATTCACCGTGCAAAAAAATATAAAGTTTTCTATAACTCAAGTTAATTTCTATTTTGAACTCCCATTCTGCTGGAGTGGAAGAAACTTAATATCAACTAATTGAGGGTTCTGCCCCTTCCCTGGGGTTATATTCAAGGCCCAGAGCCTCATCTAGTACTCAGCTGTGTGTGTTGGAGGATCGAGTTCGCAAGGTCATCCGTGCACACAGCTGTTCATGGAGATGCCATTGGTCCCCACTGGTTGCTGGTGAGACCTGGCTGTTCTCACCACACATCTGCTAGAAACCATAGCTCTCTTCCCACCTGCTGCCACTCTGGCCTGTGGGAATCTGGCTGAGGTTAGCTAAGGTCCTTTGTGCCTAGACGTATCTCAGAGCCATCTCCAAGCCGGCTTTTGCTGCTCCCCAGGGCAGCGCTCCCCTCTCTCTTGAATTCTTTGCTCCTTCCTTGGGCCCCTCTGTGCTCTCATTGCTTCCCTCCATCCTCCTTCCCTTCCTTGCTTTTCACCAGACTCCAGAAGCCCTCATTTTGGGGTTTCTGGTGAACCCCCAATAGATGGCTCTGTCTTCCTGACTAGTGTTCTAAACAAACTGGAAAGTTAAGCAAAGGAGTGGCAGGTGGAGGCCAGATGATTACCTTGTTACTGACAAAAGCCATGTCAGAGCCTCTGCTAGTGTGGGCTTATAGATAACCGAGCCCTTGAGTTAGGCAGACTTCCCGTTACCTGCCCCCGCTATGGGAGTGCTTGACTGGGTAGGCCTCTCTTCCAGAGCCCCTGGGTTGGGGGGGGCAGTGAATGTGTACCCCCTGCAGACAGGCAGAGCCTAAGAGAAAGAAGGGCAGAGCTGAGCGGAGCACACACCGTATTCTTCCTCAATACACAGATCGGGTGATTTATTCTCTCTCCCAGGTGCACACGTGTCCTGCCTGTGTCACCTCCTCACCTGGACCAATTCTCCCCTATCCTCCCTCTTGCTCATGAAGTCTCTCGCAACTTTTTGGCTATGTCTGAGATTTCTCTCCTTTTCCCTAAGTCTTTTTTTTTTTAATTGGGGATTTGGGGGAGGAGAACAGGCAAATTGCTATCCTTTTGTTCTTCAGTCTAGTTGTGGAGGGCATCGCTTAGCTGGCCCCTGTTGGTATTATCATTGCGCTCTTCCTGGGTGAGGCAGTCACTCGCTGGCCATTGGACAGCCGCTCATGGCAGCTCATGAAAGCGCACCCCAGCTGCTGGCCAGCCCCACTGCAGCCTACGCTGTCGCTGGTGACCCACGGCTGCCCAGCTCCAGGTTGAGCTGTTGTTCAGCATCTTAGCTGTGGAGGGCAGTGTCATTGGCCCTCACATGTGGGATCCGAACCAGGGCCCTCTGGCATCCCAAGCCAGTTCTTAACCAACGCGCCACTCGGTTGGCCCATCATTTATAAATTTTTTAAAGGACATTATTCACATAATGGTGATTTCATTTGTTTTATGGCTCTCGAATAATTTTTAAATTGTTGTGAGGGACAGGATTGGCTCTACCATCTCAAAAGTTTGCCGACCCCTGGTCTATAACCTCTTCCCTCTCCCTTTCCTCTCACACCTGTGTTATTTGAAACAAGTCGGACACATCATACCAGAAAGACTCTTTACTTTGTTAATGCCCTGTCACATCCCACCCCTGAGGGGCAATGAGCACGGAATGGACTAGCTATTTGAAAAGGTGTGTGTGTGGGGGGGGGGAGGGGTGTGTGAATTACTAGAAAAAAAAAAAAGACAAAGGGTGACATTATGAAAACACTGCCCTGCCTAGTAGTTAGGCTATTTCCATTTTCCTTGCCATCGTTGGAGTTCAGGACTCGTCATTGTCTCTGGCAGCTACCTGGCAATTATTCTCCTGCTGCTTCTCTCCTTCTGGATTACTGGTGTTTTTTCAAGTGACCACCTGCGTCCAAATCACTTGGAAAACTTGTGAAAATGCAGATCACTGGGCCTCTCTCCAGCCACAGAATTAGACTCTTTGAATGTGGGTTCCAGGTGTTTTACAAGCAGCCCAGGTGATTCTGATGTACAGTGATGTTGAGAACTGTGTTCTAATCCAGTCTCTGTGCTGTCCCCAGATTGTCTTCAAAGACCAAGTCTGACCATGTCACTCCCGCTGAGGACAACCCAGGAGGCCCCGCCTACGGGATAGGTTCCAAGTTACCAGGCCTGGTAGTCAGGGCCCTTCATGAGCTGGCCATTGCCTGCAGCAGCCTCTTTCCCCACCGCTCTCCCTTGAACCTGGGTTTCAGCCCTGTCTCACAACTATGATGTGCTCAACACTGTGCATTCTCTCTTACCCCTCCTGGCTATGATAAACTTTGAGGGCCAATCCAAGTGTCTCTTTTTTGAAGCCACCTGTGACTCGCTCCTCTGTACACCACAGTGGAAAGACTTGGGAGTCAGACAGACTTAGCTTGCAATCTAAGCTCTGCCACTTCCTGGCTATGTGACCTTAGGAAATCCTTGATTTCTCTGGGTTTCAGTCTCATCATCTAGAGAATGAGGGTAAGAGCAGTGTCTCTTGCGACTGTGAGGTGTGAATGGAGACCTTAGCACCACAGGGAGGCCAAGCTTTACCTCTTTCCTCTTAGGGTCTGGCTGGATCTGAGAACTAAATTGACACAAGACAGATTAATAGGAGAAAAGTATACAGCTGATCCTTGAACAACATGGGTTTGAACTGTGCGGGTCCACTTATATGTGGATATTTTTCAATAAATACTGTAAATGTATCTTCCTTGTGATTTGCTTAATAACATTTTCTTTTTTCTAGCTTTCTTTATTGTAAGAATATAGTATATAATACATGTAACAGAAAATATATGTTACTTGACTATGTTATCAGTAAGGCTTCTGGTCAACAGTAGGCTATTAATAGGTAAGTTTGGGAGGAGTCAAAAGTTATATGCAGATTTTCAATTGCATAGGGGGGGTCAGCACCTCTAACCCCCACATTGTTCAAGATTCGACTGTATAGATTTTTACGTGTACATGGGAGCCCCATAAGAAAATGAAGACCCAGAGAAGTGGCCAGGCCTAAGTGTTTATATACAAGGTTGAATGAAGAGAGACAGTTGTGGAAAATAACTAAATATATGGGGAGACTAAAGACAAGAGGTTTTTTTGTTTGTTTGTTTTTTAAAGATTTTTATTGGGGA
>NW_017731592.1:1814520-1841782 GCF_001890085.2 Hipposideros armiger
ATCATTGCGCTCTTCCCGGGCGAGGCAGATCAGTCACTGGCTTCTGGACGGCCTCTCACTGCAGCTGCTGGCCGCTCACGCTGGCTGCTGGCTACACACGGTAGCCCATGGCAACCCACTGCAGCAGGGGCTACAGCCTACGCTGTCACCGGCAACTCACATCAGCCCAGCTCCAGGTTAAGCTGTTGTTCAGCATCTTAGCTGTAGAGGGCAGCATCACTAGCCCTCATATGTGGGATCCGAACCGGGGCCCTCTGGAGTCCCAAGCCAGCTCTTAACCAACGTGCCACTCGGCTGGCCCGAGATAAGAGTTTTTTTGTTTGTTTGTTTTTAGCAAGATCTGTTTATACAAATTTCTCTTGGCCTTCACTTCCCACCTCTGTTGATAAGAGTCTTCCCTCCTGGTATGGAGAGAGCATCTTTCATGGGAGTCTTATCTCCTGCTTTCAGGAAGAGTGCCCTTCTGTACCAGCTGTTTTTTTCAAGTACCTTTAGCTCAATAATTCTTATGCCAAAGTGGCATATTTTGGGGTGGCATATTCTGCCTTTAGCACAGTGCCTGGCACATGCAATTTCTGGCAATTAAGTTCGAGACTGTTGCTAACCTTTTTGATATCATTATGAATTTGTACCAATTGGACAAACAGTTAACCAAGTTTACTATTTGGAAGTGCTGAAAAGGCTGCTTGAAAAAGTTAGATGAAAAAGACCTGAACTTTTCTCCAACAATTCATGGCTCTTGCATCATGACAATGCACCAGCTCACACGGCACTGTCTGTGAGGGAGTTTTTAGCCAGTAAACAAATAACTGTATTGGAACACCCTCCCTATTCATCTGATCTGGGCCCCAGTGACTTCATTTTTTACCCGAAGATAAAGGAAATATCGAAAGGAAGACATTTTGATGACATTCAGGACATCAAGGGTAATATGACGAGAGCTCTGACGGCCATTCCAGAAAAAGAGCTCCAAAATTGCTTTGAAGGGTGGACTAGGTGCTGGCATAGGTGCATAGCTTTCAAGGGGAGTACTTTGAAGGTGACTGTAGTGGTATTCAGCAATGGGGTATGTAGCACTTTTTCTAGGATGAGTTCGTGAACTTAACTGTCAGACCTCGTGCAGTAGGATGTTCGTACACAAGAGCTCCTTAACAAAGCCTTGGCCAAGATAGGGTTACAGGCCAGGACCTCTTGAAATACTCTGATAATTAATGCAGCCTGCCCTGTCAGAAGTCAGCTAATAAAATTATTTATCACGGAAACAACGACATCATCACAACAATGAGGTCATCTCCACTGTCTTGGCAATAATAGCTCCATTATAGAGCACTCTGACTCCGGGTTTGTCCCTCCCATTCCCCTGCACCCACTGCCCTAGAGTGACTTTTCTAATAGGCATGATAATGTAACTTAGGGTTTTAGTAACTTCCCATTCCAAAGTGGCATTCCGTTTATGTACTTTTGACTTATACCCTTTCCCAGTTTCCCACTGAAAGAGTCAAACCGAATAGGAAAAATTCTTCTGTATCACTGGAAGTTAGGAAGGGTCTCGCCTGCACGCCTGAGACTATACAGTCATTCAAGAAATCATTCAGATTAGAGCAGAGTATGGACATGGAGACTGCTAGTGACACCCATTCCCACACACCTTAGTCCCACTGGTATCTCTTGACTTAGAGTGGGGCCAAGAAATGATACCCTAGTGGTCTGCGAGAGATGTGAACTCCAATAGGCTTGGAACCCACGCCCAGGAACCTGAGTCTGTGGGGAATGGGGATCTTGCATAATGCCCATGACGGCAGTGAGGTCTGGAAGAAGGTGAGAGGGTAGCTTCTCAAAGGTAGTTAATTGGGGAGGAGGACTGTTTTAGTGACAAATTACACCGAAACTTAGTGGCTTAAAACAAAAATTGACATTTAAAATCTCACATACTAGTTTCTGTGGGTCAAGAATCTGGGAAGAGCTTTGCTAACTGGCTTTGGCCCAGGGTCTCTCACGAGGTACAGTCATGATGTCACTGGGGCTGCATCATCTGAAAGCGTTGATGGGGCCGGAGGGTCTCCTCCCAAGATGGCTCTCTCACATGGCTGCTGGAGTGCCTGGGTGGCGGGATGGCTGGCTTCCCTCAGGTGATTGATCCAAGCCAGAGCAAGGCAGAGGTGCAATGCCTTTGTGACCTAGCCTCGGAAGTCACTTGTTGTCATTTCAGCCTCATCCTATTAGTTACACAGATCAACACTGTTCAGTGTGAGAAGGGACCACATGGGACCATGGAGACCAGTTAAAGAATGATCATTAGGGGCTGTCTTGGAGACTGGCTACCACAGGAATGCTGTCTCAAGCATGCTTGGGTTACCAAGACAGGGGAAAAGGAGAGGTCCCCCTACTCCAAACAAAACATTATATAAAATTTAGATACATTGTTCAGCTTGAAAAAAAGGAAGGGGCACCTTCAGGGCCAGGAGAAAGAGGTACATTCTTGCAGCAAGCGAGCCTTGAAGGCCTGCAGCTAACAATGGTCCCTTAGAGGCTTGGGTTTACACCTGACCTCATGCTGCGCTGGGAGGTATTCATTCCTGGCTTTGGGCAACAACATAGTGCACAGTGGCCTTGACCTATAGGATATTATACTAGTCTACCACATGGATAACATCAGGCTGACAGGAACAGCTTGGATTCCCCCCCATCAGAAAAAGTTACATGTCTTTTAATGTTCCTATTAATTGGCTTGTTCCTATTAACCATGCCAAGATTGTCCTCCTTCCTGTGGTAGGTCCGCCACTCAGTCACCCTAGCCAGTCTCAGGATAGGACCCTGGAAAGCTTGAGGAATCTCCAGAAGTACCCATTTTTCTCCAGCTACTGTTGCTGCCGGAGCTCCACTGTGTGGCCAGGAGACCAGCTGGAGTGTCCTTGGGAAGCTGGGGCTCTGCCCCCATCGCTCTGGTTTCTACCACTTCTGCTGCCATCAGTGGCTCTGGGAGGAGGGAGAGCAGTGGGAGTGTCCAGGACGTGGCTCACCTTGGCCATCTCCTTGAAGAAAGAAGCAGCTCTTCCCCATTAGAGCCTCTAGAGCAGCGGTTCTCAACCTTCCTAATGCCGCGACCCCTTAATACAGTTTTTCATGTTGTGGTGACCCCCAACCATCAAATTATTTTCGTTGCTACTCTATAACTGTAATTTTGCTACTGTTATAAATCGTAATGTAAATATCTTTTTGTTTTCCAATGGTCTTAGGCGACCCCTATTAAAGGGTCGTTCGACCCCCAAAGGGGTCGCGACCCACAGGTTGAGAACCGCTGCTCTAGAGGCTCTCTGATGCTGGCCTGGACCACACTGGTGGCTTTGAACTTGAAAGACTTCCTTTCCTTCATTCCAAAACGCACCTGAATTTTGTATCCCAGAAGAGGGACATCCTGTGGGAAGATGGGAGGAAACAAATCTGGCTACATTTTCTTCTGCAGATAAGTCTTTGCAGTTAGTAACAGGGGTGACAACCTCCATCCAAAAATCCTTTCTTGGAGGGCACCTTGTGCTAGGGACACCCCACACTTCTAGCCTGGGCCTCTAAGGCTGAGATTTCCACGTACAAGATTACCTACCCTTCGCAGAGCCTGGAGCACGGAGAGGGCATTTTCTCGTTGCCTTGTCTGGCAACTGCTGCCTGTTCTCTGGGCATTCTTTATATGGGTAATATCTTTATTTCCCATGGGTGAGTCCTCTGGGTTACCCAAGTCATCAGATACGTCCAAGACATCCCAGTTCTCAGCTTGACCTTCTGCATATCACCCAGAGTGAAAGCCAAAGTCCTCAGCATGGTCTACAAGGCTTTTCCTGATTCCCTCCTACTCCTGAGCTTCTCCTCTCCCCTTGCTCGCTCTGCCCCAGCCGCTGGGGCCTTTGTTCCCCATACTTCCACCTCAGGGCCTTTGCACTTGCTGTTCCCTCTGCAAGGAATGTGGTGGCTGACCAAGGATGGGTGGTGGAGTCTTCTGCCCATGATGTGGGCAATAAGGGATGTGTCTGCAGAGAATTTAAAAACAATGACACCAAGTAAAAGTTGGTCTGCATTTTACTATCATCACCATGGCACTGGCCATTCTGCACAATCATACTGATAAAATACTACCCCCTGAAAAAAATCTTCTATTCATTTAAGTTCTCAACAATTGCTATGGTTACTGATGAGTTTTAATGACACATATGCAGGTTTTGATTATTTACCCTGCAATAAACCTAAACGTGTCCTACTTGGAAGTTAATTGAGAAAACTCCCAGTTATACTGTTACAACACAGCCCCCACCCCTCCTTAAACACAAGCTGACAAGCATTCATTTCAAGAGTGAGATTGTAACAGTTCAGAATGGTTCGAGCTTTGTTCAAGTCTCTAACCCCTGTGATAGTACGTCCTGGGGTTTAAACAGAAGGTTTGAAATAAACAATCATAGTCTAATGACTTTAAAGACAAAGAAACAGAACTTGAGTTACTTTAATTCTGTCATTCTACATGTGACCACATTTATTTCTAACATGTAAAACAAAGAGAGAAAGAGTGCAAACTGTGAGATGTGATACTCTTGTTTGGTTTTAGTTCGCATATGAAGTGTGTATTGAATATGATTAATATCTTTAAATTGATACTTGTTTTTAAATTGTTAACTTTTGTTTTAAAACTAAAAAAAATCCCAAGAAATTAAAATATTACATTGGTGGTATGATTTAATAGTTTCCATAAACCTTTAACAGATGTTTAATTAATTAATTTTATTTTCAAATTGTGGTAAAATACGTACAACATAAAATTTACCGTTTTAACCATTTTTAAGTGTATGGTTCAGTGGCATTAAGTACATTCACACTGTTGTGCAGCCATCACCACCGTCCATCCACAGAAAACTTTTTTCATCTTGCAAAACTGAAACTCTGTTCTCATTAAACACTAACTGCCCATTTCCCCTCCCCCAGCCCCTGGGAACCCTTGTTCTACATTCATTCTCTGTGAATTTCACTCTTCTAAGTGGAATCATGCAACAAAATTTTTGGTTTTCCTCAAATTTACTTACTAGTTAATTTACTAACTAATAATAACTGTACAATTATTTACATACAATATTATTAAATTAGACTATGAGAAAAACAGCCCCTGACATCTGGGAGGTGTCCTGGCACTAACAGTCCTTGGTGTTCTCCCGTTGAACATGACCAATTTCACAGAACATCAACCTCAGACAAAGTCACTGGGTGACTATGATGGAACAAGAATATAAGTCCCTACTCAATAATCAGGTCTGACCACAGACAAAAACATGAGCATTGTCCAAACCTCCCCGAGTGACCAAACATCCTCCCATCCGGGCTCATATGAGTGACTGCTGCTTCTTTACCAATCACAACTTTAGCCTTCATTCGTTCCTCCTTCCTTACAGGTCAGATTTATTAAGATACCCAATCATAGATTACCCCTGCTTCTTGGCAGCCTCCAATCCAGAGCAAAGCCCCATTTCCTTGAACCATCCCCCAAACACCTAACATGAGCCCTAATCCCATAACAAATGCTTTCCAACACTCTCTTACTGAGTTGCCGCCTGGTGCTCCTTCGAGGTATGTTCTCCCTTGCTGCAATGAGAGATAAACCCCAGTTATTCACTTGCAGGTGAGGTTCTGGTGGCCTTTGGTTGGAGGACGTTGACAGAAAAGGAGATTCACCAAGATTCAGTGAAAGCCCTCACCACCTCGGAGCAGGACTCTTGCATCACTAACAGCGTGTGCATTTGAGACCCTGTGTCTCTACCTGCTTGAGGTATGCCCATGTCCAAGGCGGGAGGCAAGTTTATGCTGAACTGAGCGCTGATATTTTGTTGAAACCCTTCAGCATTGAGTTTATTTTGTTTTACTAGGAATAAAGCCTCGTGGGACTGTTTTGGTTATCAGATTTGATTTGTACCATTCCTTGGTAAAATGGCTTTCTAGCCTTCTTACACTTATTGTATGGTCTATCTGCCGGTCTAGTGTCTTGAGTGTTATTGTATATAAGATAAAAATTGTTTTTTTCAGGCCGGCTGAATAGCTCAGTTGATTAAGAGCGCGAGCTCTGAGCAACAGAGTCACGGGTTCGATTCCCACATGGGCCAGTGAGCTGCGCCCAAGCTGAGCTGGCCGCTGAGCTGCCAACCGGTGGCAGGATGGCTCAGCTGGTGAGAGCACGTGCTCCTAACAACAAGGTTGCCAGTTCAACTCCCGCATGGAAGGTGGGCTACACCCACCTGCAACTAAGATTGAACATGACACCTTGAGCTGAGTGGCCGCAAGCTGCCGGTGGGAGTCCGGATGGTAACTAGACTTGGAGCTGAGCTAGCTGCGCCCTCCACAACTAAGATTGAAGGACAACAACTTGGCTGTTCCCCTTCCGGAATTTCCCAACACCGTTTCCCTTCCCCAATTCCCCAATAAAAATATAAAAATAAAAATAAATTTGTTGTTGTTTTTGTTTTTTGTTGGTGTTTTTATTATTATTTTCTCCTTTTTTGTTTTTGAACATTCTTTTTTAATTGAGATATAATGACATAATATTATATTGTTTTTAGGTGTACAACATGATTTTATACACACACACACACACACACACACACACTGTATTTTGCTGTGTATAATGTGCTCCCGTGTATAATGCACATCCACGTTTTTGGCCCAAACTTTCAGGGAAAAAAGTCTTCCATTTTAATTTTTTAGTACTACCCTTGTATAATGTGCATCCTTATTTTTCACTCACAAATTTGGGCAAAAAAGTGTGCATTATACATGGCAAAATACAGTATAATCTGATCTCAAAATTATCATCACAATAAGCCTAGGTAACATCCATTACCACACACAGTTACAACTTTTTTTCTTGTGATGAGAACTTTTAAGATCTACTCTCTTAGCAACTTTCAAACGTACAGTGCAGTATTGCTAACTATGGTCATGATGATGTACATTCCATCCCCAGGATTACTTATTTTATAACTGGAAGTTTGTACCTTTGACCCCCTTCAGCCATTTTGCCCACCCCCATACCCCCAACTCTGGCAACCACAAACCTGTTCTCTGTATTTTTTTTTATTCCACATATAAGTGAGAGCATATCATATTTGTCTTTCTCCATCTGGCTTAATTCACTTACATAATGCCTTCTGGGTCCACCCATATTGTTGCAAGTGGCAGGATTTCCTTCTTTTTTAAGTAATATTCCTGAATGTGTGTGTGTGTATCACAATTTCTTTATTCATCCATCTATGGACATTTAGGTTGATTCTATGTCTTGGCTATTGTAAATAATGCTGCAATGAACATGAGGGTGCATATGTCTTTTCAAATTAGTTATTTCCTTTTCTTCAGATAAATACCCAAAAATGGGATTGCTGGATCATATGGTAGTTCTATTTTTAGTTTTTTGAGGAAACTCCATACTGTTTTCCATAGTGACAGTACCAATTTACATTCCCACCAACAGTGCACAGGGGTTCCCTTTTCTCCACATCCTCGCCAACACTTATTTCTTGAAGATGAAAATTCTATAGGGAGAGATGGGCATAAATGTGATAAGTCTGTTCTACAGGTGACCCAAGTGTCCTTTGGACATGCTTCATCTTAGGTCACTGTTTCAAATCCTTGTAAAGATTTCTTCCTTGATCTTGTCCTTGTGTCCCTGAGAACTATTTTGTGTAGTTTAATCTGCCCAGAGTTAGGAGGTTGTGTCTGGCCCTGGTGGTGATGAGTGATTGGCTTTTGGCCAAGCTCCAGGGAAATAATATCACAAATTTACCATCCTACTGGACCATTCAGCTCCATGGGCTCTTTTAAAACTGTGCCTCTTCCAGGTCGAACACTTACCTGCAGCATGTTCTCTCAGTATAACGTCTCCAACGTGTACATTTAGTTCTCTAATTGGTACAATTTCATCTGTGACAATTTGGAATCGCAAAGACCACCTTGGGGAGCTTCTCATATTAAAACGATTGTTCGTTTAAGAGATACCTTAGAACAAAAAGCAAAGCAACCCTCATGAAGAGATGTTCTTATTTACTGATTAATTTTGTGGTTTCTTCTGTTTTCCGATACCCAAACTTTTTTCTCTCCCCTTGCAAAGGAAACGTGTGTAGGCTTTTACAACGACAATTTCATGTTGGTCTAAAGCCAGGTGCTTCTCACTTTTTTTTCTCTCGCTCCCTTATTCACTCTCTTGGGAAATTTTAAAGACTAACCATTTTTTTAAACCCCCAAACATTTGGTTATGGTCACACTCCAGGAAGATTTAATCCAAATAACCAGTAAAAGATGTCTAAAACAAAGAAAGAAAAAGTTACTCAACTGTGTTTCTTTATGTGTGTGTGGTCACTCAAAAATAAATAGCCTTTGTTACAAAATAAGAAAAAGCCTTAATCCCAAGATAAAAGAGCTTTTGGCATGATTGAGAGTCATTAAAAAGTAGTTTACCACATAAAAATAATATCAGCACAATGTTTGGGTTTGTACAAGACTAGGGGTAAATTTCTCATGATTTAAACTTTCCAAATTTCCTGATTGATTTTATTAATTAAGTTACCACTGTTTCCATAACTTGTTATGGTCATAGTTTCATTTAACTACATGAAATTATAATAATGGATGTTGTTTTTATTGTGGTAAAGTATACATAACATAAAATTTGCCATTTTAACCAATTAAATTTTCAATTACAGTTGACATTCGCTATTACTTTATAGTCAATAATATAATAATTATGTATAGTGCCAGGTGGGGGGATCGCTTCATTAATTATATAGCTGTCTAGCCACTGTGCCGTACACCTGAAATTAATATAATATTGAATGACATTTTGATCATTTTTAAATGTATAGTTCAGTGGCATTAAGTGCATTCACATTGTTGTACAACTAATACCACCATCCATTTCTACAACTTTTCATCATCCCATACTGAAACTCTGGACTCATTAAACAATAACTCCCCATTCTCCCCTTCCACCAGCCCCTGGTAACTATTGTGCTACCTTCTGTTTCTAGGTACCTCTTATAAGTGGAATCATGCAATGTCTGTCCTTTTGTGTCTGGCTTATTTCATTTAGCACAATGTCCTCAAGGTTTACTCATGTTGTAGAGTATGTCAGAATTTCCTTATTTTTAATGCTAAATAATATCCGATTGTATGTGTACTCCACATTTTGTTTATCCATTCATCTGTTTATGATGGACATTTGGGTTCCTTTCACCTTTAGCTATTGTGAATAATGACGCTATGAACATTGGTGTACAAATATCTGAGTCCCTGCTTTCATTTCTTTTGTGTATATACCCAGAAGAAGAATTACTGGGTCATATGGGAATTCTATATTTAACTTTTTTAAGAACTGCCATACTATTTTCCAGAGCAGCTGCACCATTTACATTCCCACCAGCAATGCACAAGGGTTCCAATTTTCCACATCCTTACCAACATTGGTTCTTTTCTGTTTTGTTTTTTTAACACAAGCCATTCTAATGGGTGTGATGTGATATCTCATTGTGGTTTTAATTTGCATTTCCCTGATGATTAGTGATGTTGAGCATCTTTCTATATGTATTGGCCATTTGTATGTCTTCTGTGGAGAAATGTATATTCAAGGTCTTTACTGATTGTTAAACTAGGTTGTTTTTTGTTGTTATGTTGTAGGAGTTCTTTTTTATATTTTAGATATTAATCTATTATCATATATGTATATGATTTTTAAAATATTTTCTCCCATTCTGTGATTTGCCTTCTCACTCTGTTTATTATGTTTTTCTATGCACAGATGTTTTTAATTTTCAACAGTCCCATTTATTTTTTTCTTTTGGTGTCATATCCAAGAAATCTTTGTCAAATCCAGTCATGAAGTTTTTCCCCTATGATTTCTTCTAAGAGTTTTATAGTTTTAACTCTTATGTTGGGGTCTTTGAACCATTTTTAAAAATTAATTTCTTTAATTTACATTATTAAAATTTTATTGAATTAACTTTTAATTGTGGTAAAGACATAAAGTTTACCCCCTTAATTTTCAAGTATACCATTCAGTAATGTTAAGTATATTCACATTGTTGTGCAACTGATGTTTAGAACTTTTCATCTTACAAAACTGAAACTCTGTACCCACTGAACAATTCCCCATTTCCCCCTGTCCCAGTCCCTGGCTACAACCATTCTCCTTTCTGTGTCTATGAATTTGACTACTTTTAGATACTTTATATAAATGGCATCACATAGTATTTGTCTTTTGTGACCTGGCTTACTTCACTTAACACAATGTCCTCAAGGTTTATCCATGTTATAGCATGTGACATGATTTCCTTCCTTTTTAAGGTTGAATAACATTCCATTGTACATACGTACCACATTTTATTAATCCATTCATTCCTCAACGGATACTTGGTTTGCTTCCATCTCTTGGCTATGGTGAATAATGCTGCTATGAACATGGGTATGCGAATATCTTTTTGAGATTCTGCTTTCAATATTTTTTTGATATATGCCTAGCAGTAGGATTGCCAGATCACATGATAATTCTAATTTTAGTTTTTGAGGAACTACCATACTATTTTCCATAGTGTTGTACCATTTTACATTCCCACCAACAATGCACAGGGGTTCCAATTTCTCCACATCCTGGCCAGCACTTGTTTTCTGTTTTTTGATGGTGGCCATTCTAAAGATGTGAGGTGATATCTCATTGGGGTTTTTTTCCCTTTTAAATACACTTTATTTTTAGAAACGTTATAGGTTCACAGCAAAATTGAGCAGAAAGTGCAGAGAGTTGCTACAAACCCTCTGCCCTCATAGATGCACAGCCTCATCCACTTTTAACGTCTCACACCAAAGTGGTACATTTGTTAAAGTCGATGAACCTACATTGACATATCATTATCACCCAGAGTCCATAGTTTACATTAAGGCTCACTGTTAGTGTTTTATGTTCTATGGGTTTTGACAAATGTGTAATGACATGTAGCCATCATTATAGTATCATACAGAGTAATTTCACTGCCCTAAATATCTTCTGTGCTCTGCCTATTCATCCCTCCCTTCTTCCTCCCTCCTAACCTCTGGCAACCACTGATCTTTTTACTGTCTCCATAGTTTGCCTTTTCCCGAATTCCATATAGCTGGAACCATACAGTATGTAGCCTTTTCAGATTGGCTTCTTTCAGTTAATAATGTACATTTAAGTTTCCTCCATGTCCTTTTATGGCTTGATAGCTTATTTCTTTTTAGCACTGAATAACATTCCATTTTCTGATGTACCAAAGTTGATTTATCCATCCACCTACTGAAGGACATCTTGGTTACTTCCAAGTTTTGGTAACTATGAATCAAGCCACTGTAAACATCTTATGCAAGTTTTTGTGTGGATGTAAGTTTTCAACTCATTTGGGTAAATATCAAGGAGCATGCTTGCTGGATCATATGGCAAAAGTATATTTAATTTTGTAAGAAACCACCAAACAGTTGTCCAAATGGCTGCACCGTTTTGCGTCCCCACAACAACGAGTGAGAGCTCCTGCTGCCGCATCGTCCCAGCGTTTGGTGGTGTCAGGGTTTGGGATTTTGGCCATTCTAATAGGTATCTCATTTTTGTTTTAATTTGCATTTCCTTGATAACATGATGTGGAGCATCTTTTCATAGCTTATTTGCCATCTGTATATCTTCTTTGATGAGGTGTCTACTTAGGTCTTTTGCCCATGTTTTAATTGGGTTGTTCATTTTCTTATTGTTGAGTTCTAAGTGTTCTTTGTATATTTTGGATAATCAAATATGGCTTTTGCAAATACAGGAATACCTTGAAGAAACTGAGAGTTTGGTTCCAGACTACCACAATAAAGCAAATATCACCATTGAGTGGGTCACATTAATTTTTTGGTTTCCCAGTACATATAAAGTTACGTTTACACTATACTGTAGTCTATTAAGCGTGCATTAGCATTACATCTGAAAAAAAAACAATGTACATATTTTAGTTAAAATCTACTTTATTGGTAAAAAAAAATACTAACCATCACCTGAGCTTTCAGTAAATTATAAGAGGCAAGAGGCTTAGTATTCAGCCCGTTTCAGCTTTTGACATGCCTTCCTCACTAAACTTAATAATTTCTAGCTTTTGATTTAAAGTGAGAGACATGTGGCTCTTCCTTTCACTTGAACACTTAGAGGACATTGTAGGGTTATTAATTGGCCTGATTTCAAAATTGCTGTGTCTCAGAGAATAGGAAGGCCTGGAGAAAGTGAGAGAGATGGGGGACAGCCAGTCAGTGGAGCAGTTAGAACACACACAACATTTATCAATGAAGTTCACTGTCTTAAATGGGCGCAGTTCATGGCACCCCAAAACAATTACAATAGTAAATCAAAGATCGCTGATCACAGATCATCATAACAAATACAATAATGAAAAAGTTTGAAATTTTTTGAGAATTACCAAAATGTGACATAGGGACATGAAATGAGCAAATGCTGTTGGAAAAACGGCACCAAAAATAGACTTGCTCAAAGCCAGTTGCCACAAAACAAACGTTTAATTTGTAAAAAAACAAAAACAAAAATAAAAAACATAGTATCTGCAAAATGCAATAAAGCAAGCACAATAGTATGAGGTATTGCCTGTATTATGAATAATGCTGCAATGAAGATAGAGTTGCAGATATCTCTTCAAGATAGTGATGTCATCCTCTTCAAATATATATGCAGAAGTTGAATTACTGGGTCATATGGTAGTTCTATTTTTAATTTTTTGAGGAATCTCCAAACTGTTGTAAGCAGTGGCTGTACCAGTTTACATTCCCACCAACAGTGCACACGGATTCTCTTTTCTCCGCATCCTCTCCAACACTTGTTATCTTTATCTTTTTTTTTTTGTAAGATTTTATTGGGGAATTGGGGGAGGGAACAGTGTTGGGGAAGGGGAATATTGTGTTTTTCCAGGACCCATCAGCTCCAAGTCAAGTTGCTGTCCTTCAGTCTTAGTTGTGGAGGGTGCAAGCTCAGCTCCAAGTCCAGTCGCCACCTTCAATCTAGTTGCAGGGGGCGGGGGGTGGGGGTGGTGGGCATAGTCCACCATCACATACGGGAGTCTAACCAGACACCTTGTTGTTAAGAGCACGTGCTCTCACCAGCTGAGCCATCCGCCTGTCCGTTGGCAGCTCAGCTGCAGCTCAACTCCAGTGCAGCTCACTGGCCCATGTGGGAATCAAACTGGCAATCCTGTTGCTCAGAGCTTGCACTATAACCAACTGAGCCACCCGGCCGGCCCCTGTTGGGAGGTTTTTTTATTACTGATTCAATCCCCTTAATTGTTATTGGTCTGTTCAAACATCCTATTTTTCCATAATTCAGTCTTGGTAGGTTGTATGTTTCTGGGAATTTATCCATTTCTTCTAGATTATCCATTTTGAGGGCATATAATTGTTCATAGTAGTCTCTTATGATCTCTGTATTTCTGTGGTATCAGTTGTAATGTCTCCTCTTTCATTACTGATTTCATTTATTTGAGTGTTCTCCCCTTTTTTCTTAGCCTAGGTAATGGTTTATTAATTTTATAATTTAAAACAAAACAAACAAAACAACAGCTCTTAGCTCTATTGATCTTTTCTATTTTTTTCCTGGTCCTTACTTCATTTATTTCTGCTCTGACCTTTTTATTTACTTTCTTCTGTTAACCTTGGGCTTAATTTATTTTTATTCTAGTTCTGTGAGGTGTAAAGTTAGGTTGTTTATTTGAAATCTTTTCTTTTTCTTAATGTAGGTGTTTATTACTATAAACTTCCTTTTACAAATTGGTTTTGCTGCATCCCATAAGTTTAGGCATATTTTGCTTCCATTTTTGTTCAAGATATATTTTTAAATTTCCCTGTTGATTTCTTCTTTGATCCATTGATTTTTCAGGTGTGTGTTTTTTCTTTTCCACCCATTTATGAATTTTCCAGTTTTCCTCCTGTTATTGATTTCTAGTTTCAAACAACTGTGATCAGAAACAATTCTTGGTATGATTTCAATCTTCTTAAATTTGCTAAGACTTGTATTGTGACCTATCATGATCTATCCTGGAGAATGTTCTTGAGAACATTATTGTGTGCTTGAGAAGAATGTGTATTCTGCTCTTTTGGATGCAATGTTGTTTATATGTCTCTTAGGTTAATTTTCATCTAACATATAGTTCAAGCCCAATGTTTACTGATTTTCTGTCTGGATGATTTATTCATTGTTGAAAGTAAGGCACTGAAGTCCCTTACTATTTTCGTATTGTTGTCTATTTCTCTCTTCAGATCTCTTAATATTTAGTTGCTTAATGTACATAAGTGTTCCAGTGTTGGATGCATATATATTTATGATTGTTATATGTTCTTGATAAGTTGACACCTTTATCACTATATAATGATCTTTTTTTTAATTATAGTTTTGGTTTAAAGTCTATTTTGCTAACTATGAGTATAGTTACCACTGCTATCTTTTGGTTTCCAGTTGCATGGAGTACCTTTTTCCATCCCTTCGCTTTGAGCCTATGTGCATCCTTAAAGCTGAAGGGATTCTCTTGTAGGCAACATATAGTTGGGTCTCATTTTTAATCCATCCAGCCACTCTATGCCTTTTGATTGAAAAATTTAGCCCATTTACATTTAGAGTAATTATTGATAGGTAAGGACACATTAATGCCATCTTATTTTCTGGGTGCTTTATACATACTTTGTTTCTTTCTTACTTTCTTGCTGCCTTCCTTTAAGAAATGATGGATGTCTGTAGTGGTATGCTTTGATTTCCTTCTGCTTATCTTTTGGGTATCTACTATAAGGTTTTGCTTTGTGTTTACCATTGCCTTTCATAAAACATCTTAGAGATATAAGTCTATTTTATACTGATAACTTATCTTCAATGACATACAAAAATTCTGCTCTTTTTTCCCCCTTTTTATGGTTTTGATGTAACAATTTACCTCTTTTTATACTGTGTACACTTTAACAAATTATTGTAGGTGTAGTAATTTTAATACTTTTGTCCATTAACCTGTATAGTAAAGTGATTAATATACCACCATATTACAATATTGGAGTATACTGAATTTGATTACATACCTACATTTTTCAGTGCGATGTATATTTTCATGTTGCTTAGTAGCGTCCTTTCATTTCAGTTTGAATAACTCCTTTCAGGATTTCTTGTAGGGCAGGTCTAGTGGTGATAAACTCACTCAGCTTTTGCTTGTCTGGGAAAGTCCTTATCATCCCATTTCTGAAGAACAGCTTTGCCAGATATTCTTTTTTTTAAAGATTTTATTGGGGAATTGGGGGAGGGGAACAGCGCTGGGGAATTGGGAGAAGGGGAACAGACAGGTTGCTGTCCTTTTCTTCTTCAGTCTAGTTGTGGAGGACGTTGCTTCACTGGCCCAAGTTGTCACCATCATTGCGCTCTTCCCGGGCGAGGCAGATCAGTCGCCGGCTTCTGGCGGCCGCTCACTGTGGCTGCTGGCCGCTCACGCTGGCTGCTGGCTACACACGGTAGCCCATGGCAACCCACTGCAGCAGGGGCTGCAGCCTACGCCGGGACTCAGGGCAGCCCAGCTCCAGGTTGAGCTGTTGTTCAGCATCTTAGCTGTGGAGGGCGGTGTCACTGGCCCTCATATGTGGGATCCGAACCGGGGCCCTCTGGTGTACCAAGCCAGTTCTTAACCATCGCGCCACTCAGCCGGCCCTATTATTTCTTTAAATATACTTTCTGCCCTCTTTCCCTCTCTTCTGAGATTCTAATAACTCACAGATTGTTTCTTTTGCTGTTATCCCATAAATCACATAGTCTTTCTTCACTCTTTTTCATTCTTTTTAGTTTGTTCTCCTCTGACTGTATAATTTTAAAGGTCCTGTAATCTAATTCAGATTCTTTCTTCTGCTTAATCAAGTCTGATGTTGATGCTTTCTATTGCATTTTCATTTCGTTCACTGTATTCTTTAGCTCTAGAATTTTGGTTTGGTTCTTTTTTATCATCAAGCTCTCTCTCTCGCTCTCGCTCCCTTTCTTTCTCTTTGTTAAACTTCTCATTTTATTTGTGTTTCGTTTTCCTGATGTGGTTCAAATGTCTTTCTATGTTTTCTTGTAGGTCATTGAGATACCTTAAAACAGGTATTGTAACTTCTTTATTAGGTAAATCACCTACCTCCATGTATTGGCATTGGTTACCAAAAAATTATTGTGATCCTTTGGTGGTGTCACATTTCCTGTTCTTTTAAGTCTTGTGCTGCTGTACTCACATTTGAAGTAGTAGTCACTTCCTCCAGGCTTTACTCTTTGATTTTGGGAGAAAATTACCTTCTATTAGCCTTGCTAGTGGTTCTGAGGCTCTCTCAGACCTTCTATGGATATGCCTGCTACATACTTCTTGATCCATCTTGTGGCAGGAGTCTTAAGCTCATATGCCTTCTCTCAATCCTGCAGTGCACCAGGCCAGATGCTTATAGGTTCCCTTTTGCTATGGTGGAGCTAAAACTCAGATTTGTGGTCTCTCCCCTGGCTGGCAGATTTAGGCCAGCTTTCTGCATATGCACACTAGCTGTCTGCCAAAGCTTTCTCTCACTGTCATCAGGAGCACACACAGGTCGCTAGCCACAGGGTGTGTGTGTGTGTGTGTGTGTGTGTGTGTGTGTGTGTGTGTCTCTGTAGGTGAGGCACACAGAGCACTGGCAGTGCCTGTGGGCCTTGGTGGGGAGGGGAACAGGTCTACAGGTGCAGTGTCCCTGACAGCTCATGGGTAGGCTTTTTTTCTTTTCTTTTTTAGAACAAAACAGGTATATTTCTATTGGACTACCTGATACAGAGGATAGTGTGGTATGGATGGATAGTAGGAATCACAAATAATACAAATATATTTTATTTGAAATAAACATAAATGCTTACACAGGTCAGCAGTTCACTTGGAAACAAATTTTTGATTGACTGTATTATTGAGCAAAAACAAAGCCGATATACAAACACCCTTCTTTTTCGACATGTATGAGTATATAGAGATAGGTAGGAAGACTATTCAGTTTTTTAAAAAACTGGCCTTCCTTAAGGCCTGGTCATAGGACTGTAAGAAGTGTAAATGAATCCACCATTTCAGTTGTCATATCATATCCATGTCACCTGTGTATTCTGAGATCACACATACACCTGCCAATATACCTGGGAAGGGTTGTTATATCAGTTACATTTGATTCTTGGAAGGCAGGACTGAGGAAAAGTAATTTGGAACAAGTTTTACATCCTATTTAGAACAAATCACTAGTATTCCCTTAAATAACAGGTTACAATAGAAAGATACTTCCTGGAAATTATCCTTTTCACTTTGGTTCATTTTTAGGTTTTGTTTGTGATTTATATAGTTGTTTGATCCATTTGCTTATAGTACAATCCTGCCACAAAGTATTACAGAACAAGATACCTATTATTTCTTCAACATCTGCATTTTTCAAATTTGATACTTTATTATAACTCTCATATGTCAGCAGTTCTTGAATAATAAGTGGGTAAAACTATGCTAAAAATATAGATGTCTGTAACTATAATGATACTAGATGGGAAGGGAAGGGGAAAAAGCAAACATGTTCATGTGCAGGAAAAGTGGTTCAAGTCTTTGGATTTAAAAATAACTTCCCAGAGAAGCTGGCTAAAGGGAATTTTCAGAAAACTTCCTTTGCCCCTTAAAAGAACCTGAAAAGCCCCAATCCAAACTTTTGAAAACTGCAGTTATATGATGCTATAAATGATCAAAACATTAGAAGGAAGAGGATGAATGTGCCTTCATTCAGCTACAGTTGGTAGCATAGCCTCTTTAGTGTTGGTGAATCAGTATAAACCACGGAAGTGCCAGGAGTGTTTTGAAGGACAGGGGTAGAAAAGCGCTGAACATAGTACCTGTCTATTTCACTAACAAGGTTTCATGGCTAGGAAAGTTTTCTAACTAATAAAATGACTCCAGGATACATCCCTCTCACCATCATTAAATGTGGCAGAATTAAAGAAAAAAAGATACAAGTAGGTATAGTGAAAACAGAAAATTACAAGGCACAGAAAACAAAAGTATCAAGACAATGCTACACATCAATAGTATTCCCTGAGGCTAGAAAACCTGTTAACTTTGAAAGTCCTATTGGGCCAGCTGAGTGGCATGATGGTTAAGAGCTGGCTTGGGACGCCAGAGGGACCCAGTTCGGATCCCACATATGAGGGCCAGTGACACTGCCTTCTACAGCTAAGATGCTCAACCTGGAGCTGGGCTGCCTTGAGTCGCTAGCGACGGCTAGGCTGCAGCCCCTGCTGGGCTGCAGCCCCTGCTGCAGTGGGTTGCCATGGGCTACCGTGTGTAGCCAGCAGCCAGCATGAGCGGCCGTCCAGAAGCCAGTGACTGATCTGCCTTGCCCCGGAAGAGCGCAATGATGGTGCCAACTTGGGCCAGTGAAGCAACGTCCTCCACAACTAGACTGAAGAACAAAAGGATGGCAACTTTTCTGTTCCCCTTCCCCCAATTCCCCAGCGCTGTTCCCATCCCCCAATTAAAAAAAAAAAAAGCTTTGGAAAAAAAAAAGCAAGAAAGAAAGTCCTATCAAAATATCACTCTTGTTTGTAAGTCACTTACTTATCATACCACCACATGTTGAATCCTTTCTTTTCACAGAAGAATCCTACATTCAGCCTTTTAAGCATTCTTCATTTCTTTGCCAATCTTGTGCCTGAGTATCTTGTTCCAGTTGATTGCGGTGCAGAGAACTGGAAACCGCCAGCACAAGGCATTGAATGTGGTGTCTGACATTGTTTGATAGTTTTCACTAATTGCTATCTGACACTCATTTTCTGCATGCTCTATAATTTTAATAAACTCCTTGGCAGTTTGGACTTCATTCTAAAGTTACTGAACCCTGTACATCTTTATGACTAAACAACTGAACACTGCCATCTTCATAGTAGTGAACCTAAATCTTAAGCACTCTAGCCACCTGGGCTGTAGGTGGTGTGAATGTGAACTTCCATTCTGATCTTCAACGACCATTTCAGAAGGTTTCCAGCTGAAACTGGTAGCTTTCAATACACACAATAATGGTCTGTTACCCATCTATAGTTTTAGCATAAATAGTACAGAAGCCGTTGGAATAATGATCTTTCACATAAGCCTTTAAAGCACTGTCACAGGATTCTTCTCTCCAAGACTTCAGACCTCCACCTATTTCCTCTGGCTGGGGGGTCACTTGCTTCTTTCCATAAGTGATGAAACTTACAGAAATTTTGTTTCTTGGATCTAAAAATCTGCTATTACCCAGGTCACCGTGTTTTGTAATTAAGACCTGATCTTCATATCCTTCTATCTTCATGGGCATGAACTGATCCATGTTATACTGGGCAAATGCATGTGTTGCCCCTTCCCTGAGGAGACTGTCATTACTAAGTAGTAGCCGGACATCGCTGAACACTTCATTAAATTCCCCAGGGGGTGCATGAGTGATGAATTTATCAGCAATGGTATCTTTTCCTCATCCAACACCTGATCCCTTAAGTCGGCCATCTTGGGCAGCTCTCATGGGCAGCCTTAATGAAGTTCGTGATACAATTAATAAGATCCATGTCCCACTAATGCCCTCCTCTGAGAGTCCTATCTGCTGGTCTCCTAGCCTCTTCCCCACCGTCCAGTACTCTGGATGGGGCAAGAGAGAAATGAGCCTTTTTGGGAGAGTTCTGCATTGCTGGGGAAGCCGAGTGTTCACACACATGCTCTCATTTTGTCCTGCCAAAGAAATCAATGGCCAAGAAAGTGATTTCTTGGCACGGAGCTATGCTGCCTTTGAGGACAGATGATGCAAGTAAAGTCAAACTGTTCCTCTTCCCTTCTCCAGTGTGTTCAAATGTGTGCGTGTGCATGTGTGTGTGTGTGTTTCCCCTCCAACCATGTGCTGGAACTTCTCTGGAAACCTGGACTTCCACAAAGGCTCTCTCATCCATGAGTGCTTGTCTAAGACAGTGTTCTACAGGGAGAGGCTCACTCCTTCCTCGTAATCTTCATCATGCCTCCTGGAAACTGTCATCTTCTCTCATTTATATCAAGTGTTGGAAACAGCTTCAAGCTGCCTCATCCAACTAATTTGCCCATCCAGTATTTCCTTAAATGTATACTACAGGAACGGTGGCACTGTTACTATTGGCTGCTAATTTTAAAAAACTTTTAAATACTGTGCAGGACAAAAAATATATACTGTAGGCCTTCAATCTGCAGCCTCTGATTACAGCCTGCTTCTAGTTGTCCAACTTGTAGTTAAGTATATTAACTTCCATCCGTTGTTTGATCTAGCCTCCCTCCTGGCTTCATCCCATTCATGTACAATCTATTTTCCCTGATTTCTTTCTTCTCCAAAGCCTCTATCTTACCATGTTATATAATTCAGGGGCGTTGAATTATATTGAAATTCTTTGTACATTTGTACTTCTACAGGCTCCATTTCCACCATTCTTCATATTCAAACCTTCCCATCTTTCAATGTTCTACTCAAGTACCATCTCCTTTATAAAGGCTTCTTTGACATCCTGTATCCATCCATCCATCCAACCATCCATCCATCTGACTCTCACCCCAGTCTGAATTCTGAGAGCTCTGATTATCCCATTTGTTAAGTCATTTGGTACCATATCATGTGTACACTTCTTGCTCTCTGTTGTGGGTTGAATGGTGGCCTCCCAAAAGGTATGTTCATGTCCTAACCCCCGGACTGTGGGAATATGACCATATTTGGAAAAAGGGTCTTTGCTGATATAGCTAATTTGAGGACCCGGCGATGAGATCATACTGGATTACCTGGGTAGGTCCTAAATCCAAATGACAAGTGTCTTTATAAGACACAGAAGAGAGACACAAGAGGAGACAATGGAGGCAGAGATTGGAATGATGTACACACAAACCAAGGAATGCCTGGAGCCACCAGAAGCTGTACCAAGAAGGAGGGATTCTCTCCTAGAGCCTTCGGAAGGAGTGTAGCCCTGCTGACACCTTGATTTTGTACTTGTGGCCTCCAGATGTGTAAGAGAATAAACTTCTGTTGCTTTAATTTACCAAGCTTGTGGTAATTTGTTAAGGCAGCCACAAGAAACTACTACTCTTCTCATCCACACTGCCAACTCTAAAAACAGTGGCAGTGAGCCTTATCTCTTTGTATGGGGTCTTTCCTCCACTTGTAGAAAAGTAGCTGTGGCAGGGAACAGAACGCCAAGAATTGAGTTGAATTGGCCAGAATTTAGAATGACCCACCCCTTACTAGCTGGCTCTCTTCTCTAAAACAGGACATGTGTAATTTTCTCCACAGTGACTGTGAGGGCTCATATGGAAATGCATGGAGAAATTGACACTAGAAACTCCTTTCTGCTGTGTGTGTGCAGCTGTCCCATGGCTTCGCTGTCACTCTTCTGTGACTTGTTTCCCTACTGAAGTGTCAGGATAAGGTCCTAGCCCCATGAGTACAGGGCAGGGTCCCTCTGAAAGGGGTGGTCACTCTGGGGATAATCACCAGGGAAGAGGCAAGTCCTAGACAGGAAACCATAATTTGGAAGGCTGGCTGCAGGTGGCCTCTCAGGAGTGGGGATTTTGATATAGTGGCCTTCTTTCTCTTTCCCCAAATTGCCATATTCTTTCTTGCTCTAGGGTTCTGTATGTGCTATTCCCTCTGGCCAGAACACTGTCCCCTCAGCTAACGCCTATCATGAGTCTCAGTTCTAAAAAGCAGCCTTAAAAAAAAAAAAAGAAGCCAGACTTCTAAATTAAATGTTTCGGAATTCAATGAGTAAATAAATGCTGCTTTGGGGTTATTAAAAAATAAAAATAGAAAGCAGCCTTCTCTGACCATGCAGATGAGACCAGGACTCCTGTCGCCCTTAGCTGTACCCTTCTCCTCATGTATAATCCTAACGTCTTGTTCAAGGTCCTGCCTCATTTGGTGTCAGATCACAGGTTCCACGGGAAAGAATGTGCCCATCTGGGTCACTCTGCTTCCCCTGCAGCAGAAAGCAGAGCACACCACCCCCCAGCTTCAGGTGAGGGAAGTGGACCCTAAGGTCACATTCTCTTGTCAGTTTATTCTCAGTGATTCCCCCTCCCTCCCCAGCCTTCAGTTAGGTCTCGTACTTTCAGAGGCCAATCATGGCCAGACCCACAAGTGAGCAGTGCCCGTGAGGCTTGCAGCCATCCCTTGAGAGTATGTCAGGGGAGAGTGCATCTATTTCAGGGAGCAAGAGCCAGGGCTCACAGCTGCCTTCCTCATGGGGAGTCTCCTTTGCTGGCATCCTTGGCCTTGCCAATTCGGACTTGATTTTGTTGAGGGTGCTAACCAGTAAATTTCCTTATAACAGAAAATGTCAAATTCACATGAGAGATGACTATATTCCAATAGGACAACAAGCATGGGGCTTGGTAAAACATGGGCTGGATCAGGGAGAAGCAATAGGAAACATGGGTGCCTGGCCATCTACGTCTGTGTATATATGTGAAGGTTGAGCTACAGGAGATGCTGACTCTGGTGGAAACAGTGACTTGAAATCCTGTAAGAATAAGCATCTTCTGAGAAAATTAACCAATGATATCATAAAGAGAGACACAGGTTAACTAAAAAATAGCAGGAAAATACAGGTGACCATTTGACCTCCTGGAAGAACCCAGCAGTCCAGGTGACTGGGATGGGATAGTACATGAGCCTAACCAGAGCCCAGAATGTGTGTGTGTGTGTGTGTGTGTGTGTGTGTGTGTGTGAGAGAGAGAGAGAGAGAGAGACGGACAGACAGACAGGATTAGCACCAACACTCAGGTTACCCAAAAGATGGATACAAGTTGAACTTTTCCAGAAGGGCTCTACATGTTGCTAAGGCTCCTGGGGTACAAGCGCTCTCAATCCCTTCCATTTTGGGTTCTGACCCCCACCAATGCATCCAGGGCCTCAAATGTTAATATCTGATTGGATACATATAACATCAGAATGAATTGTAGAGTAGGAGGCAATAAATGTTTAGGTCAGAAAGTTTGCAGTGATAATTTATATTCATCTTATTCCTTATTTCTCCATCCTGGGATCTCTATGCTGTTTAACACAGGGGTTGGGGACACCCTCACCCCCTTCCTGCTCAGCATCACAAAGCCACAAAGGAATAACTACCCACCTAGTGTCTCAGCTGGAAACCCATCCTCTCCCCAGAGCTGGCTGAGAAACCAGTTCATAGAGGTCCTCTGTCTCCCTGCCAGTAATAAGCAAGCCCTATGGAGTTGGGAGGGCTGAAGGGAACCAGAAGATAGCCCAGGCCAGGCCACTGTCCATCAGTCAGCAGCAGGGGAGTGAGTGGGGGTTAGGCCTCTTGTTTCTGGGGCCCATCTACACCAGCTTCTTGGCTTTAAAGAAGCTCTTGAGGTGTCTCATCTGCCAGATGCCAGTGGCCACAAGGATGAGGGTCTGCAGAACGGACCACCACAGTACCCTCCGGTTGGTGCTCTCGCTGGTCAGCCGGAAGCGCTCCTCTCGCCACTGTGAGAGGGAAGAATGGAGAAACCACCTGGCTAGAACTGAACCCCCTTCCCCTGAGGGAGGAGCTAGAAGAGCTGCTCCCTGAGAGGTTACACATTCCCTGTCCCACTGGGCCAGCCCACCCCCTCACCCTCTGGTACTCCTGCTCCTTCTGGATCTGCTCCACCTGCTCCACCAGCTGCTGCACACGCAGATGCAGCTGGGTCAGCTTGTCTTTGGCCGCAAATTCTGCATAATCATTGGTGTGTTCACCCAATTTCATGTCCAAGTGAATAGCCTGGTTACAGGGGAGCCAAGGGTGGGGGTCAGAGCACTCAGCTCCATGCACTTGCCAGAAACCCAGCTTCCACACCCCAGTCTGGGCCTGACATTGGCAGTTCAGCTCCTTATACTCACTGACTGGGGGACTGGCCCTGCCCTGGGTCCCCAAACACCAGGTCAGGGCCCTGTTTGCATGGACTTTCACATTAAAAGATAAAAGAAACAGGGCAACACGTGCATAAGCAGGTACGACTCAGTGTTTGAGACAGGCAGTTACTAGAAGCTCTGTATTGGTGGGAGGTGGCAGTGGACAGCCAGGGAGCCCTCAGATGCTGAACAGCTTGTAAATTCACAGTATGAAGCTTGGTTTTTATCCTACAGGTGGCAGGGGGCCAGGGGGAATTTTCAGTCAGAGAGACTCCCTTCAGAAGTTGTTCTCTGCATGCTTACTTCATGTGAAGCCTCAGCCTTCCTCAACTGACACCACCCTCTGCACCCCTCTCACCCAGGAGACCTCCCACCTACCACACTCACCAGCTTGCCATCATAGAAGAGGGAGAAACGGATGGACTCGAGGTGCAGACAGATCTGGTGCTCGCCAGGGGACTGAGAGGTGAAGGTGAAGCTGCCCTGAGGGCCATACTGATGGGCCAGAAGGTTCTAGAGGAAGCAGCCTCCAGTGAGCACAGGAAAGCTGGCCAGGAACCTGCTTCCAGGAGACGAACTCCGGGGCTATCCCAGTCCAGCTCCCCACAGGCCAGGCCAGAGGATAGAGTGAGGGAAATGGCATCAGTTAGGGCTGGAAAGTCTCAGATCCAAGCATCGCCAATACTCTACCTTTGGCAAACAGCATGGCCCTCCCTGAGTTTTCCTGCCTGTGAGGAGATGGGCCCTCCTCTGAGAAATGGAGGACGAGGGAGGGCTAGGCATTGACGCTGGAGGCCTGGGGGGCTGCAGGGAATCAAGGCTTGCCTCACCTTGTTCTCCGGGTCCTTCACCAACACGAACAAATTAATCCACTGCGGGGAGGGCTGGTACTTTTCCATAGCGGGGTCATATAGCTCGGTCTTGTAATTACCTAACGAAGAGGCAGCTGAGATGCATCCCCATTCACACCCACGACCAAAGGCCCACCCAGGACCTACCGCAGCCACGAGGGTTGAGGTAGGTAGGGAAAGACCCGGGTGTCTGAGTGCGGGGCCTGACCACAGACCTCCGCCTCTTTCCTCCCCTCTCCAGCCCCGCTTTTCTCTCCTCATCCCGGCCTGGATCAGACTCGCCTCCTGAGCCCCTAGACTCGGAAAGGGCCTGGGAGAGGGTGCTTTAGGCAGACTGTTGTCCACCCATTCTTCACCGGTGCCCACCCTCGGCGCGGGGGAAAGGTGCGGTCCTGAGCAGATGCCGCGGCGCCCCACCCCCAACCCCTCTTAGAACTCTGGGTGCGAGGGCAAGGCCGGGACTGGCCGCGCGCGCACCTATGACCACGGTGCCATCGGGGATCTCCTGGATGAAGCACTTCTCCTCCAGCTCACGGACCTCGAGGTAGAACGCGTCCCCGCCGCCCATCAGCGCCAGCAGCTGCCCCAGCAGCAGAGGCAGGGACAATCCGAGTCCTCGCGTCCGGCCCCATCCCCGCCCCGGGCCGGCGCTGGGCCCGGCGCCTCGCGCCTCGCAGGCCCCCGCCACCTTCCCGGGCTCGCCCGCGGACCTCCGCGGCAGCCCTACCGAGACTGCGAACTCCGCGTGGACTACAACTCCCGGCAGCCCGTGCGCGGCCCCGCCCCAGGAGCGTTCCACCATCCCACGCTGTCGAGCGGCTACGCAAGCCCCTACTCCACTGTGTAGCGCTGTGGGACGCTTTCCGTGCTCCTCCTAGCTTAATCCACGCAGGAACCCAGGGAGGCGCGGGTGCTGTTAGCTCCATTTTGCTGATGTAGTAACTGAGCCTCAGATAGGGGAAGGGGCTTGCTCTCTGCAACTTGCGGGGCAGCCGCCTGAGATGGGTGCTGAGAGGATGGGGATAGGGAGAGTTTATGACCTGGACCTGAACCTCGAGGAATTTACAACTGATGGGGGTGGCATGATGAGACAGAATGATAAATGCAAAGAAGCCATGTGAGTTTCAGAGGCTGAAGTAATAGTTCCGGAAGGGGTAGGAGAAATGTGGAGGCTTTCAGGGAATGGGTAGATTTGCCCCATGCCCTGAAGGATGGTTAATACCTCCTTGAGCATAGGTGCCGGGGGAAAAGAACAATTTAGGCAGAGGGACCTAGGTTTGCCTCGCAGCCAGTAGACCAGTTAAGGGACTAGGGGAAGAAGGGTTATGGAAACATAGAGAAAGGAGGTAAGTGGGGCTGAAACAGTGAGGGTCAGGACCTGCCAGACCAGCTTGCATAGGTGGGGCTCTTCATCCAGTGTCCTTCCGTCTGCACGAGGGACCAAAAAGAAGAGGTTGTGGGTGAGCCTGAGGGTGCAAGAAGGTGTCAGGAATGCAACTGGAAAAGATAGTACACAACTGAAAGGGGTGGGAGAGTGAGGCCAACATGACAACATGGGGACTCAGGAAAAGCAAATCTCAAGAATTCTAAAGCTCACAGTGCCCTGGGTAGAGTAGTGTAGACTCTGACTTGTCAATATAAAGCTGTAGCCCTACCCAGGTAGTGGGATGAAGTCTGGTGATAATAGATGCTCATTGGTTTATTTAGCAATGTTTAATGATGATGATAATAATACTCTTTAGTCTTCTGTGCCAGACACTGTTCTAAGCACGTGTAAGTGTATTAACTGAATTAATCATTTAAAAAATTATATAAGGTATACTCTAATGCTATTCCAATTTAACAGCTGAGGAAACAGTGGCAAAGAGAAGTTGAGTAATAGCATACCCAAGGTCATCCAACTGATAAGTGGCAGGCATTTGCTCGCACAAAACTCTGGGCCTGGCCTTATGATACATGTTGAACAGAAAAATGAATAAGACCCGTCTCCTGCCCCCTAAGAGCCCACTAAAAAGCAAAGGAGCAATGTTAATACAGAGTTTTAAGATTAATAATATGTTTTAGCTACCAGAAGTGTCCCCTTATTTTAGTGGTGCGATTTGTTTTATTATCTCAGGGAATGTTTTTTATTCCTTCAATGGGAATGATCTTTAAATAAAAATGACAGATGCAGATGTTAAAAAAGTCAAACTCTTTAGAAAGCTCAGTTAAGACAAGGGTAGATAAGCGTCTGTTGGATTTGAGTTATTCACTAGGGGCATTCACCAGAGCCGGGGGCACAGGCAGAGAGGCGATGACTGTGTACCCGAGGCGTGCTGAGGTGCTGTCCATGGTCCTGAATCTTTTTTTTTTATTAAATTATTTTTTGTTATGAAATACACATTTTTTAGAATTAGTTTCAGCTGTACAACACAGTGCAATAGTTATACTTTTTACCCCTCAAAGTGACA
>NW_017731592.1:1842052-1883154 GCF_001890085.2 Hipposideros armiger
ATACAACATCAGCTTCAGGTGTACAGTGCAGTGATCAAGCCTTTTCCCCATCCATGATGCAAGACATGTGACCACCTGACACCCTACAAAATATTCACAACATTATCAATTACATTCCTCGAACTGTCCCCCATGTCCCCATGGCAACACTGCACATGGTCCTGAATCTTGATTGCGTTCTAGACCAGTGTCACCACCTGTATGTAGTAAAGGACTGGTTTGGCTTGGTTTGGTTTGGTTTGGTTTGTAATAAAATTTCCAGGGGATGGCTGGTTAGCTCAGTTAGTTAGCGCATGGTGCTGATAACACCAAGGTTTCCAGTTCAATCCCTGCATGGGCCACTGTGAGCTGGTATGCCATTAAAGAGTCAACTATGCCATTGTAGCATGAAAGCAATGTGTGTAACTAATGACCATGGCTGTTACCCAATAAATTTTTTTTTAATTCTAATCCCTGATGAATCAATACTTTTGTAAAATGCAATAAAAAATGAAACCGATCATGTGCTTGGATGTCACATTAATGTTAAATTTGTATACAAGTTCTTAAACAACTCTTCTGTTTCTGTACTTATCTTATTGTAGACCTATAACAAGAACTCATGGACCAGCACTGGTCCACAGACCACACTGTGAGGAGCACTGTTCCACGGCAGTGGTTCAGTAGACAGGCTGCCCATAGAAATCCCCTAAAGAGACACAAGTGGAAAATTCTTAGGCCCAGCAGTGACATGCATATAAGGAGATAGGGCATCAGTGATTTCACAGCAAGATTTCAAGGCCCAGAACCCAGACGTTAGAATGGGGGATGTAGTTTCCTAAAACAACAGAAGTATTTTGTTGATGAAAGAACAACCTGTTTCTGACATAAGACAGTACTGGGAATATAAGAGCAGTGAGCCTGCCATTTGGATCCTCCCACTCGGCAGAGATCTCATTCCACACTGGCTGTTAAGACCACTGAACCTGGGTACCATTTGTGAAATTAAAATGAGACACTGAGGGACCATCTCTGGTTCCCCCAAGACCTTGGACTCTGGCAGGTCTTTACTACCTACTGTGCCCTTTCTGGGGGATGCCTTGATCCCCCATCCCTGCCCCCTTCTCTACCTGCCTAATTCCTATTCATCCATTAAAGGCTCAAGTCCAGCAGCATTCTCTTAGGTGATTCTTCCCCTGGGCTCTTTGGGGCCCTTTATTATTTTTTTTAAGGTTTTATTGGGGAATTGGGGGTGGAAAACAGCATTGAGGAATCGGGAAAGGGGAACAAACAGGTTGCTGTCCTTTTGTTCTTCAGTCTAGTTGTGGAGGACGTTGCTTCACTGAGCCATGTTGGTATTATCATTGTGCTCTTCCTGGGTGAGGCAGATCGGTCGCCGGCCTCTGGACGGCTGCTCATGGTGGCTCACGGCAGCTCACGCCAGCTGTCGGCTGCTCATGCTGGCTGCCAGCCACTCATGGTAGTTCATGGCAGGCCACTGCAGGGGCTGCAGCTTACGACGTCGCCAGCGACTCACAGCAGCCCAGCTCCTGGTTGAGCTGTTGTTCACCATCTTAGCTGTAGAGGGCGCAGCGTCACTGGCCCTCATGTGGGATCCAAACCGGGGCCCTGCTGTTCAGAGCTGGCTTCCAAAGCCAACTCCTAACCAACGCGCCACTCGGCCGGCCCCTCTTTGGGGACCTTTAAATCTCTCTATCCCAGTGTTAACCACGCTGAATTGGAATTGTCCATTCACAAGTCCCTTGGGCTGAGAGCTGGAAGACACAGGTTTCTGCTATATATTTATCTCTGTGCTCCCCCAAGCCTAGAAAAGAACTAGGAACAGCATGAATGTGAACTGGATGTTTGGTTAAAGAAGGAAGGAAAAAGAGAAAGGAGAAAGAAAGAATGGAGGGAAAAGCAGGGGAGAAAGGGAGGAAAAAGAAAGAGAAGATGGAGGAAAAAGAGAGAGAAGGAAGGAAGGAAGGGGGAAGGAAGAAATCAAGGATGAAGGAGGCAGGAGAGAAAGAAGGAAGAAGAGTAATTGTGAGTCATAATTACAAGAAAAGCCAAAATCTCCATATATATGCCTGACATTTTTGGTGACATCCCCTCCTGATTATTCCCATTAGGCATCTGGAGCTGGGGAGGGTGTGGGTGGGGCTGCATTAGGGAAAGAATGTTCTGCATATAAAATTAGAGCTTCCATGTGCAATTCTTTTGCTCTGGTATTGGGTGGATTATTTCAATTTACTGGTTACCTCCACACCATCCCCAGGACACCACCACACCACTGTCCCTTCCTCTGAACCACTGGCCTCTACACTCATCCTTCTCCCTGGCCTGTGGAAAAACACTTTCTATTCCTTGTGGCCATCTCTACAAAGGAATTTTCTATGAGAGTTCTTCCCTCTGTGCCCTCTGTCCCAGAACACCTAAGCACTGGAGAGAGTATATGTGCTGAATCCAGGGACATTGAAAACTGACCTGTTGAACCTTGAACCAGACGTTGGACCTGCTTCACCACCCCCCTAGGCTCACACTGGTCCCTCTGACAGAATCCTTCCACTCCTGATGTTTTTTCAGAGGTCCTATTTTGTCCTCTCCTTGGGGCTTTGGGCAGTTCACCCCACAGGCCTGTGCCCGACTGAACCCTAATTGAATACTTGGTCTTCCCATCCTGCACTGTGGGGGTCCCATAGTAGGGCAAATCAACGGGAATGGCTGAGCTGTGGCCCAATCCCTGAGAGTCAGGAGGCCATTGATCCCAGGACCCAGAGGATTTCTAGGGTCACTTTAGCCAAATACCACATTCCAGCCCACCTAAGTCTCAGCTCTACTTGAGCCAAAATGCCATTGCACTTTCCCACAGTAAATGTCTGCAGTTTTCACAAAGGTCTCGGCTGTTTTCCAAACATCTGTTCTGGATGGGTAAAGAAATGCACTGACTTGACTGAGGCACAAGGACACCTCTCTGGGTTCAGTCTCCCAAGGGCAAATCCTTTCCCTTTATGCCTGAGGTTGCATAGATGAACCTGGACATGTGATGCAAATTTCTCAGACCATCTTTTAATCATCATCCTTTCTGTCAAGTTTCCTAACCTGCAACTTCTTCTGCCCCTGAAGGGAGACTTTATCTCCAAATTTCATTCATGTGGGAGGCCTCCTTCTTCAGGTTCAAAGATCATTCATTGTCTATGACACAAAACCCAGGAGTAAAAAAGAAAAGGGGACATGATGGGGAAACCAAGGTGGAGGAAAGAGAGAGGAGGAAGATGACAAATGCAAAGAGTGACAAGGATATCTTCTACCTACTTCCCCTTTCTCTCCCTCCTTCCCCACTTTTTTCCTTCCCTCCTCTCCCACACCACCTTCTACCTACGTCCCTCTGCTCCCTCCTTTTTAAAATGTAGGTTTTATTACTTAAGTATGGTGAGGCCAACAGATCAGGAGATGATTGGCACTGAAAAAAACAGTTCGTTACAGTTCCCAAGAGGAGTGCTATACCATGACATGCAAGGCCACATAGGAAACACCAAGGTTGGTCAGGAGGCAGAGGGAGTAAGGGGAAAGCATGGATAAATACCTTTATTGTGGCTTTCATGGGAAGGAATGGGTGAGACAAGGTAATCAGGCTTAGGATTGGCTAGTTTGAATAATTTCAGTGGGCTCAGGGGTATAGGGACTTTGCTAGACAGTTAACACCATGTGGCCAGAGAATGTTTCTTTTTTTGAATCACCAACGTATTTCTAACACCAAGCACAGAACTTGGCACAAAATATGTGCTCAAGTCATAGTGGTGAAATAAATAAATGAAGAGCTCTAATTCCCACCCCCCCACCAAAAGTTTATTGTTTAATTTCCACAATTTGTGAATTTTGCAATTTTCCTTTTGTTATTCATTTCTAATGTCATCTCATTGTTGTCAGAGAAGATAGTTTGTATGATATCTATCTTTTAAAATCTAATAGGACTTAATTTGTATCAATATATGCCTAATATTTCATGTATCCTGGAAAATGTCCCATGGAGAAGAATGTGTATTGTTGTTAGGTTGAGTGTTTTATGTATGTCTGATATTAGGTATGTAAATGTTTATAATTATTATATTTTCTTGCCATATTGAACCTTTTATGAAAATAATGTCTTTTGTCTCTTGTAACATTTTTTTTATTTAAAGTCTAGTTTGTCTGATATTAATATAGCACAGGTGCTCTCTTCTCTTTACTATTTGCATGGAATATCCTTTTCCATTCCTTCACTTTCAAGTCTGTTTGTGTCTTTGGATCTAAAGTGAGTCTCTTGTAGACAACATATAGTTGGATCATGGTTTTTTAAAATCAATTCTAACAATCATTGTCTTTTGATTGGAAAGTTTAATCCATTTAATTTAAGTAATTACTGATAAGGAGGGACTTCTGTCATTTTGTTATTTGTTTTCTATTTGCCTTATAGCTTTCTTGTCCCTCATTTCCTGCATTTATTGTCTTCTTTTGTGTTTAATTTTTTCGTAGTGAAACAAACATTTCCTTCTGTGTGTATCCTTTAGCTATTTTCATTGTGGTTATCTTGGAAATTACATTTAACATCCTAAAGTTGTAACACTCTAATTTGAATTTTGTTGCGTCCCGCGCGACATGAGCAGTGGAAGAACGAGAGGGGGCGGTGAAGGGTTAAGAAATAAAAGAAACAGCAGTCAAGAGTTAAATGAGCATGGGGCCAAGGGTCTCCAGCCTCGTGGACTAAGAGGCCCAAATCGGCCGACACACCGCTTTTATTTCTCCACCTACCCGGAAGTAGCATTGTTCTCTCCACAGTCTGTCTCATTCCTGAGAACTTGCTCAAGCCAGATTACCCATGCCTGCAAACTGCTATTACTGAGAGTCCGCCTGAGGTGATAAGACAGATGCTCTGCCTTCACATACCCTATACAAAAAAAACGACCCCAGGAAGATAAGATTATTGTGCTGAGGACAGATACTATCACACCATCAGGTCACTTCCCAAGCAGGTTGAGGGAAGGAATGTAGCTACAGAGGTAGAAAACCTCCAGTCTTTTTGGGGGGCGAGTGAGGGCCCATGCCCACCTCCATCAGCCCTGAGATTTCTCCTAATGGGCTCCACCCGACCGTGCCTGTCTTAGGTTGTTCCTCCCACGAGGACTCTTACCCGTCATTGACTAACCAGCCATCCTTTGGAGCCAAACAGGGAGACGCAAGGCGCATGAACAGTGTCCTCAAAAGGATCAGTTTAGGGTTAAGCACGGGGGGACAGACGGCTGGACAGCTGCATGGCAACAGAATTTATACCAGCTTAACGTCAATAAAAAACAAAACTTTGTCCTCCTTTAACAGGTCTGTTCTCACCCCTTTTGATTGTTTATATTACAAAACTCTATCTTTATACATTGTGTGTAATGGTTACCTTTTACTATGCAAGAAACTAAATATTTATACATGCAACAAACAGAATAAAATCTCTAGAGAATTATGCTGAGTGAAAAAAAGCCAATCTCAAGAGGTTACATACTGTATGAGTCCATTTATGTAATATTCTTGAAATGGCAGTTATAGAAATGGAAAACACAGATTAGTAGCTGTCTGGGGTTAAGGAAGGACTAAGGGGGTAGTGATATGACTATAATAGGACAACATGAGGGATCCTTGTGGTGATGTTCTGTATCTTGACTGTATCAATGTCCATATTCTGGTTATGATATTGTATTATATTTGGGCAAGACTTTACCTACCATTGGAGGAAACTGGGTAGTGTGTACACTAGATCGCTCTACATTATTTCTTTTTTTTATTTTTATTTTTTTAAAGATTTTTATTGGGGAATTGAGGGAAGGGGAACAGACAAGTTCCTGTCCTTTTGTTCTTCAGTCTAGTTGTGGGGGATGTTGCTTCACTGGCCCAAGTTGGTACCATCTTCCCGGGTGAGGCAGATCAGTCGCCGGCTTCTGGACCACTGCTCACTGCGGCTGCTGGCCTATCACGCTGGCTGCTGACCACACACGGTAGCCCATGGCAACCCACTGCATCAGGGGCTGCAGCCTACGCCATCGCTGGCGACTCACAGCAGCCCAGCTCCAGGTTGAGCTGTTGTTCAGCATTTTAGCTGTAGAGGACAGTGTCACTGGCCCTCATATGTGGGATCCGAACCGGGGCCCTCTGGCGTCCCAAGCCAGCTCTTAACCAAAGCGCCACTCGGCCGGCCCGCTACATTATTTCTTACAATTGCATCTGAATCTGTAATTACCTCAATACAAGAAAGCTTAATTTAAAAATACCTGAAACTAATATTATAAAATGTTATCACTTATTCATTCTGTAATCACTTGTTAATTCTGAATAATGAGCAGTCATAGTATGTAAGTATAACACCACTAAGAAAAACACAACCAGCGGTTCATAGAAGAAAATAAATGATCAGCAAAAAATGTTCGGTATCTAAGGAAGTAAAAATTATAGGGTAGTGAAATACAATTTTTCATTTACTGATTTTGCAAAAATTAAAAAGGTTGAGAACATTTGATCAGGGTGTGGGAAGGTAAACACTGACACGCTGCTGGTGAGACTAAATTGGTGTACACTTTTTGGGAGGGCAATTTTGTGATCTATAAACAAAACTATGTCCTACAGCAATGCCTTTTGAAAATGAACAAAATTTTTATTGCACCATTATTTGCGAGAGCAAATAATTAGTGGGAAAGAAATTTTAAGCACTTTCATCAGAAATGGTTAGAAAAATAAGGTACACTCATATTATGGAATATTGTCACTGTTAAGAAAAATGAGATAAAGACTTCCCAATGATGTTAGGGAAATGTGAACACATTCCCACTAAAACCTCCCTCCCTAGGGCCAAAGGAAACAACAAAGAGAGTCCCAAATGGAAAGAAAACCGCCAAATTCAATGAAACCTTGAGGTAGCACAATAAACTAACTCCGAAGAAGAGCTGCCAAAATACACTAAAATTTGGGTACAATTCAGGAAGGCCAACAAGGGCAGACCCAGACCTCTGCTGATCGTGCAAAACTCTCCAAAACGGGGCAGCTCTGCCCCGAGAATCCCAGTAACCCTTAATCCGCCGGCCACTGGGGCACCGAACCCGGGTCCGGAGACGAACCATCACCGCCGGGAATCCGCAGCAAAGCCCGCGTGGAGGAGTATGCGGTGGTGATGGTGGCATACCTGGGACCATACAGACCAAATTTAAGAGTCACAGGGGCTTGAGGGGGCTCAAAGAAGTGGTAAACGGAGACCATGACACTTCTTTTTTGTTGTTTTGAAAAAAATTTTGAAGATAAATTCAAGCACTGTTTGTACCATGTTTTTCAAAAAGTTCAATTTTTAAAAAGAGAAGCAAACCCAGAGTGGCAGTTGCTATGCCAGGGATAGTAGTTTCGAATCCTGTCCCTCCGCGACCTCAAGCAAACTACATTAGTTTCATCATCTGTAAAATGCCGATAATCACCACCAGTGGCCGGGCCGCGACAAGGATCAACCGAAAGAATTTTTCAATTTTGGGGTCCTAATTCGGTCTAGAAGCCGCGCCCCAATCAGGAACTGCCGCGCCACGGCCGCCGGGTATCTCGGGACTTGTAGTCCCCCCAGTGGAACTCGCTGTCCCGGCAGGACCCGCGGCGGCGGCAGCGATACGTGGCGCGGCCAGCTGCGGCTGCACGGGCGGTGGGGCAAGATGGCTGCGGAACATAGTCTGTGGGTCTTTGGGCTCTGGCCCGGAGCAGGGGTGGGTCGGGTGGTGCGGACCCTCCTGCTGCTGCTGTGGTTTGCGGCTCGCGGAGGCACGCTCTACTTCCACATCGGGGAGACGGAGAAGAAGTGCTTTATTGAGGAGATTCCGGACGAGACCATGGTTATAGGTGCGGGGGGAGGGGGAGAGTTGGGAACAAGACCGCGGCGGTCTTGAGGGATGGGGTGAGGGAGTCAGCAGTGTTCCAGAGCCGGGAGTAGTCGGCCTCGCAGTGCTCTCGCGGCCGCGGATCTGGAGCCACCTCGCGCTCCTCTGACGTGGGCTCGCCCCGCTTCTCTCCAGGAAACTACCGGACACAGCTGTATGATAAGCAGCGGGAGGAGTACCAGCCGGCCACCCCCGGGCTTGGCATGTTCGTGGAGGTGAAGGACCCAGAAGACAAGGTGAGCCTGCCCCTTAGCCCCACTGAGCCCTCCACTTTGCATTTCAGCGCCAGATGAAGCAGGCGCTGGTACTTTCCCTCCTAGTTTCTACATCCGCAAAATTGGTTAAAAAAAAAAATACAGTTGGTGTTGTGGGAAGATCCCAGATTTTCACTCCTGGCCTAATTGAGGCTGTTGCAATGCTGGCTGCACCCCTCAACTTCCTACAGACTGCTGCAAGACTCCGCCAAGTCAGTTATCTTCCTTGAGCCATATCCCTGGTCTGCGAAATGGAAATTCATCTATCGTATATAGGTGTGATGGGTGGATTAATTGTGGTGCTGGAAAACAGAATTTTTCCAAGTGTAAAGCTGTGACATCTAGACTTTAGGATTTCATAGGGCAGGGTACTTTCCAAAAAGAATGAGCAGCTTTAATTTTGATAAATGAGAATATTAAAACAAAACAAAAAAAGCCAAACCCTTTAGCTGTCACCTTTCACTTAAAAAAAGAACTACACCAAAATGATCGAAAGGACGTGAGCTATGAATAAAGGAAAACTTTTCCCAGGAGCAGTCACATAACAACTTAATGTCAGACTCTTCATTCCTGTTCCAAATAATTCACAGACACACTTTTGGCAACTGCTGCTGAGCAGCCGTGCACCTTTTAGTGTTGAGGGATGCTCAAAGCTCTGTTTGTCAACTTTTGAGGCACTTAGAGCCTTAAGCACTGTCCAGCCCACGCCTACCATAACACTCACTGAAGTCCCTTCTCTCCAGGTCATCCTGGCCCGGCAGTATGGCTCTGAAGGCAGGTTCACTTTCACATCCCATACCCCTGGTGAACACCAGATCTGTCTTCACTCCAATTCTACCAAGTTCTCCCTTTTTGCTGGAGGCATGCTGGTAAGTTGATTCAAGTGGGACTCGAAGCTTTCAGCCTCTAGCCCCTGGTCAGGACTGGGGACTGGTGGTACTGTGGGTGTAAGATTAGTATGTTGGATTTTGTGTTTCCTAATAAAACGGGGTTTCCAGTGAACATCCAGTGCATGGTTGCTATGCTCTTTGTATATGGATTGGTCAGGGCATCAGCCAAGGCTTATTCTTGTGCCTAAAGCCCCACAGGGCTGGACACTGAGGAGGCCTCATCAGTGGTGGCTAAGTGAACAAATAAAGGAGGATGGGGGGGACCAGCTATCAGTCCCTCACAGGAAGACTGGCAGGACCACCTGATTCTCTTCCTTGTCTGGTCCCAGAGAGTTCATCTGGACATCCAGGTGGGTGAACATGCCAATGACTATGCAGAAATTGCCGCCAAAGACAAGTTGAGTGAGTTGCAGCTACGAGTGCGACAGCTGGTGGAGCAGGTGGAGCAGATCCAGAAGGAGCAAAACTACCAGCGCGTGAGTGGTTCATTCAGGAGTGGTGGGCTTCCTCCCAGAAGCTGCCCACTAGCTGAACCAGGAGGGGCATGTCAGATTCATTAGGAAACCCAAGGGACATACCTGTTTGTGCTACTTTGCAAGTCTAAAAGGTGGGGTGGCTATTATGAACTCTACTTTGTAATTGAGGAGACAGTCTCTTAAAAGGCTGTTATTGCCCTGTGTCACACAGTTACACGCACAAAGTGACAGAGCAGGGATTGATCCCAACACCTTGGGTGCTATTTCTGGGGCTCTAGGTGCTTCCAGGACCAGGGGTTTCAAACTCACCTGTGTCCAGGAGCCAGGCAGGTACAAAGAATGGATCTATGACAATAAGGATTGGTAGGACAGTGACCTGTCTAAACAGGAACAGCTGCTGTTGTCAGCTGAGGACAGCCTTGCAGAAATGCTAGCTAGTTGGGCCAGCCGAGTGGCTCAGTTGGTTAAGAGCTCACTTAAGAGTGTGCGTTCTGAGCAACAGCGGTTCGAGTCCCGGCCCACACTGAGCTGCCAACAGGTGGCAGGATGGCTCAGCTATAAAAAAAAAAAGAAAAGAAATGCTAGCTAGGCCTGAGTTTTAATAGGAGCTAGAGGTCCAGGTTTTTTATGTGAAAATTTCATGGGTTTTAAATGTTGGCAAAACATTGTGTGAGTCAAACGAAACACATGTATCGCCCAGATCCATCCCTGGGGCACCAGTTGCAACCTGTTTGCAATCTTCAAGGAGCAACTTGGGAGATCTGGGTAGAAGGCTCAGAACAAGTCCTCTCTTGAGTGCTTCAGGACAGCTCGCCTGATGGCACCTCTCTCCCAGGCACCAGGGTAGGACCTACTAAGGGCTGTAACTGACAGATGAGCAAACAGACTTAGGTTACCTGAGGTCATCTGGCTGGTGAGTGTGAAGATATTCCTTATGTGGGGTTGCTTTTTGCAGGTAACTGACTGGAACCTGGGCCATCTTCCAGGGAGGGAACCCTGTAATTCTAAAGCCCCAGGTGGGGCCCAAGCAACTCAGGCTCTTCTTCTGTTCTCCCCTCCCACAGTGGCGAGAGGAGCGCTTCCGGCAGACCAGCGAGAGCACCAACCAGCGGGTGCTGTGGTGGTCCATTCTGCAGACCCTCATCCTCGTAGCCATCGGCGTTTGGCAGATGCGACATCTCAAGAGCTTCTTTGAAGCCAAGAAACTGGTGTAGCCATCCTTCCTCCTAGGCTGGGGGAGAAAGGGCCTCCTGGAACTGATTTCTCTCTGGCAGGAGGACTGGTTCCCAGCCATGGATATTCTGGAGGGGAGAGGGGCCACAGGCACCCCAGGCACAAGCTGAGGGCAGCACCTCGGCTGGCAAATACTGAGTAGGTGGTGGGGCAAATGACTGTCCTCACCCCTGGGCTCTGGGCCCTTTGCAGTAATCTAGGGGCTGGTGAAGCCACTGGGAGCCCCACTGACACCTGAGAATCACAGTGTTACTGAACAGGGATGTGAGGCTGTTGTCTGGGATGGCTGGGGGGAGGGGAGTGGGTGGGCAAGCAAGTCTTCCTTTTGTCTTCCTTTGCTAACTTGGGATTTTGAGCAGGTTGGGATGCAGCTGTGATTTCCTGCCACCCTAGGAACCTCACTGTTGCCTCCTTGGGTCTAGACCCAGCCTGCTGATCCGGGGTGGGTTGTCAATTGAGGGTGGGTGGAGGGGGTTGCAGTATGGGAAAGTGGCCCTGAGGTTGACCCTGGGTTCTTCACATGGTTGTCTTTTTAGAGACTTGTACTGGGGTCAGGGCAAGCAGAGGTCTTGGTGCTGGCTGGGGACGGCGCCTGCAGTCTTAGTTACTGATTTCATTTTCAATAAGCCTAGGTTTGTTACATTGGTTTCCAAATTAAACAACAACAAAAAAGTAGACTTATTGTCCAGTGTAAAATTACTATCAGTGGGCATAACACTGCAAGGTGCTTCAGGAAACGTCAGTTCTTCCAATGGTCAAAGCACCTCACAGTCCACGATGAGTACCCACCTGTGAACTTCGTTCTTTCCATGTTCCCCATATCTCCCTGCAGCAGCGGGTAGTGATTTTGTCCAAGATCATCCAACAATTAAATTGTGGGGTTGGTGCTCAAATCTACACAATTTCCTCTGCGCCAGGTCCCTCATGAGTATCCTTTCCGCCTTTCCAGAGTAGGTAGACTCTGAGTAGAATTGTGGTAGTACTGCAAGGAGTGCATAGTTAGAATGGTGCGCTGAACAGGAATGCTGCAGGTGGGAAGGACAAATCCCTGGGTGGGTAGGGATGAGGATACTGATGAGCTTAACCAGTAGCACAGGGTTTTAGCAAGGACCTTGAAAGAGGAGAGGAAAGATTCAGATGAAAGGCAGGGCAGCGGTGGTTGGGGAAGGCAGAGGCAAACAGCTGGTCTGGAGATAGATGGGCATTGTTTCAGCTGAAGTTGAGGTGGAGGGGTTGCGAGAAGGCTGGAAAGGAAGGTTGATTAGAATTAGAAGAGCCTTGAGCCTCAGGTAAGAGATTTGATTACCCACTGTTCCACAAAATTTTGAGTAGAATAATCTGTATAAATTTGAGGAAGGTTGACCCAGCAGTGTGAGACAGGGTGGGGAAACAATTTGGGGGACCACTTGACCTAATAGGAGGATGTAATCTGAGCTCATATTACCACCTAGACCACCACATTTAGAAAAAAGTAAACATCTTTTTAGAATTACCAAAAAATTGCGAAGATAGTTTTCCCTATTATTAACGTCATGCATTCGTATGGTACATTTGTTAAAAATTAATGAGCCAATACCGGTACATTATTTTTAACTGAAGTCTATACTTGATGCACGCTCTACTTAGTTGTTAACCTGACCTGGACCTTTTTCTGGTCCAGGATCTCCTCTAGGACTATGTTACGTTTAGTTGTCTCTTTGGGCTTCTGTCTTGGCTGTGACAGTTTCTCAGATATTCCTTGTTTTTGATGACCTTGACAGTTTTCAGGAGTATTGGTCAGGTATTTTGTAGAATGCACCTCAATTGGAATTTGTCTGCTGTTTTCCTCATGATTGGACTGGGGTTATGGGTTTTTGAAAGGAAAACCACAGAGGTAAAGTGCCCTTCTCATCCCATCATATCAAGGGTACTTATTATCAGCATGACTGATGTCACAGCTTAAAATTAGTTAATTTAGATTTTTATGTGAAATCTGATTTCTTGAGATAAACGATCTGACACTAGTGTCACCAGTGGGACTTCATCCTGACGTGACAGTTATCTGGACTGTCTGACCCCTTTAGATGTGCTTGTGCTCTCCAGGTTACAGTCCCACCTCCCTACTTTTCATCATTGGCCTTACCTGACTGGTCTCTGCAGTGGGTCAGCTGCACCTTTGTCGTCAGCCAAACCTCAGCTAGATTTGCCAAGGTTCTGGTAGGGGGTGCAGTGCCCTAGGAGAGTTCAGCAGGAAGGGGACCAGTGGATTGTATGCTGCTGGGTTTAAGGGAGGAAAGGGGACTGCCGGGAATGATTAATTTCCCACCCATAGTGAAGTCCTCTTAGAAGCAGAGTAGTTGAGACCATAGATTGTGCAACCAAACTACCTGGTCTTACATATTGAATTGTCTCTGTGCCTCAGTTCTCTCATCTTTAAAGTGGGCATAATAAACACAGGATTCAAGGACTGAATGAAATAATAGTAGAAAGGGCTGGCCGAGTGGCGCGTTGGTTAAGAGCTCGCTTGGGATGCCACAGGTCCCCGGTTCGGATCCCACATATGAGGGCCAGTGACACTGCCCTCTACAGCTAAGATGCTGAACAACAACTCAACCTGGAGCTGGGCTGCAGTGAGTCGCCGGCGACAGCGTAGGCTGCAGCCCCTGATGCAGTGGGCTGCCATAAGCTACTGTGTGTAGCCAGCAGCCAGCGTGAGCAGCCAGCAGCCGCTGTGAGCAGCCGTCCAGAAGCCGGCCACTGATCTGCCTTGTCCGGGAAGAGCGCAATGATGGCCAACTTGGGCCAGTGAAGCAACGTCCTCCACAACCAGATTGAAGAACAAAAGGACAGGAACTTGTCTGTTTCCCTTCCCCAATTCCCCAGTGCTGTTCCCATCCCCCAATTCCCCAATAAAAAATTTTAAAAAGTAATAGTAGTAAAGAATTTAGAACACGTGACTGCATGTAGTAAGAACTCAATAGATGTTAGCTACTTACTGAGAAACTTAAAGTTTGCCTGGAAGAGCAGAGGAGATTAATAGCTGCCACTGTCTTTTCCCAGATGGGAAGCCAGCCCAGCAGGGCAGATATGGGAACTTAATGTCCTTACAGTATTCCCCTTAGTTCTCACCTCAACTCCACCAAAGTACTCCTCTCCTGGATGATAGCTATCATTTACATAATGTTAACTATTGTGCCCATTGCTGTACCAAGTGCATTTTCCCCTTTAGTCCTCAGAGCAGCCATGTAGATCAAGAAACATGATCAGGTGAGGGAACATGCAAAGAGATTGTGCCTTGCCCCTAAACAGCTGAATTGGCAGAGTCAAGATTTCGAATCCAGTCAATCAGTCTGTAGTGCCTGACTCCAACCTACTCCTTGGGGTATCAGTCGAACCCAAGACTGGGCCCTGAGCTTGGCTTTGTCCTCCTCCAATCTTGTTGCAGAGGAAGAATACACCTGGGTTGACAACAGGGATGCCAAGACGGTCTCCTCCTTTCCTCCAAAAGAGAAGGAAGATGCAAATTATCCCAGGGCGCTGGTTTGGAAGTCTGGAGTCAGTCCAGTCCCTGTCCAGTTATTTGAGCCCTCTTTACGGCCTCAGTTTCTCGGAATGTTAAGCGGGGAGGGCAGTTAGCAGTCGGGCGGTAGGAGTGTTCCTCGGCATGCGGAACCTTTGATACCGCAGCTCCGGGGGGAAAAGGGCGCTGCCGGAGCGGCGGACTTGGAGGACCGAGGGGCGGGGTGGACGGGCCTGGGCGGGGCGGGAGGCGGAGGCGCCGCGTAGGCCGGGGAGTCTGGGCCCGCCCGGCTGGGAGCCTAAGCCCCATGCACCGCCACCTCCCCCTACGATGTTCCCCTCCCGGAGGAAAGCGGCGCAGCTGCCCTGGGAGGACGGCAGGTGAGCGGCGGCGGCGGCGGCCGGCATGGCCCCGGTCCTCCTGGGTGCCCATCTTTTCCGGGCCGCCCTGCGGAATCTAGGAGCCCGAGCTCGTCGCGCCTCCGTCTCTGCGGTCTGAGGGTCTGTGGTTCTCCTTGTGGGTCTCTGCCTCTATCAGTCTTCGTCACTCCGCAGGTCTCCGTCACCTGCGGGTCTGTATTTCTCCGTTGACTTCCCTTTGTGAGTTTCTGCCCTTCTCTTTGCAAGTCGCTTTCTCTCATTGTGGATCTTTGTGTTTCTCCACCGGCCTCTCTGTACGGGTCTCTGACTCCGTTGACCTCTCTCAGTGGATCGCTGTCTTTCTGTCTGTCCCTGGGCTCAAAGGGTCTTTATTCCGTTTTTCTGGTCTCTGCCTCCTATCACATCCACGTAGCCTCAGACCCTACCCTTCCTCCCTCATGCTTCCCTTTCTTTGCTGGCTGCCCAGAAGAACACACCAGACAGAAGCTGTCTGCTCTGCCAGGCTGGCCACTGCCTGGCACTTACTAGGCACTCCTCACACATAACACTAGTTCATTTCTGGTGCCGCTGTATTTGAACGGGGCCTGCTCCATGTGTTAGGCATGGGTTTGGCTCAAACCTTAGCTAAGGATGCTTCCCACTAAAGCAGAATTAGGGTGAGGGAGCTATTTAGTTGCCAGCATTTGGGAGGACACTTCAGTCTTGAGATGTACCCCCAAAACTCTTCTCACCTAGAACACATAGTAGGTCTCTGCCCAATGAATCACACCTTATTCCCTTTATGTCTCTTAAGTTTGCCAGATGCCGAAACATTCTGGAATATAATGGGCACAACTCTTTACCTTTGGGGTTTTTCAGGGTTGGTGTTGAAGGAAGAAGAAAGGAATATGATAGAAAGGAAATCTGGACTGTGTTATCAACCCTGGGCAGGAATCCTTTTTGATAGCCATTTGACCAGAGACAGGTCACTTAATCTTTCTGACCTCAGCTTTTCCGTCTCTGAAACAAGGATCATAACTACTCTGCAAGGCCACATGAGGATTAAAGGAGATAGTATATGTAAAACCCTTGACACTGTGCCTGGCACAGAGAAGGTAGCTTCCAGTCACCTTTGCAGTTTGGACGTGCTGTAACCAGAGCAGTTGAGTATTCAAACCTTCTGAGAAAAGAAAGGAAAAGTGATGGAAGAAAATTTTCATTTCCTGGTCACTTTCTATAAACCTTTGGATCATAACTGTGTTCCCAGAAAAAGTTACTGATGTCAATTCTTGCTATTGACACGGGTACAAAGATCAGTGCAACAGATGCAGGCTAATATAGCAACTAAGAGTGCTGGCTCTGAGGCCAGCCTGCCTGGATTCAAATCTTCCCTTTCCTAGCCTTGGGCACAGATTGATGAAGGAGACAACCTCATCTGGTCTGCCCCACTCAGAGCAGAGTGGCCTGGGCCTAGGAGCAGCTGGGACTGCAGATCTGGAGTTTGCCACCAGGTGGCACCAGGAGGCACTGTTCTCAGTGTCCACTGTCCTGAGGAATTGGGGACTCAACTCTAAATTCAGTTGCTCAGCGGCTGGGGCCCTTAAAGCGCCGGATATGAGTGCCCATGGGACATGATCCTGGTAGGAAGGGAAAGTTAGACCAAGGGAACGGCATGTGAAAGTGCATGGAATGCCCAGTTCATGCCGTATTCCTGGATAATGGTCACTGCTTCTTCCCCCAAAGGTGGGATAGTTCCCCTTGTCCATCTCCCCGGTCTCTACCCTACCTCCAGAAAGAGCCCAGAGGGAGAATCTGTAGAGGGTCCAGCCTTCCCAGGCCACTGTCAGGATTGGGCTCTGCTCCTCTCCAGCGGAAACCCCCACCACAGGACAATGGGGGGTAAGTCAGAAGCTCCCTGCGAAGGTGTCCTACCCAGCCTTCTCTCTGCTGTGTGTGGGACCTGGGCCTGGCTTCAGGGCTGCTGGCTTCCAGGTTGTCAGCTGTACTGCTAGAGAGTCAGGAGTTGGTGTGGCTCTAGTGTGTGACTTAAAGCATGCCCTGACTGCTTGAACCCTTCATGTAACTCACTTAGCACGCCCTCTGCTGTGTGACTTGTGCTGGGGCCACAAATGGGAGTCTGATTACCTATGGGGAAGACAAGCAGGGACACAGGTACTTGGAGTGCTCCAAAGAGGGAAGTACCAGATGCCACGGAAACACAATAGAGGGCAGTGTGCACGTGGGTGGGCAATGCTGGTCATGACATTGGAGTTTGGCCCTGAAGGATCAGTGAGGGGCTTTCAGGCAGATAAAATAGGAAGCGCATTTCAGGCAGAAGCAACAGGCTGTGTGAGGGCTGGAGCAGGAAGGAATATAGTGAGCAGAGAAGCTCAGAGTTGCCCAAACTGTAGCACATGGTGAGTGATAGGATGCAGCTGGAGATGGGGCCAGGTCGGAGGGGTTTGATGATCAGGCCAAGGAATTTGGCTGTTATCTTGTAAACAGAAGAGGATCATCCATGAGATTGAGGGGGCCTGAGCCGGGCAAAGACCAGATGAGACCTGAGCTAAAAGAGAGGCAATGGGTAAGGAAGGGTGAAGGGGCACTTAGGAGGTCTATAAACCTGGTAGCTAACTGGTGACTCTTAGAGGTTATAAGGCAGATTGCTTTGCAGATTATTCGTGGAGGAGGGTACAGAGGAAGCTGCCCTTTTTGGAGTCCTCAGTTTCTCCTTCACTATCCTCAGGAACTTCCAGAGAGAGGGGCAAAGGAATCAGGTGAATTCTACCTATTTCTTTGTACTTTCTAATCCACAGGGCAGTCTCTCCCAGCACTACCCGTTTCTAAGCTATCCGGCTCGCTTCCCTGTTTCTGATACAAGCCTGGGTGCCGCCCCTATCCCTCAGCTTTCTTTCCCTCGTCGGTCTCTCATCTCTTGTCACATGGGCTGCCTGTTGGACTGAAGCTTTGAGACTTGTTCAGTGACCTGCCACGGTCAGTTTGGGTCTTGCATTGGTTTGAGGACAGACCTGATCTTCCCAGAGAAAACATGGGTGACTGATGCCAGCACAGGCCCTGGTCTTGGGGAACTTTCTGGTGTGAGAAGCAGGACAAAGCCAACGTTTCAGTTGGCAGTGAACCTGCAAGGGAGCAGGTGTGGAAGGCAGTGGGTGGGATCTTTAAGGCGGGGCTCCTACCATCAGCTCAGGACAGGAAGGAGACATTGTCCTGGGGAGAGGCAAGTGCAAGAGACAAGGAGCCTTGTCTCTGCGCTCATGGCCTGAACAGGACTCACTCATAGAAAATAAGAGAGCATCACGGAGCTGGGGCAGCTCTGTGACCCAGGAGTGATCAGAGGGCTTCCCAGAGGGGGGGGGGGGGGCAGGGGCTGGGCCTAGAACCGTAAGCAGGATTCTGACGCACAGCAGCAGCATGAGCAAAAACATTGAAGTTGCTTCTGCACTACTTCCCAGGCGCTCGGGGCAGACCAGTCATGTGTGTCCTAGTTGTGGGGAAGCCAAAGAAAGGATTTGGCTCAGCCCCGCCTTTCTGACCCATTCCTGCTCTTGTCCCAGGTCCAGGTTGCTCCCCAGCAGCCTCCCCCGGAAATGCTCCGTCTTCCACCTCTTCGTTGCCTGTCTCTTACTGGGCTTCCTCTCCCTGCTCTGGCTGCAGCTCAGCTGCTCTGGTGACGTGGCCCGGGCAGCCAGGGGACAAGGGCAGGAGACCCCAGGCCCACCTCGGGCCTGCCCCCCAGAGCCACCCCCTGAGCACTGGGAAGAAGACCTGTCATGGGGCCCCCACCGCCTGGCGGTGCTGGTGCCCTTCCGCGAACGCTTTGAGGAGCTCCTGGTCTTTGTGCCCCACATGCACCGGTTCCTGAGCAGGAAGAAGATCCCGCACCACATCTATGTGCTCAACCAGGTGGATCATTTCAGGTAGGGACCACCTGACCCAGCTCTCCCTCTTCGGGGGCCTCACCTTGCCCAGGACTTTCAGGGCAGCAATGCAATGCCTGGTGGGCCTCAGGCCTGTGAAAGGCCATCTGCGGCAGTGGCAGGAGGGTAGGGGGTGGTAGACCCCTCTCACTGGAAGTGGTGGGCATCTTTGGGGAGAGTTTGGGCCTGGGGAAGGCCCTAATCTGATTTCCGTTTTAAAAAGATCCCCATAGCTGCTCTATGTGGAGTGGATTATACCAAGAGGTGGGGGAGCAGGGAGAGCTCTGAGAGTCCCTGCAGTCCTCTCATGTGACAGGGGCTTGGCCAGCATGGTAGAAGGGGTGGAGGAAGCGCAGACAGGGCTTGCTTTGCTGGTGGATTGGCTGTGGGGCTTAGGGAAAGGGAGGGTCAAGGCCACGGCTTTAAAGTTCTTCACAGTCCGTTGTTATTCTGAACTCCGTACCCTTTCTAAAAACTCCCCCCACGATCACAATCAAAGCATCTCACTCTCCACCCCCATCTTTCCCTCCAACGTCCTCCTGCTGGAGACAGACTCCAACAGTTCTTGGACCCCACCAGGTCCGTTAATCTGTGATGCTCCCAATTTTCACTGCCCACTCTCCTTGTCCTCACTCTCCCCGACCTAACTTGCATTCCATGGCCCACCGTTAAAATCACTCCCGTGCATATACACCTCAACTCCCTTGTCCCTTTCTGCCTGGCACAACTTCCACCTGACGAAACCTGACTATCTGCTCCACACCTGCTCCTGGGCAGCTGGATGTCGCTGGAGACAATGCGCCTTGGCCCAGGAAGCCCCTCAGCCCTGCCTGAAGCCTCGAAATCCTCCAGCCTGCTGTCATTCCCTTCTCCTCCCTCACCGTACCCCCAGCTGATGACTTTGCTTCCTCTTTGAGAAAACAGAACCAATTGGAAGAGAACTTGCCCAAGTCCATACCTCCTGGACCCACGTACCAGCTTCTGAGCAGGGTTTCTTTGGATGCCTTGTCCCAGCTCTTCTATGGCCACCGGATCCCTTCCCCGCCTCCTACATCACTGCAGCTGTGGGCCCCTTTCTCTCCTGCATGATCGATTTTTTCTTCCCTCCTGGAGCATTTGCATCAGCTTACACCAACACACTGAAGTAGCTCCCATCTAAAAAGAAAATGACCCCCGCTTGATCACATATCGCCCACAGATAGCACCTCATTTCTCCGCTCCCCTTTATAGCAAAACTTCCCCTTCTCCCCCTTGCTCTCTCTTAAACCTCTTCCACTCAGCTGTTTACCCTCACCGTGCTGCTAAAACAGCTCTCACTGACATCACCAAGGAGCCCACCTCATTAATCAACCTTCAACCTGTAGACCTCTTGTCAGCGTTTGCCAAGTGGATTACGTCTTCCTTCCTCACACACCTCCCTCTGACTTCTGGGGCGACACTCTAGGTCTCCTTCTTCGCTGGTCGCCCCCCCTCCCCACCTCCTTTATGGGTTCTGCCTCTGCCTCATCTCCCTGATCGCTCAGTCTCAGTGCTCTTTGGGGTTTAGTGCTGGGTGTCCCCTTGCTGGGGGATCTTGTCCAGGCCCAGGGCCCTAAGTCCCATCTCTACCCTGGTGATTCCCAAGGCTGTATTCCCAGCCCAGACCACACGTCCAGCCACCTGAGCAGCCAGCCCTCCATTTGCTGGTGTCAGAGGCATCTCGAGCTTAACATGATCAAAACTAAATTCCTAATTTCCCACCTGCTCCACACCTGCTTCCTCTGCCCTCTTCCCCATTTCAGGAAATGGTAATTCCATGCCTCCAGTTGCTCAGGCCAAAAAACCTTGGCGTCATCCTCCACTCCTTCTCCCTCACACAACACATCCTGTCCATCTATTGGATTGTCGGAAAAGTTTTTGCAACGAAAAACAGAGAAAAAAATATGTCATGACTTTTCTGACAACCCAATAGAATCTGCCCACTTACCCTCTCCACTGCCACCTCCCTGTACTAATTCACCATCATCTCTTGCCTAAATTATTGTAATAGCCTCTCACCTCATCTCCCTGCTTCTATCTCGGCCCTCCAGCCTCTTCTCAACACCCTAGCTAGAGTGATCCCGTTGCAACCTAATTCATAGCACTTTGTGCTTCTGCCCCGAGCCTTCCAGTGGCTCCTCATCTCATCCAGGGCCAAAGCTCAAACCCATCACAGGCCTGTCATGGGTCCCTCACCTTCTGACCTCATCCTCTACGCCCCCCTCTCTCACTCTGGCCACATTGGTGTCTGTCCTGCCTCAGGCCTTGGCAGGCATGGAGCCCCTCCCCCCGACTTCCTTAGGGCTCATTTCCTTGTGCCTTCAGGTTTGTGGCCCTCCCTGGCCACCTGTCTAAAAGATAAGCTGCTTCTACCCCCCAGCATGCATGGTCCTCCTCACCCTGCTTTACTTTTCTCCACAGCACTTAGCACTGTCTGCCATGTTATGTATTCAATTATTTGTTTATTTTTGTCTCTTCTTATTAGAGTATCAGCTCCTTGAGGGCAGGGCTTTGATTTCTCATTGCTGCATCTCCTGTGCTCTGAACAGTTTCTGGTACATAAGTGGGTGCTCAGTAAACATTTGTGCAGTGAGTAGAGGGGCAGATGTGCATCTGGGAAGCCCCATGGTGAAGTCAGTGTCAACCTGGAGGGCAGCGTGGGCACCGGGGTAGGTGCTGTGGGGGACAGGCTCTCATGCAGAATTTGGGGGAGAGCCAGCTTGCTGCCCACCCCTGCCCAGCCTCGGCTGCCCTGCACAGGTTCAACCGGGCGGCACTCATCAACGTGGGCTTCCTGGAGAGCGGCAACAGCACAGACTACATCGCCATGCATGACGTGGACCTGCTCCCTCTCAACGAGGAGCTGGACTATGGCTTCCCTGAGGCGGGGCCCTTCCATGTGGCCTCGCCGGAGCTCCACCCGCTCTACCACTACAAGACCTACGTTGGCGGCATCCTGCTGCTCTCCAAGCAGCACTACCAGCTGGTGAGGCCTGGCTCACCTGGGTAGGGGGCACTGGTATGAGGTGCGGCAGTTCTGGGGCCCAGCAGGAGAACCCAGGAGCATCCAGAGACAGGAGACAGGAGCAGGAACGAGCAGATCAGTTAGGGAGGATTCAGCACAGTAACAGAAACCCAGGTACAAGCTGACTTCAGAAAAGGGGGGCTTCAGTGGATCTCAAAATGGAAACATCTGGGCGGGGCCGAGAGGAGGGTCTGGCTTCCCGTGTGGCTTGCCCGGTCTCTCGGACAGTGTCAGCAGGGCACCGTTTCTCTTTCCATTTCTCATTTCTGCCTTCTCTAGGCTGGACTTCTTTCCAGACACTCGGGGTGAAGGGTGGTTGTCATGGCTGCAGTCTGTGCCTGTCTAGGCCCAAGTCCACTGGAAGAGGGAGCTGCTTTCCCAGCAGCCAGCAGGAGTCCCCGGGCTGTACCACATGGACCATGACTGGCCTACCTTGGTCATGGGCCCATCCCTGGGTCCGTCACTGTGGCTGTGGCCAGGGTGGGAAGAACTGAGTGGCTTCCACCTGGGTCTCCTGCTCCTCACAAGGCTGAAGGCAGCCTTATGAAATGAAGCCCTGAATCTGATGACAAAAATCGGTATCTGCCATAGAGCCCAGCTGTCCCTCTCCCACTCAGAGGAAGAGATCGGACAGAGCCACCCCGGAGAAATAGGAAGGCAGAAATCGAGCAGGAGTTGGCATTTCTGCTCATCACCAGCTCCCCGGAGAGGTCCCTTCCTGCCGATCAGACAGTTTTGAGAAATTAATCATCTCACACAAGTTCAAGGCCCCATAAGAACAGGCAAAGGGACTGGGATGTGCTAACTATCCCCCCAATACTGCAGAGGTTGTGGGAACTGTACATTTCTGGGTGTGTCTGTCCCAAGCTGCCAGGAAAGGGGGCCCGGCCCAGCTTGGGCTGGGTACTCTGGTAGGAGACCAGAGAGCACCCTGGGAGGATGGGGCAAGTGATGCTGCCTGTCTTTGTTAGTGCAACGGGATGTCCAACCGCTTCTGGGGCTGGGGCCGTGAGGACGACGAGTTCTACCGGCGCATCAGAGGAGCCGGGCTCCAGGTAACGCCTCCCAGGCTCCACCTTCTTGACCATCATGGCCGCCCCGAGGTTCCCTTCTCTGCCCTCAGATGAAGTTCCTGGGGCTTGCAGATAGCACCCCTGGAAATGGCACCCTGATCCCAGTCCTGCCCCCAACTAGCCCACCTTTTCTGCAGAATGGGAATGCAGGCCGCTGCCTGTAGCCTGTGGCAGGCCTAACAAATGGTGAGGGCCGGAGCTCCAGGAGGGCTGGACTGACCCAACTTGCTTTGGCCTCCTTAGTTATTCCGCCCCTCGGGAATCACAACTGGATACAAGACGTTTCGCCACCTGCATGACCCAGCCTGGCGGAAGAGGGACCAGAAGCGCATCGCAGCTCAAAAACAGGTAGTGGCTGGTCTCCTGAACTGGGGCAGATAGACAGTGACATGGGGAACCAACAGGTCCAGGCATTTCTCCAAGTTCTTGGGTCCAAATGGCCCTATCATCCCCTGCTAGGCCCAGCTCAGTTGATGGTATTCTGCTTAGATACCCTACCTGCTTGGTGGCTGCAATGGGCACCTGGGCACAGGGTTGGCTGACCTTCACACAGGCTGGGTGAGGGGGACTCAGCTGAAGGTGCCGGAATCCTAGGCAAACCTTAGATCCAGAAGTCCCCATCCCTCAAACAGCCTCTTCTCTAAGAGCCATACTAGTCAACTAAAAAATCCCTGCTCTCTGCTTACTGGGGGGGTGCAGCCGTGGGCAAGAACCTTCACGACGCTGAGCTTCCCTCTCTTGAGTGAGTCGCACAGGACCTCTGATGACAAGATCATGGGGCATCAATGGGCACCTGGCACCCACAAGGCCCTGAGCATGTACTGTCTCCCCGTTTCCTTCCCAGGAACAATTCAAGGTGGACCGTGAGGGAGGCCTGAGCACCGTGAAGTACCGTGTGGATTCCCGCACAGTCCTGTCTGTGGGCGGGGCCCCCTGCACTGTTCTCAACATCATGTTGGACTGTGACAAGGCTGCCACCCCCTGGTGTACATTTGGCTGAGCTGGCTGGACAGTAAGGAAGCCTGTACCTACTCAGGCCCTGGACAAAGCCTCAGGCCCAGGCCCAGCTCCAGTAGAATGTGGAGTGGCCTGAAGCAGCGGACGGCAAGCTGTGTGTTTGCAGCAGTCCGGCCCCCGGAGGCAGGCCTGAGTCAGGACAGGACACACAGCGTGCCTGGGACGCTGCTAGCAATAAACAGTGACGGAGAGAGGCTGGGATGTGGCTCCCAACTGGCACTGTCCACCCTCCTGTTTGCCCTGCTCTGCCCTCCTTTGCGTGCCGAGACCTGCGGGCTTTTGTCCCTTCCCCCGGACTGCCTCGTGCAGAGAGATACAGTTGGGAGGCCAGGCCACTGACATGGATGTCCAGGGCGACTGGGAGGGTTTAACTGCAGAAACCAGACTGCAAGCCTCACAGAAAGGGAACAGCTGAGCAGCCCTAACTGATTGTCACCGGCCGGTATGTGGGTCGGATGGTACCGGATCTTATGATTTTTCAAGAGAAGCTAGAATTCTGGATTCTTAAGTGAAATTACTTATTAAAGGATAGCAGCTAATTGAAACTTTAAAAAAGTATGGCAGTCCAAACAAAATGTGTTGTTGACCACCAGTCTGCCACCTTTGGCTGAGGGGAAGGGGATAGGGCACAAGATGACACCTCTTAGTTTTGAGCTGCCAAGGAGTTAGGGCAGAGCTGGGGATGACAAGGGCCTGGGAAGCTCAGGTGGGGGAGAAGCCAAAGGCCCACGGCTCCTGCACCTCCCGCAGCCGTCCAGGCTTCACGGCCCTCTGGGCATCTGACCACCGCCAGGCTCTGGTGGGCTCTGACTCTCGGAGGAGGCTTCCTCCTTTCTCACTGGGATGGACAGAAACAGATCCACAGGACTGGACTTGGGACAGGCAGGATGCTTTGGCAATGACTCGGTCCTGGCTTGAGGGAAGGAGGGAGGACCACGTTTCCGAGGCGGAAGGAAGATGAGAAGTCAGTGAATTCTCTGAGGGGAGGTTGCCCGTGATCACCCAATGCCAAGAAGAGGTGAAGGAGGGGAGCCCAGGAGACTGGGATTGGAGAGTGAGCTTGGAGGGAACCTCAGGGCCAATGAGAGAGAGGCCAGGGGCCTGTAAGGTAGATCATTTCTTCAAGGCATTCAAATGCCAAAGATTTGGGGCAGAAGTTAGGAGACTAGGGACCAGTTAAGACTGGTTTGTTTAATAATAAATGGGACCCCTGAAATGCTGGAGGAAGAATTTGACATCCCGGAGTTCAGAAGGGTGGATTCAACAGCTCTGCTCCAAAGAGACTCCTCCTCTGAGGGTGTTCTCAGGGCTGCTGTGTGCAGTTGTGGGGGTTGTGCACTGTGCAACCTAAGCATAAGCCAAGAGATTTAAGCAAAGAAGAGTGGAGTCAAGGCTCAGGCTCCATGTAACTATTCAGATGTATAACAGAGGGTCCTTGTGATCCTAAATTGATTTTGTCCAGTGATTCAGCTTCACTCACCACAGTGAGGGGCAAACAGACACGGGTGGTGGGTAGGACTTTTCTCAACTTGAGGCCCAGGAGAAGGGAATGCCATACTTACTGTGTGCCAGTCTGCTGGACAACCCTGTCACCTTGGACTTACCTAACATGGAAACATAACTCCAGCCTCTTGGCATTGATGGGAATGGATAAGACATTAAAGCCACCAGCTCTGTACTCACCTGGCCTGTAGCAAGACCTTAAAAAATGGGGAGTTCCTTTCTTTCCACCTGCACTGGGAAGTGGAACAACAGAGGAAAAGCAGGATCAGCTGACCTAGCCTGGAATGGGGCACAACTCCAACCCCGCACCCCTCACTCCCTAGCCCTGGCCTCTGCTGGGCCACTGCAGGAGTGGGAGAGGGCTGGGCAGTGGTTGGCAAGGGGAAGCAGCAGGTGGCTTGGCTACTCCCTCAGCGCCCTGGTCGCCTCCTTGTCCAAGTGGAACATCCCTGTCCCGTTGGCCATGGCGTCGATGCAGTGGAGCCTGGCTGAACCAGCACTACTGAGCATGCTTCACTTAGGCCTCTCCACCTCAGAGCTGCTCTGATTTATTAACCTGTCTTATAGCTGAGGACAGTGGTGCACAGAGGTAAGTAAGGAGCTTGCCCAAGGTCAGCGAGCTGATACTGGGTGGAGCTTGGGGTTTGGCCTCCAAGCCAAATTGCTTCACCCGTGGCCTGTACAGCAGGTGCCCATGCACACGTGTTCCCTCATTCCAGACCATCCCTCTCCTCTCCCCAGCTGGCGATGGGGAGGGCTAGCCAACATAGTCTGGGGTGCCTCCCACCTTGGGATGAAACCGGAACCATGAGGGAGACAAAGTGTCTGCCCCATGCCTCTGCCTGGAGTAAGATGGGGATTTGGCTGCTGGAGAGGCCCCTTGGGGCATCAGCAGGACCAAGAGCATGGCACTGCCTGAGGAATGTACCAGGTGCCTGGGGAGGGCCTCCCCGGGGAGGCGGAGTCTTGTTGGCAGAGTCAGTTTGCTGTCATCAGGATTGGAAGGGTTCCAGAGGGATCAGCATGTGCAAGGCACAGAAACTGGAGTGTATGTTATGATCAGGATGTCCCTGGCACCCCAGCATGGTGCAGGGGTGGGAGGAGGTGGGCAGCAGAGGAAAGGTTAGCGTGACCCATGAGGATCTGAATTCCATGCTGAGTGACCTATACTTTAGTCTCTGGGTGCAGGATTTTCGAGCTGGAGCCAGTTTTTAGCAGGGAGAGACAAACAGGTCTGTGTTACAAAAAGATCCATGAGGGTGGGATCCAGGCAGACTGTGGGGTAGTCTGGAAGAGGGAGGGAGCCCAGGCCGAACGAGAGATGATGAAGCCAGAAGTGAAGTGAGGCAGTGAAGGCTGGGGAAGGGGGGCTGTCTGCTGAGCCCCTGGGGCCTGCAGGAGCCAGGGTCAGTGGTATACCACTGGGCCGTCCTTCTCAGAGGGTCTGCTTCCCTACACACTTTCCCAAAAGGCCAAATGGATATACACGGCCCTTTTGCCATCTCAACCCTCATTCCTTGAGAGCATTTTTTTAAAAAACAAAAGCAGAAACAAAGGAAAAGCAACTTCCAGTTTCAGCTTCACATTCCTTGAGAGCATTTTTTTAAAAAACAAAAGCAGAAACAAAGGAAAAGCAACTTCCAGTTTCAGCTTCACATTCCTTGAGAGCATTTTTTTAAAAAACAAAAGCAGAAACAAAGGAAAAGCAACTTCCAGTTTCAGCTTCAACATGTAAAGGGTTTGGAAGTCATCATGCCCATCCTTACAACAAGAAAAAAGCTCAAACTGAAAAGCATCTACTTTTCTTGGCCCCATCAGAGAACTGAAGTAGCAGCACAAACTGCCCCCAAATGTGGGAGCCAAGCAAACACAGCCCCCACCGGGATAAGCTGGGCTAGAGCAGACGCTGCCATAGTCACGCTGGTAGGAATACGTGAGCAGTTATTGTGACAAATTGATGCCTCACTTTCTTGCTGTACGATCTTACTCAAATCACAACCTCTCTGAACTTCAGTTTGGCCAGAGTTGTTGGAGGCTCAAAAAAACATATTAAAAGGTAAGTAGAGGGCCGGCCGAGTGGCTCAGTTGGTTAAGAGCTCGCTCAAGAGTTTGAGCTCTGAGCAACAGTGGTTCGATGCCCAGCCCGAGCTGAGCTGCCAAAAGGTGGCAGGATGGCTCAGCTAAAAAAAAAAAGTAAGTAGAAAAAAAAAAGATAAGCAGAGTGAAATCAAAATTTCTTTCTGTAGTTTAGTGTCTTAGTCCATTTAAGCTGCTATAACAAAAACACCATAAATTAGGTGCTTAACCAACAAATATTTTTTTCTCACAGTTCTGGAGGCTGGAAAGTTCAAGATCAAGGTGCTGGCAGATTCTGTGTCTTGTGGGGCCCCACTTCCTGGTTCATAGACAGCAGTTTTCTCTCTGTCCTCACATGACAAAAGGAAGCTCTCTGGGTTCCCTTTATAAGGGCACTAATCCCATTCATGCATCCCCCACCCCAATGCCCTGTAACCTAATCACAAAGGCCCCACCTCCTAATACATCACCTTGGGGGTTTTGTCTCAACAGTGAATTTGGGGTGAACACAAACATTCAGTCTATAGCATTTAGTTACAAGTATTGTACCAGTGTCAATTCCTTAGTTTTAACAAATGCACATGGTTATGTAAGATGTTAGCTATAGGGGAAGCTGGGCAAAGGCTCTACAGGAACTTCCTATATCTTTACAGTTTTCCTGTAGATCTCCAATATTCCCAAAAGGAATTGTTTTAAAGATACATATGGGGTTTGGCAATTAAGTTCGTGAACTTCTTGCAACGATGTTGCTAGCCTTTTTTCATTATCAGATGGATTATTATGAATTTGTACCAACTGGATAAACAGTTAACCAAGTTTACTATTTGGAAGTGCTGAGAAGGCTGCGTGAAAAAGTTAAATGACCTGAACTTTTTCCCAACAATTCACGGCTCTTGCATCATGACAGTGCACCAGCTCACACGGCATTGTCTGTGAGGGAGTTTTTAGCCAGTAAACAAATAACTGTATTGGAACACCCTCCCTATTCACCTGATCTGGCCCCCAATGACGTCTTTCCTTACCCAAAGATAAAGGAAATATTGAAAGGAAGACATTTTGATGGCATTCAGGACATCAAGGGTAATATGATACAGCTCTGATGGCCATTCCAGAAAAAGTTCCAAAATTGCTTTGAAGGGTGGACTAGGCGCTGACTTCGGTGCATAGCTTCCCAAGGGGAGTACTTCGAAGGTGACTGTAGTAATATTCAGCAATTAGGTATGTAGCACTTTTTTCAGGATGAGTTTGCAAACTTAATTGTCCGACCTCGTATGAGCAACATAGCAATTGCTCAGGAAGTGATAGAATCTTGCCCTCCCCATTTGGCTGACAGAGTTGAGAAGTCCCTCTGTTACTGCATCTGTGAGCCATGCCCCTCACCCCATGTACAGTTTAGTTGTGGACTCCCAAACTGTGCTGTTGGACTAGCAGGAAGGATTGTTTTTGTTTGTTTTTAAAGATTTTATTGGGGAATTGGGGAAGGGAACAGTGTTAGGGATTTGGGGAAGGGAGCATTGTGTTTTTCCAGGATCCATCAGCTCCAAGTCAAGTTGTTGTCCTTCAGTCAGTCTTAGTTGTGGAGGGCGCAGCTCAGCTCCAAGTCCAGTCGCCACTTTCAATCTAGTTGCAGGAGGGGCGCAACCAACCATCCCATGCGGGAGTCGAACCGGCAACCTTGTTGTTAAGAGCACATGCTCTCACCAGCTAAGCCATCCGGCCGCCCATTGGCAGCTCAGTGGTAGCTCAGTTCGGGCTCAGCTCACTGGCCCATGTAGGAATCGAACCGGTGATCCTGTTCCTCAGAGCTCGCGCTTTAACCAACTGAGCCACCCGGCCGGCCCCAGGAAGGATTGTTCTATTTAATAGGAAGGGTAACTGTTTTGTTAGTGTAGCACTGAGTGTTTCCTTCCCATAGGAAGGGAGGAAGATGATGTTGGTCCTTAATGACCATCCCCAGTGTCCCCTCTTTCATAGAGGCCTCCCTGTTCTCACACATGAACGTACACATGTGCTCACACACACGTTTTACTGCTCACACAGCTATTACCATTAACTGAAATCTTATTTTCTCTCCCTTGCCCACTAGAACATCAGACCCCCTAGCTCAGGGCCTGGTGTCATGTTCACCGCTGTCCTAGTGCCTAGCACACGCCAGCTGCCTCATAGGCACTCCATTTTAATGGAACTGAACTGAAATTCCCAGGCCACAGTCCGCTGTGGCCCAGGCCTCCTCTGCCCTAAGGCTGAAATTTTGCATTCCTGTCCTGCCCGAAGATCCAGCACCCCCACATCTGGACTCCATCGTCATTGTTCGCTTGCCCTTTCCATCTCGTTTACCTGTCTGCCAGCCTTAATTCTGCTTCATTTAAGCTCATTTGTACCAATTTCCTTTTTAAGAACAACCAACGCACCCCCTGAAGAGTGCACATGTTGTGGGCCTTTGTCCTTTTTCCCAGTGAGCACAGAGCAGCATACAGAAGGCAAGGCACTCAGGAATGGCGGTTCCCTCTCCTCTGGGAACTCGCTGGAGCAGAGCCCAGGTCACAGGCCCAACATCAGGTACTTCCCGGAAAGCCCTTCACCAGGACAGGAGGAAGCCTGGAGACTCATGCTCCGTGGATATGAGGCCAGTGGCACACACTGTGAAAATTCTGAGTTTTAAGGGATAGGAAGTCCAAAGTGCTCTGGGGGCTGACCTGCCTCCTGAGGTGACTTTTCCTCCCTTACAGCTGTGAGCTCAGACCCACCCTATGTCCTCATCACAGGGGCTGTCGACCTCAGACAGTCCTGGGGCCACAACCCAGGAGAGGGGCCTGTTCTGTGCCCTGGAAATTGCAGTGAGAAGGAGGTTCAGGAGCAGTGTCCCCACCCCAGGCAGTGTTTCATCTTGCCCTAACAGCTGGCAACACAGGCCGCATCGAGACATTTTGGCCCAACCAGAGCTGCCCTTTCTGTGTACTGGCCTAGAATCTCAGCCCAGAACAGGAAAACACAGACTTCCTAACACATCGTATGTAACACCCACCTCTCACTTTCTGCTGCTGCAGAAGACTCATTAACACATTATTAAGTCATCTTGCTTTTTATTGAAATGAAGCCAAAGTGGGAAGTGGGAGAGGCAGAATCCGAAGTGTCAGTGAGACTTCTCTGGAAGAAGAGAAACCCCTGGGTTGGGTCAGCCGGGGTAATGGAACTGGAACTTTGGCCTCAGCCAAATGAGATATGAATCCTACCTCCACCATTAATTCACTGCAACCTCAGGCAAGTCACTAAACCTCGCTGAGCTTCGTTCAGTTTCCACATCTCTAAAGTAGAGCTTTTACCACCCACCTACCTTGCATGGCTTCTGAGAATAAATGAGATCGTGTATGTATCTGGAAGTGTATGGAATCTGACACATGAGGGATACCCTAAATAGAAGTTTGAATTCCCACTGACAATCTTCAAAACAATGAATGAGGCCATCTTTACCTTATTTCAGAGTCACATTACCTCATTATGTCAACCATTCTCACCTAAAAGTGCCCTGGGGCTTGCTGAGGTTTTGGAGGGCCTCCCAGAAAGATGCAGGCCATTTCTACAACTACATGTGAGGGACTTCGCCTCAGACCTTGAATTCACAGACTTAAAACTAATTGCTATTAGCTAAATTGTGCTCCCTGTAATATTTTTAGTGGCCTAGATTAAAAAACAGCAAACACAACCCACCTACGATAACAGAGAAAGGAATCCATATTTTTTGGACTCTACAGGGGCCCTGGAGGCCCCCAGAAAACTAGGGGCTGTGCTCTTAACACCTCGATGTTTCAGGATCTGTCTTCTCCTACATAGTCCCTTTCTTCTGGCTAAGGAAAGTTGATGACAAGCTTTGAATGAAAACAAAATGTAGTTTTAAATAATAATACATTAAGAAAATGAGCTATGTCTGAGGAAAACAAATTCAGTTATGATCTGGGATCTACGGGTTCACCAGCCAGTGGTTCTCAACCCTGGCCACTCATAAAAATCATCTGTGGAACATTAAGACTGATGGTGCCTGCTCCTCCCTCCCTCAGAACTGCTTCTGAGTTGGTCTGGGATAATGTCTGGGCCCTGGGATTTACGAGCTCCCAGGAAGTCCATTGGGCAGCCATGGTTGAGAACCCCTGTTCTGGCATGTCCTTGGCCTTGTTTCTTTGGCCCAGGAACCAATTTACAAAGGACTGCAGCAGTTGGGATGGAGGGGGATGGAGAGAATGTGTTTCCTTCTGTGGAAACAGTGCATTTCAGAAGACATGGTTAGTCGAGTGTGTAAGGGCCAGTCTTTACCCAGGCCTGTGAGTGACCAAGTTCAGTTAAAGCTGGGAACATCACGACTTCACACGCAAAAAGCCTAAACAGGGAAGGCAAGACGGGTGGCAATTGTGGGGGGCCCTGCCATCACTTAGTAGCTTTCGTGCCTTGCTGTCCATCATCGGGAGGGCGTCCTGGAGAAAGAGCCTTTGGGGAGAAAGGGAGCAGGTAGGAAGGGTGCTGAGGTGGCATGCTCTGCCGGGCTGCCTGCCACCGCGGATCTCAGCAAAGCTTCAGCCTTGGGCTTCCCTTGCTCTTGGACACTTTAGGGTCCCCTTGGGGGGTGGGATTGCTCCCCTCCCCAGGTCTGTGCATTCCATGGGAGTTGGCAGGGCAAGGGAAGGAGGGAAGGTTGGGTTGGACTTTGAAAGCCAAGTTGTCTGGCAGCGGTCATCAGGGTGGTGGTGTACCTTGGAATATCACTCGGCAGAGGTGATATTGGAAACCCAAAAAAGTCTTATTCTCGGTGTTCCAGTATCTTTTTCAGAATCCACTATGACCAATGATGCCGATTGGTTAAAGAAAAGAAGAAAAATTCAAGGCAGAAATCAGTGGATTGGACTAGAACAAAGATCTCACAAAAGTTCAGGAAATGATCAATGGTCAGATATTGTAAAATGCACAAGGAGCTAAATAACGATTCGGGTTGAAGGGGACCCCAGGGCAGGCTGATTTGTTTCCAGTTACTCTTTTCTGTTGTGACAAGTAAAGAAGGAAAGTGAGCGGACACAGCTGCAACTTACAGAAGTCAAAGAAGGTAGATAGAAAAGCCTTCCCAAAGGACAGCTGGTAACCCCCCAACTGCAGATGGTTTACAGAGGGACTGCTTAGCTGGTGCTGAGCGTGAGTGGGCAACGGGCCACAGACTGCTGGCAAACGCAGAAACACAGAGATGACATTTTGGCCCTGTGGTCAGGCTTATTTCTCAACTGTAATATTTAAAAAAGAGAGAGGAAAGAAATTTTCATCATAGTTTTTTGTTCATTTTTACTTCCTGTGGAAGTTTCTATTGAGGTTATCAACAATTCTGGGGAAAATGATTATGGATAGAATGAAAGGAAATTTTTACTCTTTAAAAAAGGTGACAGGGCCGGCCGAGTGGCGCGATGGTTAAGAACTCGCTTGGGATGCCAGAGGGCCCCGGTTCGGATCCCACATATGAGGGCCAGTGACACTGCCCTCCACAGCTAAGATGCTGAACAACAGCTTAACCTGGAGCTGGGCTGCCATGAGTCGCCGGCGACGGCGTGGGCTGCAGCCCCTGTGGCAGTGGGTTGCCATGGGCTACCGTGAGCGGCCAGCAACCAGCGTGAGCGGCCAGCAGCCGCAGTGAGCGGCCGTCCAGAAGCCGGCGACTGATCTGCCTCACCAGAGAAGAGCGCAATGATGGTGCCAACTTGGGCCAGTGAAGCAACATCCTCCACAACTAGATTGAAGAACAAAAGGACAGCAACTTGTCTGTTCCCCTTTCCCCAATTCCCCAGCACTGTTCCCATCCCCCCAATTCCCCAATAAAAATCTTAAAAAAAAAAAAGGTGACAAATTGCTTCTATTGCTTAGAACATCTCAAATGTTCTGAATTGAATTCTTAAAATTTATGCCAGCATGCTCTCATAGAAATATAATATGAGCCACTTATGTAACTTTTAAAAATTTAGTAGCTACATATATATATATATGCACAGTTCATTTTAATAACATATTTTACTTGACCCAATATATCCAAAATATAGCATTTTAATACATAATCAATATAAAAATCTCATTACTGCAATATTAGAAATGACACGTGCCCAGCACATGCACCACACTATAATAATATCTAACAAGATGCAATGTTAAGGTGAAATGTAGTCCTACCAAGACAATAAGGTCATGCTTAACAGAAAGAAATCTTTTCCACTGCTTGTTTTTAAATTAGAAACCTCAGCCCTTCAGTCCTACTGGCCACATTTCTAGGCTCAGTGGCCACCTGCGGCTCGTGGTTGCCATATGGGACAGTGCAGGTCTCCACTAAGTTCCATATTCCCTTTTCTTGTTCATGGGTTTAATATCATCATTAGCAGCAGCACCAGGGCTTACGGAGCATGTAAGTGCCAGGCATTGCGCAAGGGTCCTTTGAGCAGGGTGAAATTCTCTGGAATTAGACTCACTGGATTCACACACTCTTGCCCTTCCATGTGCTGGCAGTGTAAGCCAGAACGAGCAGCCTCAATTTCCTCACCTGTGAGATGGGGACAGTAATGGCAGCTCCCTCACAGGGGTCTCGTGAGGAAGATGAAGCAGTGCGGGGCCTGGAGTCAGCTCCTGATAATGGTAAATGCTGGCTGCTCTGACTCATCCCCTTGCTTGGGGGGCCCACTCCCTCTCAAGGATCTTACCTCTCCCAGGAAGTGTGTGTCCCGAAGCACTAGGAACAGCCCCTACCTGTGACTTCTCAAATTCAGTGACCTGAGTGGAGGTGAACAGAGGCACAAACCACCGTTGGACAGGTGGTTGAAGTGTCCCTCCCAGCTCCCATCTGATCTCAACTTTCCTGTTAGGAAGTCACTAGCCTGGGGCTGAATCTCAGTGCCTCACGGTGGCTAGGCATAAAGTAAGTGGCTTCCTGTCAAATTTCAGTCCTATGAGACATTTTTTGAAAGGCAACACTGTGGTAGAGTAGAAAGGAAGCACGGAGGCCTGAGTCTGAATCCTGGACAGGCAGATTACTTTGGCCCTCAGAGCCTCAGTTTCTCACCTGTAAATTGAGGTTAATGGCATACCTGGCCGTGTTGCTTTGAGGTTAAATGGAAGAGTTATTTGAGAAAGCCTGTTCAATAGTGGCCCCTGTTCAATAATCAATAACCATGGGCGAATCTATGTAATTAGATATTTTATGTTGGAATGCTTTTGAAATCTCTAAGATGCAACCTCATGTGAATAAAGACCAGAGCTTCCCATAATCTATAACCTGCTCACTTTGACCTTGATTCAAGGAAAGTTTTTCATAAACTTTATGATTACCACAAGCTTCAGCATGGTTAAAAACAATGAGGAAGAGGAAAACCTTCCTTCTGTGTTTTCTAAGTCAGATAATTACTTACCTGTGGTACACTGGAAAGAGACTAGGGTTTGAAGTCAGAAAAACCTGGGTTTCAATCTGCTTCACCCACTGACTAGTGTGTGACCTTGGGCAAGTTACTGAATCCCTCTGAGCCTAAATTTCCCCTATCAAAAAGTGGGCTAATATCCATCTCACAGAGTTGTTATGAGGTTCACGGGAAATTGAAATAGTTTTTTTTGTTCCCTACAGATATTATCAAGCTTGTATTTTATTCTTTTAAACATATTTGCTTTTAGTTTGTTTCTAGTAAACCCAATTTTAAACTCTTTGTGGGTTTGCTTTTTTTTTGGCGGGGGGGTCTGTTATTACTCTTCTCACACATGGCTTTTATTTCCTTGTGTGCCTAATTATTTTTGTCTGGTGGAGGTTACTCTGAAAAAAAATCACTTGTAGAAATCATTTGAGGCCTCGGGTGAAGGTGTTTTCCTGTGATAAGGATTTTTCTTTGCGTATGCTGAGCACCTGAGGACACCACTGATGCAGGACCACCTAGTTCAAGCACAGGGCTTGAAGGTTCCCATCCCATCCGGGTGATGTAAGCCAGGTAGCAATTCCAGGAAGACTCACTTACTTCTGGTTTACTCTGACCCTGAACAAGTTAGCCATGTGGAGTCCCAGTTTTTTATGGGAATGGTCTCCTATTAGACTCCCCACTTGGAGAGTGTTTTCTGGGATTTGATTTCTCTCCCCTTTGGCCCTTTGAGACCATCAAAACTAAGTGAAACTTGGAGAGACTTAGTAAATTCCTTAGGATACAGGTGGCTTTGGTTTAACCAAATTAACTCTGTTCCCATTGTCCTTTCATTGTAATCTGATCTATCTGGTCAGCTTTTACAGTTTTTAAGAGGACATAACTAGCACTTTTAGTTGTTTTCAACTAAAATGCTCATCAACCGAAGTGTTTATCTGAATGTTTATTGGCTGAAGTGCTTATCAGAATACCTAGTTTGCCTTTCTTGGCAACTGCCAGTTCCTCTTGTTCTCTGTGCTCCAGTCACAGTGGCCATCTGCTTGTACTTGCCATGCTCCCTCCTACCGCAGGGAAGCTGCACATTTTGCCTCAGACTGGAACCCTCTTTCTCCCCCCACCCCCATTCCCTACACGACTCCTCTTCAGACACCACCTCAAGTTCATCCGGATCTCCTTAACCCGATCAAATTCCCACTCCCTCAACCATACCTGAGTAACTGCTTTCTAACACTTGTCAGTATTACAATTTTAAGCTGTTTGTGTGGTTATATATCTCTAACCCCTGACTTTAAGATTCAAGATAACAGATTGTTCTGTATTGGCTCACCACTGTGTCCTCAGTGCTTGGCACTTAGTTGATGCTTAATAAATATTTATAAATATGTGAATCTCTGAAGATACCTCTATTTAAAATGGCAGTTCACTATTTAAGGGAAACAAGGACTGATTGTTTGGAAGGTTAATCTGCTCTAAACAGATGTACTGCATAGTAAAGTGATAGATCTATTTCCTAGAATACCATGACCCTAACTAGTAGAAGAGAATAAAGCCAGAGATTATCACAGTGATCCCCTCCAAAGATCTCAACCCAAGACTTGGACATACAGAAGCCAGAATTCAAGGCCAGGCTCTGGGCTGACTTTGGGTCTGTTTCCCACCCCAGAATATCTTCTAATTGTGGACTAGCAGCCAGGAGACCTGGGTTCTAGCCCTGGTTCTGCTACTATTTACTTGTGTGACTTCAGACCAGTTACTGAACTTCTCTGGATCTCTGATTCCTTGTCTGCAAAAAGAGGAAGTTGAACTATTGGTAGATTCACTTTGTAGTATCTTATCTGCTCCTGTTGCTGCTGCTTCCTCTGGGGCAACAGTAGTTCTTCTGGCTCAGTTCCTGTTTCCTTCTCCTGTATGCCTGGGGTCCAAACTGACAATTACAATCATTTATCCGTTTTAAAGACAATTGGAGCTAGGAAACACTGGACTTAATGATCCCTATGATTTTTAACAACTATAAAGATACAAAATCTATAAGGTCCTTCATGACTTGGCCCATTCTTGACATTGATTTTAGCTCAAAATATCACTTCCTCAGAGACCTTCTCTGAACATCCTGTCTAAAGAATTGCTCCATTCCATTTACACCATCAAGTCATGTTTTATTCTCTTCACAGCAACTATAACTCTCTGAAAATATCTTGGTGTTTTTTTTTTTTCTCTGCCTTCTGTCTCATCATACTGCCAGCTACATGAGAACAGGACTTGGTTTTGTTCATGGCTCTATTCTAAGTGCCTACAATAGTGGCTGGGACTAAGCATAAGCTCCATAAATGTTTGTTGAATTCATGAGGGAAAGTCTGTGGTCATTCACTGGCTTCCCTTCCTCCCTCCTCACTGAGGTAAAGTGTATTCCAGTAAATGTAATCAATACAAGGCCAATCTCCTGTCTCCACGGGGCATGCTCACTGGTTGTTCCTCTTGGAACTATGTTGCCTTACAGCCGATTCCAAGACCACCCCCTCTGCATTAGCCTCTGACCCTATTAGTCTTGAGAGAGTGTCTCTGTACGAGGCCCGGTGGAATGATATCGGTAAAGCTCTCTGGGTGGGGGTGGGGGGTGTCTCGGTATGACTGGGACCTGATGGAATGATATCAGTTATCTTCCCTGGGAGGACACAGTAACAAGGTGTCCTGGGGCTATGTGGTGATGTATGAAGGCATAGCATTTGTTGGAATACAATGGGATGGGTTAATGGAAAACAGCCTTAAGGCACACAATTACACACGGTTACTAACTTACAGCAGTTTTACTTCTTTGAAAATTCTCAATAAAAACCATGCGCTGATCCGATGCGGGGCTCAGTCTTCTCTGGCTGAGTCCCTTGGTCTCTCTCTTATCTTACTTTTGTCTCTTGTTCTTATTCAATCTGCTTCGCCCCTCTTGAGTCCCATTTGCCCTGCGTCACGCAGGATGTGACAGAACGACAATGAAAGAAGATGTAGAATACTCAAATATGAGGGGAGGACCAGCTAGATTGGCCTGGGGTCTTTAGACTCCCCGGAGCTGCTCCCCCAAGAAAGGAGGGCCTGGCATAGGGTGAAGGGAGCTCCCTTGTAGGGCTGGGAAGCTTGAGTTCATTTGAGTAATTCAGAGTTGTGGTGAATTTTTATGGAGCTGGCCGAGTGGAGGTGACCTTTTACAGGGAGTGAGGGGCTGGCTACTAATTAGGGGTGGCCACCTGTAGACAGGTGGGAGGATCCCCTCAGAGCGCGGTGAACAGGGGGCAGGGCACCAGATTCTGCAGAAAGAAGTGGAGGCCAGGGCGGTGGGGGCAGGGTTGGGGTGTCCCTGGAGAAGGCGGGAGGCTTCCCTCCCCATTACCTTTACACTCTTTTGTCCTCACGTGCAAACTCCTGCTCCACGCCTTCGGTTCTTGGGAACTGGAGTCCCTCCGTGGTCCCGCCCTTCTTTCCCCGAGGCCCCTTCCCTTCCCTTGACTGGCGTCTTCTCTCCCTCTCGCCTATGATGGTGCCAACTTGGGCCAATGAAGCAACGTCTTCCACAACTAGACTGAAGAACAAAACGACAGCAACTTGTCTGTTACCCTTCCCCCAATTCCCCAATAAAAATCTTTAAAATATATTTTGTCTTGTAAAACTAAATATACACTGACCCTGTGACCCAGCAATTCCACCCCTAAGTATTTACCACAAAAAACCAAAAACATGTTCATAAACAGTCTCATTTAAGAATATTCATAGGGCTGGCCGGGTGGCGCATTGGTTAGGAGTTGGCTTGGGATGCCAGCTCTGAGCAGCAGGGCCCTGGTTCGGATCCCACATAAGGGCCAGTGACGCTGTGCCCTCTACAGCTAAGATGGTGAACAACAGCTCGACCTGGAGCTGGGCTGCTGTGAGCTGCTGGCATTGGCGTAGGCTGCAGTGGGGCTGGCCAGCAACAGGCGTGAGCTTTTGTGTGCTGCTGCGAGCTACCATGAGCTGCCGTGAGCAGCCGTCCAATGGCCGGTGAGCGACTGCCTCACCCGGGAAGAGCGCAATGATAATACCAACATGAGCCAGTGAAGCAACATCCTCCACAACTAGACTGAAGGACAAAAAAGGACAGCAACTTGTCTGTTCCCCTTCCCTGATTCCCTAATAAAAAAATCTTTTAAAAAAAAGAATATTCATAAGAGGGGCTGGCCGAGTAGGTCAGTTGGTTAAGAGCACGAGCTCTGAGCAACAGGGTCGGCAGTTTGATTCTCACATGGGCCGGTGAGCTGTGCCCGAGGTGAGCTGTCGCTGAGCTGCCAACAGGTGGTAGGATGGCTCAGCTGGTGAGAGCACGTGCTCCTAACAACAAAGTTGCCAGTTCAACTCCCACATGGGATGGTGGGCTATGCCCACCTGCAACTAAAATTGAACACGGCACATTGAGCTGAGCTGCCCTGAGCTGCTGACGGGAGGCTGGATGGCTCAGTGGTTAGAGTGTGAGCTCTTAGCAACAAGGTTTCTGGTTCAACTCCCTCATGAGATGGTGGGCTATGTCCACCCGCAAGTAAGATTGAACATGGCACCTTGAACTGACTGGCCTCAAGCTGCTGACGGCTGGGCGGATGGCGACTGGACTTGGAGCTGAGCTAGCTGCGCCCTCCACAACTAAGATTGAAGGACAACAACTTGGCTGTTCCCCTTCCCTAAATCCCCAACACTGTTTTCCTTCCCCAATTTCCCAATAAAATCTGTCAAAACAAAACAAAACTAAACAGAAAACAGTGTGGTATTGGCACATAGACAAATAAACCAATAGAATAGCGCCTAGAAACACTCATGCATACGTGAATATTTGGTTTACAACAAGGGTAGCAAGGAAAGAACAGTTGTCTTGCTTAGACAATTAGATATCTATATAAAAAAATACAACAATCCATACCTCATCTGTACACAAATATCAGCTCCAGGTGGATTATAGATCTGCATGTAACAGGCAAATCAATAAAGCTTCTGGAAGATAATAGAAGATATCTTCATGACTTTGGGGTAGAGAATAATTTTTTAAACGGGGCACAAGAAAATGCAACCATAAAGGAAAGTATTAACAAAACAGACTATTTTAAACACTGTTAATTCTGGGACACCATTGAGAGTGAAAAGTCAAACCATGGAGTGGAAGTAAATATTTGCAATACAAATAACTAAGAAAAGGTTTGTATCTAGATATCTGAAGTTACCCTAAATCAATAAGACAGACAACCTAATAGAAAAACAGGCAAGAAATTTGTTTAGGAGGGTATCAAAATGGCCAACATAGTAAGTTTTTGCTAAACCTGATTAGTAATCAGGGAAATGCAAATTAAGATTACATTAAGACACCACTACAAAAAAAAAAAAGCCAAAATTAGATAGACGACAATACTGAATGTTGGTGATAATGAGAAACATTAGAACACTCATACACTGATGTGTAAATTGAACCAGTAAATTGGTTCAAACATTTAGAATACAGCTTGGCATTATCTTCTAAAGTTGAAGATATGGCCGAATGATTCCACTCCTAGCTCACTGTCACAAATGTGTGCACACGGATAGCAAGAAATATATATAAGGGGCGGCTGGTTAGCTCAGTTGGTTAGAGCGCAGTGCTCATAACACCAAGGTTGCCGGTTCGATTCCCACATGGGCCACTGAGATGCGCCTTCCACAACTAGATTGAAACGACTACCTGACTTGGAGCTGATGGGTCCTGGAAAAACACACTGTTCCCCAATAGAAAAAAAAAGAAAATAAATATATATAAAAATGTTCACAATAGCATCCTTTGTAATAGTAAGAAATTGAAGATACTCCAAATGTTCGTCAACAATAGGAAAGATAAATACATTGTGGCGTATTCATATAACGGACTAGCACAGAGTAATGAAAATGAATCAATTGGAGATAAAAATCATCAAGATAGGAAATAAAGGATAAAGATCAGGTTTGGAAAAGGAAGATAGGAATTTTGGCTTTGTATAAGTTGTGCTGAGGATGACTATGGTACATCTAAGTGGAAATATTCAGGAGCATTAATACATGAGAATCTGTAACCACCCCCCCAAAAAAGAAAATGAATCAATTATAGTTTTATGCAATAGTGACGAAGCACACAGCCATGGTTGAGATAAGCCAAATTTTAAAAAATACTTTATTGGGCCGGCCGAGTGGCGTGATGGTTAAGAACTGGCTTGGGACGCCAGAGGGCCCCAGTTCGGATCCCATATATGAGAGCCAGTGACACTGCCCTACACAGCTACGATGCTGAACAACAGCTCAACCTGGAGCTGGGTTGCCATGAGTCGCCGGCGACGGCGTAGACTACAGCCCCTGTGGCAGTGGGTTGCCATGGGCTACTGTGTGTAGCCAGCAGCCAGCATGAGCGGCCAGCAGCC